>NC_092334.1:26352500-26952500 GCF_046630445.1 Rutidosis leptorrhynchoides
GCGATGTAACCAAATGTAATGTATTCGTCCAGATGGATTAGGACGAGTTGTTATAAATTAGAGCCAAGAGTAGTCTTCAATACAACATCTCCAATGCCCTCTATATTGAGTTGTTTGTCGTCCGCCAATCTCACCTTGCCTTAATATGAACGAAAATTCTTCATCATGCTTTTGACATGAGTAACATGAAATGAAGCTCCCGAATCCAAAATCCAAGACTCCGTGGAATTTTCAACACTACATAAAAGTGCATCATCACTTTCTTCCTCGGTCAAGTTCACACCTTTCGCCGGACTATTTTTACAATTCCTTTGAAAGTGTCCTTTTTGATTGCAACCCCAACAAACAACTTCACTTCTATCTTTTGATGGATATCTCTTCTTAGACTTCTTTCTACCCTTCTTCTCACCACGATAAATTTCCTACCACAGTTGTCGGTACTTAACAAAGAACCGGATGTCGATTCCCCCGAGTTTCTCCTACGAGAATCTTCACCAAGAATCAAATCCCTTATTGCTTCTAACGCTAGCTTAGTAGTTCCCGTAGAGCTACTAACCACAGTAACCGTACCCGACCAACTTTCCGGTAATGATGAAAGCAAGATTAGTGCTTTTAGTTCATCATCAAACTTAATCTCTACCGATTCAAGCCTTGAAACATTATTATTAAATTCATTGATATGATCCGTTGCACTCGTACCTTCCTTCATCTTTGTATTGAACAATTGACGCATGAGAAATACCTTATTAGAAGCGGTAGGTTTCTCATACATGTTAGAGAGTGCTTTCAAGCAAGCAAACGTCGTCTTCTCATTCACAACGTTGTATGCAACGTTCTTAGCAAGTGAAAGACGAATAGCGCCCAAAGCTAGACGATCCAAAAGCGTCCAATCGGCATCGTTCATGCTTTCAGGCTTGGTCTCTAACAAGAGTTGGTGTAGCTTATTTTGATACAAGTAATCTTCAATTTGCATCTTCCAAAAGCCAAAGTCTCTCCCATCGAATCGGTCGATTCTAAACTTCCCGTCTTCCGCCATCGTTCCCTTAACGAAACCTTGTGCTCTGATACCAGTTGTAAGGATATTAGGACCCAAAACAACGCAAGTAATTCAACAAGGTCACCTACCGATAGTAATTCTACAAGATTACTAACCCACTTAATGAACGAAAGATTATAAATGCAAGAAATGTAAATCGACACAAGAAATAACATGGTTATATGCAATCATTGCGATTGCTTTAGTCCACGGACCAACTAGAGAATGTATTTACTGAATATTTGTGGTGTGTTTACAATGAGTTACAAGATAGTCTATTTATAGAATGGTTTAAGGAGTAAGCTAAAACAATTCCTTGAAGTTTCATGTGAGTTTCCTGACAGCTTCATGGAAGCTACATGTGAGTTTCTTGACAGCTTCGTGGAAGCTACATGTGAATTTCCTGATAGCTTCATGGAAGCTACATGTGAATTTCCTAACAACTTCGTGGAAGCTACATGTGAGTTTTCTAACAACTTCGTGAAAACTTCGTGTGAGTTTCTTGGAATCTTCCTCTAATTGTTTAAAGTTCTCCATATCTCCAACAATTACTACGTATATGTCTATGAGAGTGGATGTATCCTACTATATGGTTATACATTTTTATATTGATAGCTAGATAAATGGTTAGAAACAGTATGGGATGACCCGATTAGGTCGCATAGATCTGAGTAAGAATACTCGCATTTCCCAGTTAACTTGAACATGGAAAACATCCTCCATTTACATATATAATCTCAAATGTTTATAAGGCCCACTGAGTAAATTTCCACCGATGCATTTGATGTATAGTGATGGTGACAAAGCATTCGGTACATCCGCCGATCTTTGTGTTGATGAAAGGATGAAGATAGCATCAGATGGAATATTAGTTTTCAGGTTTATATTTCAACTCTCAAGGTGATGGCAATATGGGTTCAGGGTGGGTGCAATTTGTCAAAAGGTTTACTTTTATGCATAGACCATGACAGGCTGAGCTGTCACCTTTGCCAATTTTGACCCATTTGTTCTGTTTCCTTCTAAGATAGTCGTTTTTAATTGATACTCATTTAACACATAGTAGATAAAGAGCATCTCAAAAGTGACTCATTCTAAGTTAATGGGTCACATTTGCCACTTTTACTTAAGATGCTTGATTTCACACTCCTAAACATATAAATCAACTCTAAAAGGAAAGTAAAGATATGAATAATAACACGCTGCTTAATTATGGCTTGACAAAGGCAAACTTCTAGATGCTCTTCATAGTGATTCACATGCTTCACTATCAAGTTGTTCAATCAAAACTGTTTTGACCCGTTACCTAAACCGACCCAACCTAACCCATTTGCTAGGTATAGTTTTCCACAACTCATTTGAATCTCTTGAGTTTAATTTTGTACAAGCGATGTGATCATTGATGAAAAATTGTTATCCGAGGTAGAAATTGCAAGTTGTTCGGACGCCACAGAAAGCTCAGTTTCTGGTTATAATGTGACAGATGATTTCTAGATGGCACACAAAAAACCCGAATCTGTTGACGAATCAGAAAACGTTAGCTCAGATTCTAGTACAAAGAAGCCTTTAAAAAGAATCAAATGGAAGACAGAAGAAGTTAAGAAGCTTGTCACGTTTCATGGGGTGTTAAATAAGCAATTTCAGGTTGCAAAGGGGCGAATGGCACTTTGGGAAAGAGATATCTATTAACCTTTGCAAGTGAAGGATTTAGTAAAAGTCCAGGCCAGTATAAATCCTTATGGGCTTCATTAGTTAAAAAATATGAGGTTTGTTCTCCATATCGATGTTAACTTTCATGAACATGATCACTACTTTTATTTTTGAGAGCCATAAGGAGGTGGTACGGTACTAATTTAAGAGGTTCAGATCACCTATTTTTCCCTCTCATAGACCAAATATTATAATGAGATAGTAATTTACTAAACTAACATTTACAATTCATACAAGCAGTGTTGTAAACGGCGACCGTCTCAGCTGACTAGTCAGTTTAGTACTAACCTGTCTTCTTTCGCCTCCAAACATCTAATAAGTCGGTCAACGCTACAAAGTCTGGTCAAAGTCAATCTAAGTTGGGTCTGCGTCAGTCAAACTCGGTCAAAAGGATGATCAAAGTTAGGTAAAAATTTTGAATAGTTTTATAGAGAGATTAGGGCATGTTTACTTTTTACTTAATAATCTGTTCCTGTACAACTCTTAATTCAGTAAGTAAAATTAATGTTTCCTTGTCATTTAATCCGTCACTTAAGCTGAAAATTGATTTGTTTCTAGGAGATATAGAATCAGACACCCCTTCGCATTAAGAGGCAAATGATAACATGAGATACAAAAAAAAAAAAAGGAAACAACCCCAAATTGTGTCCTATACATATGTTTAAAATATAAATTTGAAATATTTATGTAAGATGTATTTGTGTGTATTATATTTATACAACAACAACAACACCCAATCTCACATGTGCGGGGTATGGGGGAGGTGAGACGTAGACAATCCTTCCTCTATCCTAGAATAAAGAGAAGTCATTTCTCCATCCCGAGTGAAACACCCAAAGGGTAGGGAAAGTCTTCCCTCTCTCTATTCGACGGATAAAGAGATTGCTTTCAAGAGGACCTCCGGCAAAAAAAAAAAAAATTTTTAAAAAATTTAAAAATAAAAAAATAAATAAAATAATAATAAAAAATAATAATAATTATATATATATATATATATATATATATATATATATATATATATATATATATATATATATATATATATAGAGAGTGGTAGGATCAAGATGGAAGTAACCAATCGGGGGAAGCGGGGGGAAGCAAAAACTTTTTTTCCTTCGTTTTTTGAAAAAACTTTGTTCACGAACATTATAGATGAGATGAAAAAATGAACATTTAATAAAGACACTTTGTGATAAATATTTTTATTTTGGCGGGAAAACGCTCGAAGAAGTAATATATAACAATTATCGTGTTTTTCGAGCGTATGTTGGGGTTTTAGCTATTAGGGTTTAGATATTAGGGTTTAGAAATTTAGGGTTTAGGGTTTAGATATAGGATTTAGATTAAATTTTTAACACGAACGGTTTAGAGTTTAGGGTTTAGGATAAACCCAAAACACCAAACCCTAAACCCTAAACCTAAACCTAAACTCTAAATCGGGCTAAATTTTACTTCACAAAACATGAAAAAAACGTTCACATTCTTCACGAATAATATTATCTTGAATGTTATTTTTGTCGATCGTTTTCCCGCCTAAATAATAACATTCATCACGAAGTGTCTTTTCTAAATGTTCATATTTTTGTGTGATCTTGATGCCGGAAATTTTTTTTCCAAAAAAACGAAAAAAAAATTTTTTTTGCTTCCCCCGACTTCACCATTGATCCTGCCCCTATATATATATATATATATATATATATATATATATATATATATATATATATATATATATATATTATATGTTAAAAGTATACGGAGTATACTACAGTCAACGTCCGACCCTGACTCGACCGACTAGTCTTCGTATCACGACTTTTCCAACTTTGCATATAAGTGAATTCCAAAGTAACCAATTTAATGTTCTTGACATGTAGCTGAAAGCAAGAATGAAGATGAAAGCAAGAGAAGCTGGCAATATTACGAGGACATGGATAACATCCATTTCTCGCACTCAGGTGACTCAAAAATTTTCAGCCACCACACGGTATTCTTTAATGTTGCTGATTTTTCTAAAATTCAGAAGAATAGGATGACAAAGTTACTGGTAGTGTTAGATGAGCATAAATATTGTATTCAGTGAAGAATACGCCTGCATCTAGAACGTAAGTGTAATCTTCCATAGTTAATTAGATAATCAGTAATTTTTTTGTCATTATATATGTGTGCCACTGCCATCCTTGTATTGTGTGTGTATATATATTTATATTTTTGTCATTTTTTATATACATGACAGTTGTTGCAGTTGGAACTGCACTAATATCTTCTAAGCAATGCGTTTGATGGTGCTAAAGATGCATGAAACATCATCACCATTTCACCAAGAACTAAATACAGCACTTATATCCAATATAACATATACATATATAATGCATGTATATACAATCAGGGTAGGTCACACTAGTGCTCATTCACTGTATGTACAATAACAACACACCCCTACATTAATGTATGTGCATACTAATAAGTAATAAGACAATTTAGGTAACATTATGTGCTACAATAATAATTCACATTCACAAAAATAATTCACATACTAATAAGTAATAAGACAGTTTCTTCCTTAACCTCTTATGGTTCATCTTCAGTTTCAGGCAGAATTTTTTTGTTTGCACGCCAAAGGGAGATTTCTGAACAGATAATAGCCGCTATAGCCGTAGTCCCCATAAATATGAAAAGTCCAATAAAACTTTGAATATCAAGACTTTGTGGTAGAGTTTGATCAGTTAGTGATTCATTAGGAGCACGAAACCCCAAGTATTTTTTCATCATATCCATCATGACATCACCTTCAGTAACATTTATGACTGCCCTCGTAAAGATCGATAAAAAGGGAGATTCACGAGGTAATGCCTGGATAATTAAACATATCAGGGTCGTAAATTGATGCCAACAAGTGTATACAAGAGTAAAATTTTTGTTAGTTAATGTAGAGACTTACAAATGCGATTCCAGATTCCTGGTTTAATGGTCCAAACTTCATATAATCCGAGCCATACTTATTAAGAAAGAGTTCAATGAATGGGAGTTCATCGAACACCACACTAACTCTGCCGCTGGACAAAGCAATTTTATATTCTTCAACGCTATTCAGGGGAACCAAATTCGTGTCGTTGCAATCGTATTTGTCCATTATATAATCTTTTAGAAAGGAACCATTTTGATATCCGAAGTTTTCATATCCAGAAGGCAATCTAGGACGCAGTTGATCGAGTGTCAACCATGAGGACAATGTAGCTGTGAAAATCTGAACTACCATGAAAATCATACATAACCACATAACCAGCACAACTTTAGAGTTCTTATTCACTATCTTCCCTACAAAAACAAAACATTGTGAAAATAATGAAAATACAATGTTGGCATAAAAGCAAGTTTATCGTTTCCAGTAAAAACAGAAAAGGGGTAAGGTTTTTCCTGTTAAGGCTATGATAAGTATTTTTACTCATATATGTACAGCCTACCCAGGTTATCCCGTGGACTGTTTTCGACCCTTTTTTTGGCCACCTCAAAATAAGTTGCTAGTGAGTTTGAACTGCTCGAGACCTTTTTAAGAATTCAATGACTAATGTCTAAACCCTAAGCTATCTTGGGATGTTTAGAAACAGTACCTTCATTGAAGAAGAACGTAGAAACTGGGAACCAGATGATCATTCTGATTGTCCGATAGGATGCTGTAAATTTTGGGTTGTCAGAACGATATTCCAAAATAGCGACTGCTATTCCAATAAAAATACACATGCCGACTATTGCGAACCACAATCTCCTAGTAAAAGGCTTTAGAAAAGTCAACAACGTTTGGTTCCATTCATGTGATCCATGAACAAGCATATAAACTTCAGAGCTTAGATATGGCGCTGTAAAATCAACATATTGAGCTCTGTTGGAGCGCACGGTTACATCTCCCGCAACCGTTTCACAAGTCTGAAAAATTAGTACAATATTGAAAAATTGTTAAGCTTATAGAGCTCTGATTCTTTTTATTGTTAAAAAATTAGTTTAACAATACCCGGATAATAGCTAATCTATTAACATGTTGTGAGTTCTAAGTCTCGATTGATACAGAATGTACATATACAACTTGTGATTCTTATATCTATATTCAGAAATGTTTACGTACCGTTCCTTGAATGACATGTAGAAGTTGATCATATGTACCGTTACTCTCCCCTTTGTCGTTGATGTACGGTTTGAAGATGGGCTGAATTTTGTATGGCAACAAATGTAATGCATAGCAAAATATTGCTAATGAGAATCCACCTTCAACTTTAAAATTATCTATTTTTAGAAACTCATTGAATCCATCTTTCTTTGGAACCCACACAATTAATTGTTGGCATGGACCTTCTCCAGTTTTGTTAACCTGCCATGTGAGCCCTACAATATCTATTTAGGCATTCATTAATGTTACTTAATAATCAAAATCATGAACATTTTGGTTTTCAACATGTAACAATTTAACATACCTGCACATATATCAGCCGACTGTTCAATAAGGCGACGCTCTTTTCTGAATCTTTCCCTGTGGATTGATCTTTGTCTAATATTTTTAATCGTCACCGTTTCTTTAGAGTGAACTTTTGAATATGGTTCTCGATTTATCAAATTATTTGATGGTACTACTGACGCGTTCACAGAATCAACCATGTAATGAACGCAAACCATTATCCCAACAAAGAACACAAACACTAGAGTGTTGTTGTTGTTGTTGTTGTTGTACTCCATATTGTATGAATGTCTGATGGGTTGTATCAAGCAGAATCTACAGTTTCTGTTGGTTTATATAGAGCTAATTTCGGTTACGCCTTGAATTCTTTGACTTTTTCAATTAAAATCTTGATTTTATGACACATGTCTATTTTTATTTTTTATTCTAATTTATTTTGGTGATTTTTCTAACTTTTTGGTGTAGGTTTCACGTTCTCCTACTTCCCATCTTATTAAGATATCGACTGATTCAACTGAGATAGTTTGAAGATGGATCTTGATTGTTGACTTTGAAATTTCAGTATGCCTTTTTTTTTTTTTTTTTTTTTTTTTTTTTTTGAAAGGCAATGTTAGTGGTTAGCACACGAAGTTAATTCACGAAAATCCCCCCCCCCCCCGAGACTCGAACCCTGGTCTCCTCGAACACCATGTTAACATGGTGACCAATGAGGCAAAGCCCCATTGGCAATTTCAGTATGCCTTGGCAAATAAAAAGTTAACACCTTCAATAAGTTTTCCATGTATATCAAAAGTCAAAACTAAATTCAAATGCTCACGATTGATTCGATTAATTAGACAATTAGTGATCGTCATACAGTAGTACATTATCGATCTTTTGATTCGCTTACTCGCTTAGTACGTTAAAGAACAAAAGCGTGGATGGTTCGTTATTGAGTTGGGCAAATGCTAAGAAACTACATATAAAATGTGATGCCAATCAAGACCTTTCTAAGATAATGACATTTCTAATTGACTAATTTATAGATTCCAACAATAGTATTAGAATATATGTTCGATCATTTTCATCGGATTTATGTACAACACGCGTTTGACTTATCGAGGCTCCAACAAATCCTATTACGCCTTCTAAACTTTCTGATTCATATTTGATTAAAATAAATTTAATTGTTAACTAATCATGTATACAAAGGGTAAAAGAAACAGAACTGTTTACCTATAACTATGGAAAAAAGGACACATTTACTCTATAAATCAATATGGTTAATTTATTAATTACTTGAGATGAAGTAGCTGAGAAGTTTCAGCTTTTGCCATGCAATACTTTGACTTAATTTTATTAGTTGAAGTAATAATCTAGACTTGTTTGTTTGTCAATTAATCAGTTATTTAAGTTTCTGGACAGTTTCTTTAACTGTCAAGGTGGCAATTTATGTACTGTAATTCTTATTCAGCATATATGTTCAATATGTATGCTATAAACCCCCAGATTTCTATGAGTCTTTGTATATATATATACTGCTGTGTTATTAATATACTCCTATCCTTAGTGTGTCACGTAGGAATTTTTGTTGTATTTAAGATATCTATGTAAAATGTTATTTTTGCCCTTACGTGGTATGTATGACCGAATTTATTAAAAGTTAAGTAATTGGTGAATTTAATGATGTTTAATAGTTAACTTTTTGCAGCTGAACAATTGTTTTGAAAAAATATACTCCTTCCGTCCCATAATAAGTGTCATGTTTTGACTTTACAAAGTCTTATCTTTTCAACTTTGACCTCGATTATCTTTGTTTTTGTTATATAATAGTTGGTGAAACTTATACCAATAAAAAGTACATTTAATACTCAATCCACTCATATAAGTTTTATCAAATATTATATAATACAAATAAATATATTTAAAGTCAAAGTTAAAAAATAAAGACTTTTAAATTCAAAACAGGACACTTATTATGGGACGGATGTGGTATATAGTAAGGTGAACACTTATTTTGAAACGGAGTGAGTAATAAAGAGTTTGTGTAGTAGGCTTCCTGCAACTGTGTTTTGGTGTTCAAATGATTCCGCACTGCAGTGAAACTGTTGCTCTCATAGTTTGTTTTTTTTCAACATCATCCTTATAACCAGAACAAATGGTTAACCCCTTAAACTTTCATTCTTATGAGTTTTCACTAGCAAAGATGATTGTAAAGATGTAGAAAAGACGCGTTGAGTCATTACTATATAAAAACTTATAAGTATGAATAATTGAATAGTAATTGATGCACATGTGTATATAGTTGCTACTTATTTGGATGGAGGATTGATTGGGTTTAATAGCACGTTGTGAAAGGACCCGTCCTAATCCATCCGGACGAAGTCCATATCGATTACAAACGATTCACAACAGTTGATTACATCGCGAGGTAATTGACCTCTATATGATAAATTTTACAAACATTGCATTCGTTTTTAAAAGACAAACTTTCGTTACATCGACAGTTGACAGGCATGTAAAGCATTTCATAATATATCCAAATATAATTGACTTAATAATAATCTTGATGAACTCAACGACTCGAATGCAACATCTTTTGAAATATGTCATGAATGACTCCAAGTAATATCTCTAATATGAGCAAATGCACAGCGGAAGATTTCTTTCGTACCTGAGAATAAACATGCTTTAAAGTGTCAACCAAAAGGTTGGTGAGTTCATTAGTTTATCATAAAGAATCATTTCATAATTTTAATAGACCACAAGATTTCATACTTCCATTTCTCATAATCATACGTCCCATGCATAGAGACAAAAATATCATTCATATGGATTGAACACCTGGTAACCGACATTCACAATATGCATATAAGAATATCCCCATCATTCCGGGATCCTCCTTCGGACATGATATAAATTTCGAAGTACTAAAGCATCCGGTACTTTGGATGGGGCTTGTTGGGCCCGATAGATCTATCTTTAGAGTTCGCGTCAATTAGGGTGTCTGTTCCCTAATTCTTAGATTACCAGACTAAAAAGGGGCATATTCGATTTAATAATCTAGCCATAGAATGTAGTTTTAAGTACTTGTGTCTATTTCGTAAAACAGTTATAAAAGCAGCGCATGTATTCTCAGTCCCAAAAATATATATTGCGAAAGCATTTAAAAAGGGATTAATGAAGCTCACCGTATTGTATTTTGTAGTAAAAATACATATAATGACATTGAACAACTGAATAATGCAGGGTTGGCCTCGGATTCACGAACCTATATCATTTGTATATTTATTAATATACATAATTATAATTGAACAATATCTATATAAATTTATTAGTTACACTATTTTTATAATAATAACATATATTTTTAATCTGTATATATATTTAAAATGATTAATACCTTTATAGTGATTAATACACATAATTGTAATCGAATAAGTTTATATATATTTAATTACATCATTTTAATATAGATATATATAACTCGTGTCGTATTAGTCTTAATTACCATAATAATAATAATGATAATAATGAGTAATAATAATAATAATAATAATAATAATAATAATAATAATAATAATAATAATAATAATAATAATAATAATAATAAAATGCTACCTCAAAAGAATAGGCTTTTAAAATAATGTCTCAACACGGGCTCGAACCCAGGACCTCTCACCTAAACCCAACACACTCCACCATCCATCTATCCTTGCTTTTCTAATTATAACCAGATACCGATTAAACTTAAATCGAAATTTGCTGTTTCCTTTTTCTTCTTTTAAATTCAAAACCCATTTAATCTTTTCATCACCCCTTTTCATCTTTGTTTCTAATCTGTATATCATCTAACAGAAATTTGATATTGGCATAACTAATATAACGGCCCAACTGACTTCGTAGCCCAATAATAGAAGAAGACTCGGCCCATCTGGAATTTAGTATTGGTTCACGGCCCAACTTATATAGTTATTAGGAAAAAAAATACTAAAACGTAGGAGCTTGTACTCGAACTCAAGACCACTCGCCTACCAAGCATCCACTAAACCAATGAAGCGTTAGTATGTTTTGGTTACAATTCGTGTCCCTAATCATTTATCCATTACCAACAGTTCATCATTTTCATCCTAAATTTATCATCATTCTTAACATCATTCACCATAAAATCATAACCTATATCATCTTCTTAATCCTTATCATTAAACATATCATCATCATAATTATCAAGTATTATGAAAAGGGTATGGTTTAAGCTTGTGGATCCATAGGAACCGTAGAAACGGACTCCTCGAGCAGCAACCCACAGCAAGTAATTACGGCCCATTGTGTTTGTTTGGATTCAAGAAGCAGCTCATTTAACATTTACAAAGTTTACGGTTTCTTTTATTTTTTTATATAATCAAACGTGTAAAGATAGCCTCCCTCTAGTGCTATCACTTTATACTAACTCTAATATATTCATCTCCCATCATCACTTTAATTAATCAGTATAAAAAAAAATATGATAACCGCAAGTTATTCCCTTGGACCCATGTGGTTCGGTAATCAATTTCCAACCACACCACATCATGTGTAAAAGAATATTGTGCTGTAAAGAAGTTCTATAATAGGTATGATGTCCCACAAGTATTATTATGTGTCATCAATTATAATACTTTTTTTTTTTAAAAATCGACAAGTAGCTATAGTAGTGGATCTCATCATAAATGGTGGGGCAAACTTTATATATAGTTCCAACCAAATTGATATGAGCTAGTGTTTAAATCATAACCAAATAAAGTGCAGCATGCACGAGTGGGTTTGGTTGAGGTAAAAGATGATTATTAAATGTTTAATTATTGAATAGATATACCTTCGAGCAGGAGCAGAAATCGAAGGCCAATTAGTAGCAGCAATACATGATTTTTCGTTGGCTATTATGGGGTTTGTTTAGAGATTGAAGTACTCCATGGTGTTGGTTTTGGTTTGTGTGATTCACAAAGAAAGAACTCAAAGAAGAAGAATGAAAGACATGTATGGTGTTCGATAGATAACACAGAAAGAAAACAGAAAGAAACGATTGGTGATGGATGTATGAGTTTTAAAATGGTCTCGTTGGTGACGGGTTAAATGAGGTTAACGGTGGTAGAGATGGTTCACGAAAAACAACAAAGAAGAAGAAAAGAAAGAAAGAAAATATGGCGTAGGAGATCGAACAAGAATGAGGTTTGGTTTTTATGAGGAAGGTGTTTTGTGGTCCGATGGTTAAACCGGAGGTGTGGTGCAAAGTAATCAAAGTTAATGATTGAAACAAGTTGATTCAATGATGCTTCAAAATGGACATTAGAGACAAGTTAAAACAAATAAAAAGTTGATCATGACATTCAACCGATTTTGGATGTTATGGTGATAAAAGTCGTGATTTGTACTTGGTATTAGATATTGGAATCCAATTAAATATAGTAAGAATGAAACATGTGACCGATTTGAACAAGTGGTCATGAATGAATTTACTGATTATTATTAATACTACTAACATAATAATAATACTATTAATAATAATAATTATAATAAATTTTAATGATAATAATAATAATAATATTTTTGATAATAATATTATTATTAGTTGTAATAATAATAATAACATGATGTTATTAATAATAACTATAATAATAATTTTTAATAAGTTTAATAATAACTAATGATAATGATAATAATAAAAATGTTATTAATAATAAGAAGTATTAGTTCCTAATAATAGTATTAATTAATAATTCTTAATAATAACAATAATTTTTAATAATACAAGTGATATAAAGATATAACAAATTACATGTGTTCTATTTTCGTATTAGATTAATGATATTAATAATACTGATATAGATATTAATATAAATAATTTTAAAAGTAATAATAATATTATACAATTATATTTATATATATATGCACACTCATTCTCCTTCAAACAATGGTTCGTGAATCGTCGGGAATAGTCAAAGGTTTAAACAATTACATGAGCAAAGTTCAAAAGTTTTTGAGATTCAATTTAAGAGGTTTTGCTTATTGTGTCGAGATCAAATACAAATCAAGTTTAAATTTGGTCAAAAATTTCTGGGTCGTCACAGTACCTACCCGTTAAAGAAATTTCGTCCCGAAATTTGAGTGAGGTGGTCATGGCTAACAATAAAAATGTTTTCATGACGAATATGAGCTGATAAATAGAGTTTTCATCATTACAGAATAATACAGATAAAATAATCCGATTATTCAAAGAGCACGAATGAAACTATCATGAGAGAGGTCCCAACGGGCATCGTCCACCTTCGCCCAAAAACTTGCCCAATTTTTTTTTTTTTTTTTTTTTTAGCCGTTAGTAAAATAAAAAAAAAATTCCAACGGCTATCCCAACGGTCACTTTTACAATATAAAAACACCAACCATATACTTCATTTTAAACACTCAAACATATATTTCTTTTATATTTTCACCTTTCTCAAAAATCAAAATTAAACACTCCCAAACTTCAAAATGTTAACACTTCCCCCAATGATTGTTTCATTCGATGTTCATTACGGAGGTGATTTCCATAATCAAATGAAGGAATATAAGTGGGGCGACAGTATTTCGTTTGAAGATATCGACATTCGTGATGCTGGTTTACAAGACTTGCTATCCTTTCTGAAGGAAAAAGTTCCGTGTGAATTCACGTCTGTGTTCTTTTATAAAGATGATTATGATGCGGATTGTAGGGCAAGTTTTCTGTGTACCGATGATCAATGGTACTTTATAAAAGATACCATTGAAGATCGCGGTAAACGCATTTCTTTGTATGCGGTTCTTGAAGATGAAGAGACGTTGGGTTATCGTTACCTCGATGAATCAGCTGAAGCAGCAGTTGAGGCATCAAGAGAAATACCGATGTCTCCAGAGTACCTTACGGATGGTGAAATGACTGGTGAATGCTACTTTGCAGATGACAATTGATGACGACGAGTAGTTTGATTATAATCTTTTAATTTTTAATTGTCGTGATGTTTTAATTTTTAATTATTGTAATTTCAGTGTTGTTGTCGAGTTTTATATCTTCCTTTATGTTTCGGAGCTCTTCGTCTTTTTAATCTCCTCTCGATCTCTAGTAAAACGAGTAATGGTCTAGAATTTGTAAGTACGGAGTTCCGAATGAATTTAATGTTATAATCAAGGAAGAACGTAATAGCACGATTTGATTCGTCAAATTACCAGAATCATTGAGAATAGAGCTATCAAGAATATACTTTCTTGATATGTTCAGAAGTTAATTAGAATGAAAGAGTTATGTAACATGAAACATGATGGTGGTATGATCTACTGTGAACCATCATGTCCCATTAGAACTCAGCATGACTTACTGTAATATAATCACGTTGATCAAGTGTCATTATATTAAACTAACTCATGCATCAGTTCCCAACATTACTTCAATATCATTCATATTTTAAGCTCGAAAATTTACAGAATATATAAACTAACAGTTTCTATATGAAGTAACACTGATAGCACGAAGAGATAAATGATTTCAGATAGTATTAGTTATAAAAATATATTCAGAAATATCGAGGATATTTATAATGAAAGATACGATAATATCTTTGAATATCTAAGATCAGAGGATGATGGAGACTATTGTCCGCAAGGGTTTAGAGTAATGAGCAAAATATTCGCTAAAGACTTTAGCAGACATTGAACCATTTAGATTCTTTGAAGTCAAACTTATTCTTTGTGTTTTGTCCACGGTTTCTTTCATAGTTTCGCATAATCTGCTTTTCGGTACTAAATTTTCTATTGAATGTTTCCAATATAATGATACACAGGAAGCACGAGGAGGTATATAATTTCGGACGAGAATATTTATGAAAATATCTTCAGAAATATCGAAGATATTGATGATGATATTTTGGAAATTTCTAAGTTCGATGGTTGATGGAGAAAGATTTTCCTCAAGATTTTAACATGACTTCGGAGCAAGATATTCTCTAAAGATTTCAACGGATCCAGAATTACCTGAATCCTTTGAATATAGGGTTTGATCCTTGTATTTGTCCTTGGTCTTCTTCGTGGTTAGCTCAATCCGTTTTCCAGTTCCAACTTTTCTGAGCTTTTCCAACATACTATTCTTTGTCATCAAACTTTCGACGATTAAGGTCGTTTTACGGTTGTCTATGGTTTCTGCTGCTTCATTCAGCTTTTTCAACATTCAGAGTATTGATTTGTGACTGAGTACTTTTCAGAATGAAAGATCATAATTCTAAGAGATAAATGTTATATGGATACATATAACTATTGATGTAGATATGCTGCGAGTTTTCAAAGTACTGATAGCTGATTCCCGGTAATTGGTATGGCAGTATTCGTTACAAGATGCGGATGGGTATATGATAGGGTTTCAATGAATAAATATAATGATTTATCAGAGAGATTTAAACCAAGAAGCAACGAGGTTGCTGGTACATCTGTTGGTAATATGGTAAAATGTGAAAGGTTCCCCGGTAACAATAAAAGAGCACGTATACATATCAAGGTTATAATAAGGTTGTTTCGAATGAAAAGTCAAAGTTGACTGGTTGGAGCTGTGACAAAATTGGCTAATTTGGAAAGAGATTGCAAATTTAATTTCGATAATAATAACGCTAAAAGAATTAGCACAGCTATGCGTTAAACGTTTACTCAAGTTCCGAGTGTTTTCAGGTGCATAATAATATGCATCGATCTTTTCTTCCATAGGAAATGTGCAGTTGGTTCATCCTCTCGATTGAGGTGTTTTCAAGAATCATGAAAGGTTTGAACGCGGATTGTAATCGTCAAGATACAAATGAGGTTTAAGATGAAATCAAGTGGCAAACTTGAAGAATTGTTTAGTTTCATATGTTATAATCAATATTTTAATTCATTTTAATTGTCCAGTGTTGGTAGTCCACAGTTGATATTCCACAGTAACAGTCCAGTAATTCATATATAATATTCGAATTGATTAATAAATATCGTGACCCGTGTACATGTCTCAGACTCGATCACAACTCAAAGTATATATATTATTTGAGAATCAACCTCAACCCTGTATAGAGAACTCGATCATTACTGCATATAGAGTGTCTATGGTGATTCCAAATAATATATATAGATGCGTCGATATGATATGTCAAAACCTTGTATACATGTCCCGATATTTAAAGTGCGTAAAATAAATAACAGAAATTAAATGACGATAAATAAAGTGCGTAAAGTAAATAAAAGAAATTAAATGACGATAAATAAAATTGCGAGAATGTAAATTGCGATAAATAAACTGCGATAAATAATTTGCGATAATTAAATGGTAATACGGAATTAACAGTTAGGTAGGAACAGTTAGCTAGGATTTTGTCAGCGTGGATTCTTAATAGAATTTCATATTGTTAATTAATCTGTTTCTAATCAATTTTTATTGTGTCCATTATTTCTTCATTATGCCACTGGTTGGATTCTGATAGGTCAAAATCCAAATATGTATTTGGATGAATATGGTTATTTGGTGGTGATCGGATTTGTATATCGGTGGATGTAAGTAGGATAGTATATGACTGTTGAAACAGATTCGAAGAACGTACAATGTAACTTATTAATGTGAAATTTAAATAGTCCTCGGGTATTACCTACCCGTTAAAATATTTTTACCATTAACAGTTTGTACAAGAGAATTTTTAATTACAATCTTTATGAAAACATATATACGTATATATATATTTTCTTCAGATGTATTCATGGATTTAATGAGTTAATATGATATTAAACTCATTTGTTTTTCAGTTGGAACTAGAATAACTAATCTCTAAAACTTTAGAGATTACATATTCGTCATGTCGAACGAAGATAAATGAGGTAGAACGATACGTAGAACGAAGATCATACTCAAAGTACAGATGATGATATTGAAGCATGGATTGTTGATGGTACTGGTGCTGTTATTGATGGTACTGTTGGTGCCGGTGATGTTGCTGAAGCTGGTACATTTTGCACCATATTCTTCGAATTGATTATTCGAGCGCGAAGTCCGTTGACTTATTACTTCAGGATGATTGTCGGTCGGAACGAGCGGATGAATAAGGTTCAGAATTGTGGATAGAATATAATCTTGTCGAGTTACCCTGGAAATGAGACCGAAAATGGTGTCTCGAACAGGTTCGCCGGTAAACGCTTCAGGTTCATTGTCAAGAGGTGAATTCGGTTGGTGGAAGGGATTGCCTTCTGCGCATTTCCATTAATTAAGTCGACTACGAACCCATCAGATGAATTGATAATGGCTGATTGGTTGATTCATGCCGATGACGCTATTTTTGGAGCTCAGGTGAACATCTATGTCGGAATAGCTGTCGGAATAACTATCGGAATAGCTATCGGAATCTGAGGGACTCGAACTGGTTGCAGGATTCATCTCGTACGATCAGATGGAGGATTTTCGATAAGAAATAGGTTATAGGATGTAGATTAGTACCCTGCAATACATAATTTACATATGCATATATAATACTAAAATCCCATAAGTTACGGAGGAATCTACGGAAGTTGTCAGGCAAAGTTACAGTAACAGATATGCTAAGATATAAAGTATCAGATACGCTAAGTTATGAATTTTGTCTATACACTATTCATGCAGTCAATGCAGTAAAACGTGTCTAGACTAAGATTGATAAGCAAGTGATTCCCTAAGAATGATAAGCAATGATAAGCAAAACTATTAACATGCAGACACGGTCGGAGTCCAGACTCACTAATGCATCCTAACGACTTATCGGTTAGACCCACTAATGCAGACCTGGTTCGCTAAGACCACCGCTCTGATACCAACTGAAAGGACCCGTCCTAATCCATCCGGAAGAAGTCCATATCGATTACAAACGATTCACAACAGTTGATTACATCGCGAGGTAATTGACCTCTATATGATAAATTTTACAAACATTGCATTCGTTTTTAAAAGACAAACTTTCGTTACATCGACAGTTGACAGGCATGTAAAGCATTTCATAATATATCCAAATATAATTGACTTAATAATAATCTTGATGAACTCAACGACTCGAATGCAACATCTTTTGAAATATGTCATGAATGACTCCAAGTAATATCTCTAATATGAGCAAATGCACAGCAGAAGATTTCTTTCGTACCTGAGAATAAACATGCTTTAAAGTGTCAACCAAAAGGTTGGTGAGTTCATTAGTTTATCATAAAGAATCATTTCATAATTTTAATAGACCACAAGATTTCATACTTCCATTTCTCATAATCATACGTCCCATGCATAGAGACAAAAATATCATTCATATGGATTGAACACCTGGTAACCGACATTCACAATATGCATATAAGAATATCCCCATCATTCCGAGATCCTCCTTCGGACATGATATAAATTTCGAAGTACTAAAGCATCCGGTACTTTGGATGGGGCTTGTTGGGCCCGATAGATCTATCTTTAGAGTTCGCGTCAATTAGGGTGTCTGTTCCCTAATTCTTAGATTACCAGACTAAAAAGGGGCATATTCGATTTAATAATCTAGCCATAGAATGTAGTTTTAAGTACTTGTGTCTATTTCGTAAAACAGTTATAAAAGCAGCGCATGTATTCTCAGTCCCAAAAATATATATTGCGAAAGCATTTAAAAAGGGATTAATGAAGCTCACCGTATTGTATTTTGTAGTAAAAATACATATAATGACATTGAACAACTGAATAATGCAGGGTTGGCCTCGGATTCACGAACCTATATCATTTGTATATTTATTAATATACATAATTATAATTGAACAATATCTATATAAATTTATTAGTTACACTATTTTTATAATAATAACATATATTTTTAATCTGTATATATATTTAAAATGATTAATACCTTTATAGTGATTAATACACATAATTGTAATCGAATAAGTTTATATATATTTAATTACATCATTTTAATATAGATATATATAACTCGTGTCGTATTAGTCTTAATTACCATAATAATAATAATGATAATAATAATAATAATAATAATAATAATAATAATAATAATAATAATAATAATAATAATAATAATAATAATAATAATAATAATAATAAAATGCTACCTCAAAAGAATAGGCTTTTAAAATAATGTCTCAACACGGGCTCGAACCCAGGACCTCTCACCTAAACCCAACACACTCCACCATCCATCTATCCTTGCTTTTCTAATTATAACCAGATACCGATTATACTTAAATCGAAATTTGCTGTTTCCTTTTTCTTCTTTTAAATTCAAAACCCATTTAATCTTTTCATCATCCCTTTTCATCTTTGTTTCTAATCTGTATATCATCTAACAGAAATTTGATATTGGCATAACTAATATAACGGCCCAACTGACTTCGTAGCCCAATAATAGAAGAAGACTCGGCCCATCTGGAATTTAGTATTGGTTCACGGCCCAACTTATATAGTTATTAGGAAAAAAAAATACTAAAACGTAGGAGCTTGGACTCGAACTCAAGACCACTCGCCTACCAAGCATCCACTAAACCAATGAAGCGTTAGTATGTTTTGGATACAATTCATGTCCCTAATCATTTATCCATTACCAACAGTTCATCCTTTTCATCCTAAATTTATCATCATTCTTAACATCATTCACCATAAAATCATAACCTATATCATCTTCTTAATCCTTATCATTAAACGTATCATCATCATAATTATCAAGTATTATGAAAAGGGTGTGGTTTAAGCTTGTGGATCCATAGGAACCGTAGAAACAGACTCCTCGAGTAGCAACCCACAACAAGTAATTACGGCCCATTGTGTTTGTTTGGATTCAAGAAGCAGCTCATTTAACATTTACAAAGTTTACGGTTTCTTTTATTTTTTTATATAATCAAACGTGTAAAGATAGCCTCCCTCTAGTGCTATCACTTTATACTAACTCTAATATATTCATCTCCCATCATCACTTTAATTAATCAGTATAAAAAAAAATATGATAACCGCAAGTTATTCCCTTGGACCCATGTGGTTCGGTAATCAATTTCCAACCACAACACATCATGCGTAAAAGAATATTGTGCTGTAAAGAAGTTCTATAATAGGTATGATGTCCCACAAGTATTATTATGTGTCATCAATTATAATACTTTTTTTTAAAAAAATCGACAAGTAGCTATAGTAGTGGATCTCATCATAAATGGTGGGGAAAACTTTATATATAGTTCCAACCAAATTGATATGAGCTAGTGTTTAAATCATAACCAAATAAAGTGCAGCATGCACGAGTGGGTTTGGTTGAGGTAAAAGATGATTATTAAATGTTTAATTATTGAATAGATATACCTTCGAGCAGGAGCAGAAATCGAAGGCCAATTAGTAGCAGCAATACATGATTTTTCGTTGGCTATTATGGGGTTTGTTTAGAGATAGAAGTACTCCATGGTGTTGGTTTTGGTTTGTGTGATTCACAAAGAAAGAACTCAAAGAAGAAGAATGAAAGACATGTATGGTGTTCGATAGATAACACAGAAAGAAAACAAAAAGCAACGATTGGTGATGGATGTATGAGTTTTAAAATGGTCTCGTTGGTGACGGGTTAAATGAGGTTAACGGTGGTAGAGATGGTTCACGAAAAACAACAAAGAAGAAGAAAAGAAAGAAAGAAAATATGGCGTAGGAGATCGAACAAGAATGAGGTTTGGTTTTTATGAGGAAGGTGTTTTGTGGTCCGATGGTTAAACCGGAGGTGTGGTGCAAAGTAATCAAAGTTAATGATTGAAACAAGTTGATTTAATGATGCTTCAAAATGGACATTAGAGACAAGTTAAAACAAATAAAAAGTTGATCATGACATTCAACCGATTTTGGATGTTATGGTGATAAAAGTCGTGATTTGTACTTGGTATTAGATATTGGAATCCAATTAAATATAGTAAGAATGAAACATGTGACCGATTTGAACAAGTGGTCATGAATGAATTTACTGATTATTATTAATACTACTAACATAATAATAATACTATTAATAATAATAATTATAATAAATTTTAATGATAATAATAATAATATTTTTGATAATAATATTATTATTAGTTGTAATAATAATAATAACATGATGTTATTAATAATAACTATAATAATAATTTTTAATAAGTTTAATAATAACTAATGATAATGATAATAATAAAAATGTTATTAATAATAAGAAGTATTAGTTCCTAATAATAGTATTAATTAATAATTCTTAATAATAACAATAATTTTTAATAATACAAGTGATATAAAGATATAACAAATTACATGTGTTCTATTTTCGTATTAGATTAATGATATTAATAATACTGATATAGATATTAATATAAATAATTTTAAAAGTAATAATAATATTATACAATTATATTTATATATATATGCACACTCATTCTTCTTCAAACAATGGTTCGTGAATCGTCGGGAATAGTCAAAGGTTTAAACAATTACATGAGCAAAGTTCAAAAGTTTTTGAGATTCAATTTAAGAGGTTTTGCTTATTGTGTCGAGATCAAATACAAATCAAGTTTAAATTTGGTCAAAAATTTCTGGGTCGTCACACGTTGGGCCAAGAAAGACACTTTGGGCCAAATTAATACGTAGTTGTTAACCCATATTTATTAGCCCATGTTTTGTATGAATTGGGCTTAGCCCATTAGCATTGGTTAGAGTATCAGCCTATATATTGATGTGTATTATGTTCGATGAAGGGCATTAAATAATAAACACTAAATATGATCCATATAAATTAAAATTAGTTACATTATAGAATGACCTTTTTTTTAGTTTAAGGTTACAAAGTTTTAAATCATATTCAGTGTTTATTATTTGATGCCATCCATCGAACATAATACACATCAATATATAGGCTAATACCCTAACCAATGCTAATGGGCTAAGCCCAATACATACAAAACATGGGCTGTAAATATGGGTTAACATTTTTAAATCATATTCAGTGTATATTATTTGATGCCCTCCATCGAACATAATACACATCAATATATAGGCTAATACCCTAACCAATGCTAATGGGCTAAGCCCAATACATACAAAACATGGGCTAATAAATATGGGTTAACATCCCCCCGCAGTTGGAGCGGGAGTACTATGGACGCTCAAACTGGATCTGAACTCATCAAACAGTGCAAACGGTAGACCCTTGGTGCTATCTTCCTATCCGGAAACCCGGTTCAACATCAACGGATGAAACACATCGAGATGGATACACATTTTGTTCGGGAACAAGTAGCTCGTGGTCAAGTTCGTGTTCTCAATATTCCAACTCGGTTTCAAATAGCCGATATCTTTACTAAAGGCTTGCCACAAATTTTATTTGAAGACTTTCGCAACAGTTTAAACGTCCGGCCTCCTCCCGCTCAAACTGAGGGGCTATATTAGACACGTTGACTTGTATATACAACTGGCATATCAATTTATTTATAGAGGATATTGTATTTGTAAATGTAATCCTAGTATAGTTGGGAATGTGTATCCATTCCATTTATTTAGCCGTATTAGTTATTGATAGGCTGGCGAATTCCTGTATATATACACATGTAATCTTTCAATGAAAATCATCAAAGTTTATCAAATTTACACTATCTGAACGTTATACAGTGTTGGGATCGTGCTAACCACCTGGGGTATCCTTTTATTTGTTTGTGCTCTGCCAACCAACCTTTGTTACATATGTGCCAAGCAGATTCCCGTAATCATATTGGCGCTTCTTAGCGTTACATATGCACCAAGGCTCTTTGGAGCCCCGGGGTAACAGTTGTGCTATTTCTAGTGCTGACTGAGTATACACGCTATCGAATTTGACGCGCAAGAGTGTTATTGGATTGGTAGTACGCACATGTTTTATGTTGATCGCTTAGTTAATCACTAATCTAGTCACGTGTGACACATGTATACAGTGTATGCGAGTATGCTCATCATTAAGTCCCCTAGTTCGATATTATGTGCAAGTATTGCGCATGATGTCGAACTTAACCAAAGTTTAACGTAAGTATTGATAAAAGGAAATGAATTGAGCGTAAATGGTGGGTGGCATATAATGTGATGTTACTTTTTCGGTGTGTATCAGTGTGCTAAAATGATAAACCGTCAACTCAACCGTCGCCCTTCCCATCTCCGTCAACACGTGTGCGGCTGTAATGCACCTTCTCCTAACCGCCCTTTTTACCTTCTTTGAGATGCCATTTCAAATTCATTCTTCCTATAGATACCCCATAACTTCTTTCATAATTTTTACTGTTTACAAATTCACGCCTACTTGTCTCTAGTATTCATTCAGCGCCTTTCCTTTTTCAACAAATTGGGTTTCGTGAGTTTCATCAATGTCAGTTTAGCATCCATTTCCCCTCTTTTCTTTAAGATTTAACTGTTTATCTATTATGAAAAATGATGTCTCCCTGGCGGGGTCCAAGGGGCAGAGCCCCTGGCTGGGGCCCCACTCCCAGGTGAGCGGGTGGGGGTCGAAGGGACAGCGCCCCTCGCGGGGCTCGGGGCAGCGCCCCTAAACAAAAATGTTTTGAGTGATACGTTTTAATGAAACGTTTAAATAAAACGTTTTTTCCCGCTCCTTTTTCAACCGTCATAACCATTCATTTGGTAACCGCCAAAACTGTTTTATATAATCAGTTTTGGGAAACTGCTTTCATATTCTTATTCAATTTTCACACAGAACGAACACACAAATCTATACACATAAATTGCGTTCTTCTTGTCTGGAAACGATTTGCATTTCTAGTCTTATCCCAATTGAAATTTCGTGTAACCCGAGACAAGTAGGATCGAAATATTCAATTAGGAAAGTGTTTCACGATTCTAGAAATATCCAGATTATCTGTTTACATACCCTGTTTCTAACAAACTAATTGAATACTTTCATTGATAATCATGAGTGGAGAATCGGTGAAGGAGATGACTGCAAAGTTTACAAAGTTGGACAAGTTTGATGGTATTGATTTCAGGCGCTGGCAGAAGAAGATGCACTTTCTTCTCACAACTTTGAAGGTTGTTTATGTACTGTCTACCCCCATGCCAGAAGCGGTTGAAGATGAAACCTTGGAGCAATACAGAAAACGAGCAAAGTGGGAAAACGATGACTACATATGTCGCGGCCATATTCTTAACGGTATGTTTGATGCCCTCTTTGATGTTTATCAAACTGCTGAATCTGCAAAGGGATTATGGGAGTCACTTGAATCAAAATACATGGCAGAAGACGCTTCTAGTAAGAAGTTTCTTGTTAGTAATTTTAATAATTATAAGATGATAGATTCAAGGCCTGTGATGGAACAGTTCCATGAAATTCAAAGAATTTTGGGACAGATGTCACAACATAATTTGAAAATGGACGAATCTATCTCGGTGCCATGTATTATTGACAAACTGCCCCCTTCGTGGCAAGTTTTTAAAAACACTTTAAAACACAAAAAAGTAAGAAATGTCTTTGACTGAATTGGGAGGCCACTTACGTATTGATGAAGCAATACGGGTTGAAGAAAGTGGTAAGGGAAAGGGTAAAGAAGCGGCATCATCATCTGTCAATATGATAGAAGATGGTAACCGTGAGAACAAAAAGAACAACAAACGGTCCAATGTAAAGAAACGTAAGTTTAATGGAAAGAACAATGATTCCAACAAGAAGGATAAAAAGGCTTGTTGGAAGTGTGGAAAATACGGCCATTTCAAGAAAGAATGTTATTCTAATAAGAATACGGGTGGTGCAAGCACGTCTGGTTCGGGAAATGGGTCTAAGGACCACGTTTCTAACCAAGGTCAGAATTCTGATTTTAATCTAAATTCTGGTCAGAATTATGTATCACATATTTCTGAGGCATTTTATGTGCAGGATGATAACGTTGCTTGGTGGATTGATTCTGGTGCCACATGTCATGCTTGTAAGGATCGTTGCTGGTTCAAGACTTTCAAACCAGCTAATGATGTGTTGTACATGGGCAACGAATCAGTCACTCCTGTTCTTGGTCGTGGGGATGTTGTTTTAGATTTTAGTTCTGGAAAAACTATTACTTTAAGTAATGTTGTGTATGTACCCGGGTTGAGAAAGAATATGATTTCCAATCCTATATTAAATAAGTGTGGTTATAAACAAGTGTTCGAATCCGACAAGTATATCTTGTCGAAGGGTGGTATGTTTGTAGGATTTGGATACTATAATAATGGTATGTTTATGTTGAATCTTAAGAATATCCCTAATGTTGTTAATTCTGCTTGTATGATTAGTTCTAATGCAAATGAATCCTGTTTATGGCATGCACGTTTAGGACATGTACATTATAAAAGAATGTATCAAATGTCTAAAGATGATTTGATTCCTAATTTTGATATGAATTTGGAAAAATGTAAAACTTGCATGTTGAACAAAATCACTAAGACTCCATTTAAAGAAATAAACAGGACTTCTTTGCCTTTAGAACTAATTCATAGTGATTTATGTGATTTCCATGCTACACCTTCATTAGGTAATAAGAAGTATGTGATCACATTTATAGATGATGCGTCTAGGTATTGCTATGTTTATCTTTTGCATGCTAAAGATGAAGCATTAGACAAATTTAAGATCTATAAAACTGAAGTAGAATTGCAACTAAATGGTTTAATTAAGACATTGCGTACTGATAGAGGTGGTGAGTATTATGATCCGGTATATTTTCAGTCAGTGGGGATCATACATCAAACTACAGCTCCTTATACACCACAGCAAAATGGTGTGGCTGAGAGGAAAAATAGAGCTCTCAAAGAAATGGTTAACTCCATGATGTCCTACTCTGGTTTGAGTGAGGGGTTTTGGGGAGAAGCCATATTAATGGCTTGTTATATCTTGAATAGGGTTCCTAACAAGAGGGGTAAGACTACTCCTTATGAGCTTTGGTATAAGAAACGACCAAGCTTGCATTACTTACGAGTTTGGGGATGTCGAGCTATTGTGAGACTTCCCGAACCCCAAAAGAAAGATTTTGGGTGAAAGAGGTATTGATTGTATTTTTATTGGATATGCTGAGCATTCCAAGGTCTATAGGTTCTTTGTGATAGAACCTAATGATTCTGTTTCGGTTAATACCGTTATAGAATCAAGAGACGCGATCTTTGACGAGTCTCGTTTTACATCGATTCCTAGACCAAAGGATGTTATTTCTCATTCACATGAGACTGTTCAAGAAGAACACGTGGAGGAAATTCCTAGTGTAACACCCGAACCTCGTAGGGGCACTTGAATTAGGACGCCCAAATCTTATGGTTCTGATTTTCAACTTTTCTTAGTTGAAGGATCTAGAGATCATGTTCAATCTCAATTTTTATACTGTTATAGTATAGAAGAGGATCCTAGAACCTTTGATGAGGCTATGAGGTCTCGTGATGTCACTTTCTGGAAGGAAGCAATTCGCGATGAAATGGACTCTATTTTGGAGAATAATACTTGGGAGCTGACTGATTTGCCACCTGGGTGTAAACCTTTGGGTAACAAATGGATCTTCAAGAGGAAGATGAAAGTCGATGATACTATTGACAAGTTTAAAGCTAGATTGGTGATCCAAGGCTTTAGACAAAAGGAAGGTATTGATTATTTTGATACCTATGCTCCGGTTGCTCGTATCACTACTATTAGGTTATTGATATCACTTGCTGCGATTCATGACCTAGTGATGCATCAAATGGATGTCAAAACAGCATTCTTAAATGGTGATTTGGAGGAGGAAGTGTATATGAAACAACCGGAAGGATTTGTTATTCCCGGGCAAGAGAATAAAGTGTGCAAGTTGATTAAATCGTTGTATGGGCTGAAATAAGCCCCGAAGCAGTGGCATCAAAAGTTTGATGATGTGGTATTGTCCAATGGTTTTCAACTAAACCAATCTGACAAATGTGTGTATAGCAAATTTGATCAATCTGGAAAAGGTGTGATCATTTGCTTGTATGTTGATGACATGTTGATCTTTGGTACTGACCAAGATCAAGTTGATCGAACAAAGAAGTTTTTGTCATCACAGTTTGCCATGAAAGATATGGGAGTAGCTGATGTGATTCTTGGAATAAGGATCAATCGTGGTGAGAGGAGTATCTTGATTACGCAATCTCATTATATTGAGAAGATACTTAAAAGGTTTGAAGTTAATAACTGTTCACCTGTTAATACTCTTGTTGATCCGATATTGCTTATGTCGTGGGCAAGGCTGTGTCACCACTTGAATACTCTCGAGCTATTGGATGTTTAATGTATGCTATGACTAGCACATGGCCCGATATTGCTTATGCCGTGGGAAAGTTGAGTAGATTTACTAGTAATTCCACTACTATTCATTGGCATGCTATCATTAGAGTATTCAAGTATTTGCGAGGTACCTTGGATTATGGTATTACTTATTCAGGATTTCCTTCGGTTATAGAAGGATATTCGGATGCAAGTTGGATTACTAACGTCGAAGATCATTCATCTACGACATGTTGGGAATTCCTACTTGGAGGAGGTGCTATATCATGGGCTTCGAAGAAGCAAACGTGCATTACAAATTTGACTATGGAGTCAGAATTTTTTGCTTTGGCAGCAGCCGGTAAAGAAGCTGAGTGGTTGAGAAATCTGATTTATGAGATTCCTTTGTGGCCAAAACCGATATCTCCTATCTCAGTCCATTGTGACAGTTCATCTACTGTGTCTTAGGCATATAGTCATATGTACAATAGAAAGTCGCGACACTTAGGTCTTAGACATGGTATGATTCGTGAGTTGATCATGAATGGTGTGATATCCGTAGATTTTGTGAGATCTCAAGAAAACTTAGCGGATCATCTAACCAAAGCATTAGCCCGAGGCTTAGTGCACAAGTCGGCTATTGGAGTGGGATTGAAGTCCACCGAAATCTTCCAAAGTAAGACACCCAATTCCCTTCTAGTAAAACGCTAGAAGCTGAATTTCAATGTGGAAAGCTTACTTTCTGAAGATTGAAACACATAAGTATAATGATCCCAAGGTATGTGTTTAGACTGCAAGTTGAGGTAGGTTGAAGTTTATCTTCTTAATAGTTCTTTTAAAAAATTGCATATGCAGGTGCAAGATGTAGAAGAACTACCTATGTGAGCATGAAGTTTTGCCACTTCAAGGGAGCTTTGGACTTAGCTGCCGATATGTTCACCGAAGGATAGGGACACATGGCTTATAAAAGTGTCAAGTGTGTATTAGATTAGTGTAAGAAACTGATGTGTGTATTACTCTCTCGTTTTCATATGGGTTGAAGGGTTTAATTTTTGAAATACCCCGATTCTCGAATTCTGGATGATGTAATATACTAAGATGAAAATTTAATTTCTGAAACATTTTCATTTATGCATTGGTTTGTCTGTTTATTGATGTCATTTAGTAAATCAAGAATTACACTAAAATGGGGGGATTTGTTGGTGATTTTAGTGTCATCCAACTATCATTTTAGCTGATTGTGATTTACTAGAAAGCAGGAGTTGACTAGTGATACTTAACATGGGTTCGGTGAGTGCGGAGTGCACGCCCATAAGAGTGAACTAGACACTGGCGCACGGTAATGACGGGGTCAAGGGGGCTGCGCCCCTTTGCGGGGTCCAAGGGGCAGCGCCCCTGGCTGGGGCCCCGCTACCAGGTGAGCGGGCGGGGGTCAAGGGGGCAGCACCCCGAAACAAAAACGTTTTGAGTGATACGTTTTAATGAAACGTTTAAATAAAACGTTTTTCCCCGCTCCTTTTTCAACCGTCATAACCATTTATTTGGTAACCGCCAAAACTGTTTTATATAATCAGTTTTGGGAAACTGCTTTCATATTCTTATTCAATTTTCACACAGAACGAACACACAAATCTATACACATAAATCACGTTCTTCTTTTCTGGAAACGATTTGCATTTCTAGTCTTATCCCAATTGAAATTTCGTGTAACCCGAGACAAGGAGGGTCGAAATATTTAATTAGGAAAGTGTTTCACGATTCTAGAAATATCCGGATTATCTGTTTACATACCCTGTTTCTAACAGTTATTACGGACGACGATATTAGCGGTCAAAAGGTTAAATTTTGTGCAGAGACTGAAAAAGGCTTAGCTGACACCAGCCAACTTTCAACCCATTTGTTTTTTTTTTTTTTTTTTTTTTAATTGATACTCATTTGACACATAATAGCTGAAGAGTATCTCTAAGTGACCCATTCAGAGTAAATGGGTCAAATTTGGCACCTTTATTCAAGATACTTGATTACGCACTCCTAAATATATAAATCAACTCCGTTATCTGTCTCATCTTCAGCATCCAAATCATGTGTCTTCATTCTACAAAAAGTTTTTCTAAAGAAAACCTAAAAGGAAAGATAAGAATAACTTATGACTTGACAAAGGCAAACTTCTAGATGCTCTTCATAGTGCTGCAAAAGCTTCACTATCAAGTTGTTTAATCAAAAGCCCCTTACTTAACATCGAAAGAATGGTTTCAGAGGTTTTTAGAAAAATGGTAAGAAAATACAGTGGTAAGGTATGGTAAATTTACAAGTTAGTTTTCCACAACTCATTTCTTGTATCTGAGTTTTAATTCTGTACAGGCAATGCGATCGTTGATGAAAAATTGTTATTTGAGGAAGAAATTGGTAAGTAGTTCTGACGCCACAGAAAGCTCGGTTTCTGAATATGATGTGACAGATGATTTCTGGAAAGCACAGACAAAACCAGAATCCGTTGACGAATCAGAAAATGGTAGCTTAGGTAAACAAATGGAAGCCAGAAGAAGTTAAGAAGCTTAGCACGTTTCGTGGGGAGTTGAATAATAGATTCAGGCAGCGAATGGACGAATCTATTTGTCATTCTATATATGCGCCATCCTTGTATTTTATGTGTATATATATGCAACTGTACAATGTCTTATAAGAAATGCTTCTGATGGTGGTAAAGATGCATGAAAAAAAAAAAAAAATCACCATTTCACCAAGAATTAAATAAACCACTTATATTCAATATAACATATACATATACAGTGGCGGAACTTGAACCCAGACACAGGTGGGGCGAATGTAAAAATTTAATAAAAGTTTCAATGCCAGGAGGGTAAACACTAAAAAAAACCTTATTTTTTAGTAAAAAAAAAAAAATTTAGTGTAAATTTTTTTTTTTTTCCAAATCCGGAGGGGGCGGGCACCCCCTCCAGATATAACTAAGTTCCGCCCCTGTACATATATATTGCATGTATATATAATCAGGGTAGACCACACTAGTGCTAGTTAATTCACTATATGTACAATAACAACACACGCCTACATTAAAGCATGTGCATACTAATAAGTTACAAGACATTCAAGGTAACATTTTGTGCTACAAAAACACTTCACATTCACAAAAAAAGGAGGGAACTCAGAACAGTTTCTTCTTTAACCGCTTATGGTCCCTCTTCGGCTTCAAAAGGTCAAAACTATACATGATGGATTCAATATTTATAGCTGAATCTAGTCATCCATCGATACAGGAAGAATTTTTTTGTTTGCTTGCCGAATAGAAATTTCTGAACATATAATAGCCGCTATAGCCCCAGTCCCCATTAATATGAATAGTCCAATAAAACTCTGAATATCAAGACTTTGTGGTAAAGCTTGATTAGGTTGAGATTCATCAGGAGCACGAAACCCCAAGTATTTTTTCTTCATATTCATCATGACATCACTTTCAGTTACATTTATGACTGCCCTCGTAAAGATCGGTAAAAATGGAGATCCACGAGGTAATGCCTGGATAATTAAACATACCAGGCTCGAAAATTGATGCCAACAATTGTACATAAGAGTAAAAGTTTCGTTATTTAATGAAGAGACTTACAAATGCAATTCCAGATTCCTGGTTTATTGGTCCAAACTTCATATAATCTGAGCCATGCTTAGCAAGAAAGAGTTCAATGTACGGGAGTTCATCGAACACTGCAGTAACTCTGCCGCTGGACAAAGCAGTTTTATATTCTTCGACGCTATTCAGGGGAACCAAATTTGTGTCGTTGCGCTTGTATTTGTCAATTATAAAATCTTTTAGAAAGGAACCATTTTGATATCCGAAGTTTTCATACCCAGAAGGCAATCTAGGACGCAATTGATCGAGTGTCAACCATGAGGACAACGTAGCTGTGAAAATCTGAACTACAATGAAAATCATACTTAACCACATAACCAACACGACTTTAGAGTTCCTATTCAATATCTTCCCTGCAAAAACAAAAAAGTGTGATAATAACGTGAATACAATGTTTGCATAACAAGTTTATATGAAAAAAGGGTAAACATATAAGGTTTTTCCTTGTTAAGGTTACTAGAGTGAAGAAGTATTTTTACTCATATGTACACTGCCTACCCGGGTTATCCCGTAGACCGTTTCCGACCCTTTTCTTGACCACTTCAAAATAAGCTACTAGTGAGTTTTGAACCGCCCGAGACCTTTGTAAGAATATCGTGACTTCAAACACTAAACTATCTTGGGATGATTAGAAACAATACCTTCATTGAAGAAGAACATAGAAACCGGGAACCAGATGATCATTCTGACTGTCTTATAGGATGCTGTAAATTTAGGGTTGTCAGCACGGTATTCCAAAATTGCGACTGCAACTCCAATATAGATACACATGCCAATTATTGCGAACCACAATCTCTTAGTGAAAGGTCTTAGAAATGTCCACAACGTTTGGTTCCATTCATGTGATCCATGAACAAGCATATAAACTTCAGAGCTTAGATAGGGTGTTGTAAAATCAACATATTGTGCTCTGCTTGCACGCACGGTTACATCACCCGCAACAGTTTCACAAGTCTGAAAATTCAGAATAAGATAAGAGTGTTAAGCTTATAGAGCTTCGATTCATTTTATTGTTAAAAAATTAGTCTAACAATACGCAGTTTACTCCTCTATTAAGATGTTGTGAGTTCAAGTCTCATTTGATACAGAGTACATGTAGAGCTTGTGATTCATATATGTATATTCAGAAATGTTTACATACCGTTCCTTCAATGACATGTAGAAGTTGATCATAGGTACCGTTACTCTCCCCTTTGTCGTTGATGTACGGTTTGAAGATAGGCTGAATTTTGTATGGCAACAAATGTAATGCATAGCAAAATATTGCTAGGGAGAATCCACCTTTAACTTCAAAATCTTCTATTTTTACAAACTCAGTGAATCCATTCTTCTTTGGAACCCACACAATTAATTGTTGGCATGGACCTTCTCCTGTTTTGTTAACCTGCCATGTGGGCCCTACAATATCTATTGTAGGCCTTGATGTTAGTACTTAATAATCAAATAATGAACATTTTTGTTTTTCACCTACATGAATGTAACAACTTAACATACCTGCACATATATCATGCGGCTGTTCAATAAGGCGACGCTCTTTTCTGAATCTTCTTTTGTGGCTAGATCTCTGTCTAATAGTTGTACTCGTCACCGCTTCTTTAGAATCAACTTTTGAATATGGTTCTCGATTTATCAAATTATTTGATGGTACTACTACCGACGCGTTCACAGAATCAACCATGAGAAGAACATAAATCATTATCCCAAAAAGGAACACAAACACAAGGGTATTGTTCTTGTTATGTTCCATATTGTCTGATGTTTTGTATCAAAGCAGAATCTTCTCTTGGTTTATATAGAGCTAAGATTCAGTTACGACTTAAATTCTTTGACTTTTTCTTAAAATCTTGATTTTCAGACACCTGTCAGTTTGATTTAATTTAATTGTATTTTTAGTTTATTTTGCTGATTTTTCTAACTTTTTGGTGTAGTTTTCACGTTCTCTTACCAATAAGATATCGACTGATTCAACTGAGATAGTTTGAAGATGAATTCAGATTGTTGACTTTGAAATTTCAGTATATATACCTTGGGGTGAAAGGTTAACACCTCCAAATGGCCTAAGTTTCTGTCGGAGCTCGCGTAGGATAAATAATTATAAAATATATATTTAATTCATTTTTGGATTGGGTTGGGCAAATACCAAGAAACTACAGCTAGAATGTCATGCCAATCAGGGCCTTTCTAAGATAGTGACATTTCTGGATTCCAAAATATTATAATATATATATATATATATATATATATATATATATATATATATATATATATATATATATATATATATATATATATATATCATTTTCACCCGATTTATATACTACTTGCACTTGACTTATCGAGGCTCCAACGAATCCTTTTACTCCTTCTAAACTTTTGCTGATTCATATTCGATTAAAATAACCTAATTAATTATCAAATCTTGTAGTGATTGTCAACTAAACTATGAAAAGGGACACATTTACTCTATAATACCGAATGAAAAATTGCAAGCATACTGAGTGATGATTAATCCAGATTATAGACTTGTTAATTACTTGAGGTGAAGTTGCTGAGAAGTTTCAGCTTTTGTCATGGAATACTTTGACCAAGTCATATGTTGAGAGTAAATAATCCAGATTATAGACTTGTTTGTTAGTTAATTTATCAGTTGCTTGGTAAAAAAGATGGTTATTTTAATTACTGGACAGTTTTTTAACTTTCAAGACACTATAAGAAAAATATTATTTGTGACCTTTTGTTGATAACTTAATATTTGGTCACTAATACTACTATTTATTTATTATTAAAAAAAAGTCGTCATCAAATTTTGGTCACAATACAATTTTAGTGACCAAATAAATGGTCACACCAATTTTAGTGTCTTATTGCTCTCTAATAATATTTGTGACGGATCTATAGTGACGAAAAGTGACCTACCTATTTTGGTCACTAACTCGATTTAGTGACCAATTTAATGTTACTAGTGACCAATAGTTCTCGTCACTAAAGCTCATTTTTCTTGTATGGTAATTTAAGTAATTCCTTTTCATTATTTATGTAGAATATGTATGTGATAATCCCCAAGGTTATGCCATTGGCCTGGCGTTATCGAGGTGCCCTAGGTCACGGGTTCAAGTCCTCATATAGACAATATGTATATATTCGTCTAAAATTATGTTGGATGTTTGCTTTTGCCTTTCAATAAATTAAATAAATAAATAACATCTTGTCTAGGCTTCTTACGAGCAATTAGTAAATTCCTTAAACTTTCATTCATTTTAATCATCAAAGATGATTTTAAAGATGTAGAAAAGAAATGGGAGTCGTTACTATAGAGAAACTTATAATTATGAGCAGTAATCGAAATTTAACCATATACATAAAAGGATCTAGTGCGAAAACTGCAATTCTGCCATAAACAATACTACGACAAATGGAACCAATAACCAAAATCATGAAGCGTCTAGCTAGTATGAGCTACCAATACTCGCATAGGATTAAGGGTGTAAATGAGCCTAGCTACTCGTGATGTACTCGAGCTCGACTCATTAGTTATTCTATTCAAGCCAAGGAAAAACGAGCTCGAGCCCGACATTTAACATATTTTGAAGCTTGTTTAATAAAAGAGCCCGAGATAGAGCTTCATATATCAAACTCGAACAAGCTCGCAATTCTAAACAAGTTTTACATTTATAAACATTAAATTACTATTTTTTAATAATTCATTATATATAATATATACTCCGTAATAATTTAAAATAAATACTCTTGAGTCTTGACGGTAAAAATAAGGTAAAAATAAATATAGTAAATCTTACCATATTTAGATAACAAATAATATATATATATATATATATATATATATATATATATATATATATATATATATATATATATATATATATATATATATATATATATATATATATATATTGATATCGGCTCATTTATACATATATTCATTCGCGATATCGGGTTCTTTCGGGTTATAATTTGTTAAAGATTGAAGACTTTAGTTCATGATTAATTTTAAAGAAAATGATAAAGAAAGCTCAAGAAGTTTTATTGTTGGTTTTGAAGATGATTTCAGCGAGTTCCAGCATCAAATGGTCGACATCAAGTTAAAAGATGAAAAATAAAAGACGTTGCTAAACAGGATCCCATCGCGGTCACGATGGGGGGGGGGGATTGCGGTCGCGACATAGTGACAGACATCCAGCAGATTTGAAGCTCGAAGCATCGCGGTCGCGATGTACCTCATTCCGGTCGTGATGCAGGTTTTTCAAGCAAGGTCGCGGTCGTGATGTCTGGGTCGCGGTCTCGACGCAGGGTTGGTCAGGACTCCGAATTTTGGCCCTATAAATACCATATTAAACCCCAATTTTAGGGTATCGATTGTTTTACGAATTCTGAGGCCGGGAGGGTCGTTTTTGAAGGTTCTAAAGCCATTCTTCATCAATTTTAAAGATACTAATATCAAGGTTGAAGATTGGATCATCCATTAATCATTGATACCCTAGTTCTTCATTATATTAGTGATTTTATGATGAATACTATTTGTTCCAATTAATATTTTGTTCTTTCTTTTTCCATGTTAGGCTAAATTTAATTGTGTTCACTTGATGTAAGACTTATGATTTGGAATGTTCTATCTTGTGATTTATTAAGGTTTTTATTTTTAATTAATTTTGCTTTCTCGCAAGATCCATTGTTGTGTTCATCTATATATCGTTAATTTAATTATACAGGTTATTGGATTCGGTTTATGTGAGTTTATCAATATTCATAGCTTGTACTTCATTTCTTAGATCTAGACAATTGTATGTGAGTGCAATTAGTGATTAAATTGATATTGTGATAACACAATCGTGTAGGCTTTTCCGAGTAATCCCATTAGCCTAGGTTTTATGTGAGTTTAACCAAGAGAAAGTCTAGATTAATTTAACATGGTAATTTGAACCTCTGAATGATAATTAATGTGAGTTAATTGAATTCATTATGTCTTTGGTTCATTGATTTCGTGAGACCGATATGAACTAATTATCTAGACCTTAAATAAATGTTTTTAATAAAAGAACAATCCTAGTCATTTGTTGAGCAATAAAGTGGACACTACTTCTTTTTATCTGGTTAATTTGTTTAATTACTTCGCTATTGTTTATAACTTACTTAAATTCAAATCAAAACCCCCCATTTCGTGGAATAATTATTAGTTGTTTAAATATTGAACACTGCTATCTGTGGAATGAACTGATCAATTTATTTATTAGATACTGCATGATCAGGTTTTAGTTGCCTAAATTTGGGTGATAATTTGTTAAGTTTTAAGAAAGTTATTTAAGGTACGATTTTATACATCATATATATATATATATATATATATATATATATATATATATATATATATATATATATATATATATATATATATATATATATATATATATATATATATATATTGATATCGGCTCATTTATACATATATTCATTCGCGATATCGGGTTCTTTCGGGTTATAATTTGTTAAAGATTGAAGACTTTAGTTCATGATTAATTTTAAAGAAAATGATAAAGAAAGCTCAAGAAGTCTTATTGTTGGTTTTGAAGATGATTTCAGCGAGTTCCAGCATCAAACGGTCGACATCAAGTTAAAAGATGAAAAATAAAAGACGTTGCTGAACAGGATCCCATCGCGGTCACGATGGGGGGGGGGGGGGAACCCATAGCACCATGTTCATTCAGGTGCAGATTGAAGTCAATCTAGTGTAGATTGAGGTCAATCTGCTCCAGATTGAACATGGTGTTGTTTATATATATATAAATATATATATATATATATATATATATATATATGCGGAAATACTTTTTTGGGAGAAAAGAAGAAAGTAAATTTTAATTTTTTATTAAATTTTTTCACAAACATTAAGATTAGGTGAAAATATGAATATTTAAAAAAGACATTTTGTGATAAATGTTATTATTTTAACCAAAAAATGCTCGATAAAAATAACATTCATCGATAAGTGTTTCTGATAATATTTAGAGTGATACATGTTATTCTGCGAGCATTTTTTTCATCTTCTATGAAGTTTTATTCAAAATTTAACCCGATTCAGAGTTTAGGGTTTAGTGTTTTGGGTTTAGTCCCTAAACCCAAAATTCAAAACATCAAACCTTAAACTCTAATCCGTTCGTGTTAAAAATTCAATCTAAATCCTAAATTTAAACACTAAACCTTAATTTCTAAACCCTAGATTCTAAACACCAAAAAACGCTCGAACAATAACATGTATCACGATGAATGTTATCAGGAACATTTATCGATTAATGTTATTTCTTCGAGCATTTTTTGGTCAAAATAATAACATTTATCACAAAGTATCTTTTTTTAATTGTTCCTATTTTCATGTGATCTTAATGTTTGTAAAAAAAATTCAAAAAAAAAAAGTGAAAACTGCGAGAACCATTAAATTAAAAGGATTTTTACATATAAGTAGATTGAATCACATATGAAAGTTGATAGAGAGTAAGATTGAACACAAAATAGTTTGAAAAAACATATACTCTAACTATATAATCAAATATATAATTTCTTGTTCACACGTGCATATATGTTTGTAAATTGCGAACATTTCATATAATTCACAATTGAAAGTACGCGAAATCTTGAAAATTTCGTTAGAAAAGTTTCTTTTTAACGAAAATCTTTAATTTTCTTAATACCATTAATATTTTCCGTTAGAAAATTAACTGAGTTCGTTAAAGTTGGCAGATCACTCGGCCAATTTACTTGGGCCTGATTAGATTTGAGGTGGGCTTGGATAAAGATTTGTGTTATCCTTTACTTTTGAATTTGGGCCTAGGACACATTACTTGTCTAGAATTCTAATTTAATTTGACTTGAATAACAACAAGTTGGTGGTCAGCCGCGCGTTGCGACGGCTACATCTCTATTGCATATGGAATCTTTTACAATATCATATGTTGCGTAAATGAAGAGACAATAATCCGTTTCAACTTGACAAATAACTCTTACAAGTGTACACAAAATGTACCGTAGTTTCGTTTTCTACTTTTAGTTATATACTAACTACTCCATAATAATTATACATGATACAATGTGGATAGATAAATAAAAAATGTTGTTAACAAGTTGAGAACTTTTTTTCATAAGCTACTATAAGTAGCTTATTTTTTAAGAACTTATGATTTTCATAAGCTCTACTTTTTTTGTCTAGCAAACAAAACTTATGACTTGGAGCTTATTAAAATCATAAGCTCAAAGCTTTCATAAGCTCTCATAAGTTGAAGGATTTAAAATAAAAAATAAAAATGACGTGTGATAGTTGAAGGACATATATAATAATAATAATAATAATAATAATAATAATAATAATAATAATAATAATAATAATAATAATAATAATAATAATAATAATAATAATAATAATATACTCTGTATCTTCTAAATGTGAGCCTATTTGCTCTCTTCCTATTGGTCTAAAAGTAACTATTCACATTTTTTGTCCCCTTGATATTATTTTTTAACTGATTTATAATAGGTTTCACATTTGTTTTTTAATTTTTTAGGCCTTTGTGTGTTGTTTTAAAAAAAATGCTCTTTAAAGGGACTATTATACTCAATTGGGCTTAGATGATTGATATCGGCTAAAAAGTCACGTTTTCACCCCGGTATTAAGGCCCAAAAACAAGAAAGATTCGAACTTTGTCGGTAAAATACCCATTTCGTTGATTAGAATTGAAGAACAAGTAATTACGAAGGCGGTACAAAAAGAATCAAGAGAATCGGAGCTAAAACGAAGATTCTAGAGCAAAAACGGTGAAAGACAAGAAATCAAGTTACGATCCAGTGAATCAAGGCTGACCAGCACTGAAAACAACCTGCCATACGGCTTGCCAGTATGAGGTACGACCTGCCAAATGGTCCAGCAAACGGCCCCAAGAAACGGGCTGCCAAGCAAAAGGCTTGCCAAATACGGCTCACCAAACGGGTTGCCATACGGCTTGCCAGCCGTTTGCAGGGAAAAACTTTGCTTATTTAAAGGGTCTTTGTCATTCATTCCAAGACACACTTCAATCCACTTCTTTCGCTCTCTTGTACAATATTAGTCATACTCTCAAAGCCTTCGACTCCGTGCGGGAAACCTAGTACCCCGAGAAGAACGCTGAAGATTGTATTAGGAACGGTCTGGAGTCTTGAAGTTGTCACTTTTGTATTCAGAACTCGTTTAATCTACTGATACTTCTATCCTTTATCTTATATAATGTTTTATGATATTGTTGCCATGATTAGCGAGTAGTTATCTTTAGTGTATGCTATGATGTAAGCAGTTATAATGCCGAAATAATATTATGGTTTGTGTATGCTGTCGAAATGCTTTTCGATTATGCTTTAAACTCAATCGCTTTTCCAACTAATAGAACGTAGTTATAGGCTCTGTTATTGGAAAGTCGTGAACCCCAATTCAGAGTACACTATCTGTGTCACCCCTTGGTAAGAGAAGTCTATCAGATACAACGTAAGATCGACTGAGGCACACCGGTTGTAGTAAGTCTATCAAACTTTGGATTTCGACTGAGGACTCTTTCGTAGTGAAACATCTAACTATACCCTTAGTACATTGTCGGTCCTAGACCATGCTAGTGTAGTCACCAAGCATATAAACTTCGTACGTGCACGCTGAAGCACAGCGGTTGTTGTAAGCTGTACCTCTGCTAAGTAAGGCCATGGAATCCGGTTAATGTTGACCAGTACACTGCACCATAACGCGGTCTCAAGCATTGCACCCCGCTTGAGGGATTCTTAGTTAATTAAGGAACTGTTTGTTTAGACACATAAAGGATTGGACCGTTAGGATAACCGAACGTGTTCATGGAAGTCAGCTTGACTTGGCCATGGTGTTCTTTATGGTTGAACTCTTTTTAAGGGCCTAACTATCTTTCAAAACCAATCATTAACGAAAGCATTGAAACACATCACGTCTCTCGGATATGGTAAACCATGTATTCTATTATGCTTAAGAAAGTTTAGACCATTTTGAAATGTTAATACGTCACCCAACTGAGTCGCTCAATTGGATGAGCCGTCTGAATGTGTATGCCTATAGTCAGACTGCACGGACGTCGGGGGTAAGGGACGTTGCTGTCTATTCATAATCTTCAAGCCTAACGCAGTACCCAGTGACATGTCTTATGACAGGGGCGTTTAGGACCAGTGTAATGAATACAAGGCCTCTGCCTATTCATGAGCCATCATTCCATAATATCGGCATAATAACTGATGAAGTCATAGTATGCACTCACTTTAACCTTTTCTGAATAACGAATTTTATCGCATTTATTTTATCTATCTTATAAATTAGAAAATCCCAAATTAAATAACCACTACTCCCTAACTATCTTAGGCTTAAATATAGGTTCGATTCTACTGATATCTCAAAAATACGACTCTAGGTCATACTTCCCTTACTTATAAGGAGTAGTAAGATTTATGCCCCGCTAAATATAAATTTAAAACAGTACCCTCTCCCACGAGTGGCTGATCCTGGCGAGCCGCGGCCCGACAACACCGTGCAAATAAAAACTGTCCGTTTCGGCCATATCACGGGAGAGTACTAAGTTTTTTTTGGCGCCGCTGCCGGGGAACTGGTATCAGGCAATACTGCTCTCTATCAAACTTATTCACAAGCATTTAGTGCTGTCTAAGAAAGACAATTATACACGGACTTGTTTGTTGAATTTTCCGAACATTCGCCAATTATATTGGGACCAAAAGGATCCTGCCTCTCCGTAGTCGGCATGGCCACTTGGTTTGTTGAATAGTTCGTGCGGAGCTCTGTTACTTAAATACCAGGGAATCAGTAGCCAGATCCAAAAACATATTCAACCGTAGGATAGTTAGTTAATTAAATTAGATTACCTTAGATTACTTTAGACTACCTTAGATTAAACTGGATAAAATTAGATTACCTTAGACTAGCTTAGCTTACTTTAGATTATTTTAGTTTATTTGCGAAAAATTAAAAACAAAAAGGCATACCTAGTGTATGACTCAAACCCGATCTAGACCAGGGCCGTTACTATTCGTACCTGATCCAGACGCAATAATCTCTAAAGCACGCAAGGAAGCACGAATCAGAAATCAAATGGCGTTACGCGTTACTTTAGCAGAAAACACCAAACCCTCGATTGAAGGTCGAGGAGGACCAATCAGATTTCCAGAGATTCAAGGACACTCGTCTGAGTTAAAACATCACATCATCCAGCTCATCCAAAATAGCTGTCAGTTTCATGGATTACCGAACGACGATCCTAATTCTCACCTTGATAAATTCATATCTCTTTCGAACTCCTACAAACAGCCAGGGATAGGAAAAGATATAGTCCGGCTATACTTGTTCCCCTATTCTCTCACTCATCATGCTCAAACTTGGTTTGAAGGACTGGAAAAAGATTCCATCACGTCATGGACGGAGATGGCTACTAAATTCCTAACCAAATATTTCCCTCCTTCTAAACAAACCAAACTGAAGAATGACATCATTAACTTCAAACAAAGCTATGAAGAATCTCTTTACACTGCATGGGAGCGATTCAAAACCCTGCTGAAGAAATGCCCTAATCATCAGCTAGAACGGTCAGCCCAAATCTGTACCTTCTACAATGGTGTTACGGTAAATCATAGGACGACGATCGATGCAGCAGCTCAAGGGAATCAGATGAACCAAACCGCAGACGAAGCATGGGAATTGCTCGAGAACATGACAATGCATCATCATGACTGGAAAAGTGGTGAAACAACTTCATCATCTGCCCCATTCTCTGCACTTAACAATCAAACGGATGCCGTCAAATCCCTCATGGATAAGATGGAATCTCTTGCTAAACAACTCAGAGAATTGAAGACGCAGTCGCAACAGGTTAACCAAGCTCAGACTTATGTTAATTGTACCAACCCGCAACCTACTGAAGAATATCAAGTTAAGTACGAAAACCCTGACGGTTCAGTCTGTTACGTTCAATACCCAGCTCGTCCACTAAATCCCGGATTCAATCAACCACGTAGGGTTAATCAATTTCAGCGAAGCAATCAACCTTTCCGCTATCGCTATCCACCTTATCCAGCCCAACAATCTCAATTGACCTACGATCAACCACTTCCACTCACTGGTCCCCCAGTTGAGGAAAATTCCCCTACCACCCAGATTACAAAAGCAACTAATCCCACTCTCGGAGTTGATGATCAATTGACTCGCTTCATTCAAGGACAACAACAGCTAAATCAGAGAACTACAGCCAGATAAGATTACACGGAGATACTAATGAGAAATCAATTGGCTCTGCTCAAAAGTTTGGAAACGCAGCTCGGACAGTTATCACAATGCCTTGAAACCCGACCGCAGGGAAGATTACGAAGTAATACTATCCAAAATCCCCACATAGAAGAAGCAAAGCAAATGGATTCCGTGATCCTAGAAGAAGAACCACGGAGAAGTTCAGCTAGGCTCAAGAACAAATCGACATATACTGAGAAGCTGACCCCTGAAACTCCAGTTCGCGTACCTTATCCTGGAAGGCTACAAGAAGAACCATCCAAGCTTGATTCCTTCAAACTTGATGGAAGATTCCTGGACACTATGTCCAAAGTTCCCAACCAGAAGAGATACATGCGAAGGCTTTTTTCTACAAAGGAGAGGATACCAGACTCTAACAAAATTCCACTGAGTGAAGAATGCTCTGCATTGCTCAGAAACTCTCTACCACCAAAGCTATGAGATACGGGCCGATTCATTTTCCCGTGTTCAATCTACCAATCTGGAACCATTCATGCGCTAGCAGATTTAGGAGAAGGAATCAACCTAATCCCCAACTCTCTCTACAGGAGATTAGAGTTAGGAGACTTGTCACCAACCAAAATGACAATCCAACTTGCCGATCACACAATTTGATATCCTAAGGGCATAGTTGAGAACGTCTTGGTGAAAGTCAATAAATTCTTGTATCCTACGGATTTCGTAGTAATGGATATTAAGGAAGACCTACACACACCAGTAGTATTAGGAAGACCTTTCATGAATACGGCTAGGACTGTCATTGATGTGTACAATCAAACCTTGATCTTACGTCGCATGGGGAGAGCGTTACCTTCAAAATTGACCAACCAAATGATCTTTCTGGACAGGCAGAGATGTTTGCTATTTCCACCAGATGGATCACTTCCGATGACGAGACTTCACCACCAGCCAATGATATCGAGATGGGTGTCGAATCACAGTCTGTAGACGACCCAGAAATGGAAGAAGAGGATCCCAGCGAAGAAATAGAGGAAGAGGAGGAATCTGAGGAGGAAGAAGAAATGGAAGACGTAAAAGAAACTGCGAAAATACCCGCTCCAAGCACTGAGCGTCATGAAGAAATAACGAGGCTTGAAACGGAAGATCACAGTTTCATCATTCGCTTCAAGAAGAAGACCGACAAGGCTGAGGTTAAGGATATAGAAATTGATCCTGCAAGTATCAAAGTGGAGAATCAGAATACTAAAGAAACCCGTTCATCAGACGCATCCTCAGAAGAACAATACACCGATGATAACGAGGAAGAGCAACATGAAGACATTCTGAATAACTCACACTCGCCAACCGAACCAGATCAAGGGGTGCCGGACTCTTCTTCAGATCGAATTCCGGTCATATCTACACACGCATACATGATCACCTTCATCAATGATACCGATGAATTTGAAGACATTCTCGAATCCATCCAAAAATCAACCATTGATTTTTCGCTACGCTTAACAGAACAAATTATGGCTATCAGAGAAGAACACCACCTTTATCTCCGAAGAGAAGACAATGATGTTGAAATCATAGAAGAATGCATTCAAGACTTTATCAATTCTCTTCACGATCATATCTATCACGAAGAAAGGCAACGAGAGCACAATTCAGTGGTTCGCACTATTCTTGAGACAAGATTATGTCGAAATCAGAAGATCATTTACTCTAGGGTCTACAACGCATTAGCCGGATCTGCACTTCCGTTCTCACGAAACCAACAAGCACTACTGACTCTCATCCGAAAGCATATGGATCTTTTCACCGGACGCCCGACTTATCACTCTGATTTGCAAACGATCAAGGATATTCACAGCTTTTTCGCTCTTTTGGAAAGAGATAATTTCGAAAGCACACCAGACAGACTAGTGATTTACGCAACAATTGATCACCACGCTGATCTGATTATCAAAGAGTTACGAGACGCTGTTATGGAGGAAGCAAGGTGAAACAATCAGTTCTCTCATCTTGAACCAGACCGAGTCAACATTGCCACCTATGTTACGAAGCAGCTATCACATATCTTCCAAGAATCCTCAGATCCTAGTTTCACATTTAAAGCTGGATATTGGGAGATATACTCAAAGATGGTGAAATTAATACTCGGATTAGGATTGCTGTTCACTTCTCTCCAGCTTCATCTTTTAACTAATCTGTGCAAATCAACAGACTCCTACTGTGGAAATCACCATTCCGAAGACTTCGAGATTCTAAAGATACAGTTTCTGACATTATTTGAAGACCTCTGAAATGAGCATCCCATCAGAGAAATAATCACCACCAGCACTGCTTCTATGATTGACATTCATGGGTCAATTAGCAGAGCCGTGGATCATATTCTTATCGGACTTCAAGACTTATCAAGACACGAAACTGCGCACTACTTATCTTTCAGAAGATCTTCAAGAGAAGTATCAGATCTGTTACCACTATTGGTCTGACACTTTCTCAGGATTTATCCACCGAGACTCACATTCCCTCGAGAAGACCAAGATCACAACCATCAGCGAGGAATGTTTGCTTTTTAAAGCATCACTACGGTCGAGCCAACGAACTTAAACAAAAGCGCTTCTCGGGAGGCAACCCGTGCAATAAAGTAGAGTAGAAGAATAAAAGATGACAAATGAGCCGATAAAGATGCAAGGATTGGAAGGCAGCCGCATCTGCTAGGGGTATTTCTTTCTTTTCGCTACTAGCTCAAGATTCAAACTATGCCACATCCTAGCTTATCACTAAGTGTGGGATAACACCCAATAAAAGCACTAGACAAATACTCCCAAATCTTCAACTAAAACTCCTAAGTGTGGGATACACTAGAAACATTGAGGACAATGTTCGTCTAAGTGTAGGATGTTGGTATCTTTTTATGCTGTATTATAATAACCCGTTACGAAGATTCCAAGTCCTTAAGTCAAATTTCAAAATTTTTGACATAAACCCTTTTTGAAAAAGTATTTTTGAAAACCTAAAACGTTTGTCAATAAAAATAAGGCTTAAGTAAGGTGGAAATCTTGTTAGATTGGAATCTCTAATAGAGCATTGCATGACTAAGGCATTATCGACCTAAATTGATTATGGTGAGGCACCCCAAATAAGACCAGCATTCATCTTTAATGCTTCACTATTTTCCGTTGAGAGTGCCGATGTCTGTGCTCAGAATCAGAACTTGCTTTAGATCTACATCTCCAAGCAGTGAAACGTGATTCGGTTGTAATCAAAAGAGCTAGCCATTTGTCAAACATAAGCCTTCTGCACCTCCACCACTTCTACTCCACATCACCTTTACTATTACTCAAAAAATCCAGAAAACGAGAACTCCTTCCGAAAACCCAATGTTATAAAACTCTCAAGTATCATGGCAAAGATCTTGAAAAAGTTTACCGGCTAAAAGTTTCTCGAGATGAAGTCTCCAATATATATATATATATATATATATATATATATATATATATATATATATATATATGGTCCTGAAAAAGGAGCAGAACTAAATAAGAGAAATGCCGAAGAGAACTCGACCGAAAATGATTATCAAATGAAGAAAAGTTCAAAAGTGCTTCTCAAAATACTTCAGCACTCCTATCTATCCGAATAAAAGTCTGTATAAAGACTACATTACCCTTTATCTCACCCCTCAAAAACAACTTCACTACCACTCTAAAATTCCTTTTCCATCATTGACAAATGACCCATAAAGCTGATATTACTACCGTTCTCCCATTAGCAGCAAGGATTTGAGTCTTTATGAAGCCTATGATAATGGGTGCAGCATGACTGGCTATGAGCGTTTTCATTTCTTAGATCTATAGGGAATCCTAAACACTTGAGTGATTTGAGTAACCCGTGAAAGCTATCCTATGTCATGTAACCTCCTCGTATGCTTGCAGAGATAATTTCAACCCTAACATAGATGACTCACCTTGTCTTTTGCTCTTATAATAAAAGCAAACCATTTAGGCTATTAGAAAAGAAATGCCGAAAAGATTCTTAAGGAAATGAGAGTTTGCTTGAGGACAAGCAAAGTCTAAGTGTGAGATATTTGATATCGGCTAAAAAGTCACATTTTTACCCCGGTATTAAGGCCCAAAAACAAGAAAGATTCGAACTTTGTCAGCAAAATACCCACTTCGTCGATTAGAATTGAAGAACAGGTAATTACGAAGGCGGTACAAAAAGAATCAAGAGAATCGGAGCTAAAACGAAGATTCTAGAGCAAAAATGGTGAAAGACAAGAAATCAAGTTACGATCCAGTGAATCAAGGCTGACCAGCATCGAAAATGGCCTGCCATATGGCTTGCCATACAGTTTACCAGTATGGGGTACGGCCTACCAAACGGTCCAGCAAACGGCCCCAAGAAATGGGCTGCCAAGCAAACGGCTTGCCAAATACAGCTCACCAAACGGGTTGCCATACGGCTTACCAGCCGTTTGCAGGAAAAAACTTTGCTTATTTAAAGGGTCTTTGTCATTCATTCCAAGACACACTTCAATTCACTTCTTTCTCTCTCTTGTACAATATTAGTCATACTCTCAAGGCCTTCGACTCCATGCGGGAAACCTAGTACCCAGAGAAGAACGCTGAAGATCGTATTAGGAGCGGTCTGGAGTCTTGAAGTTGTCACTTTTGTATTCAGAACTCGTTTAATCTACTGGTACTTCTATCCTTTATCTTATATAATGTTTTATGATGATTTGGCCATGATTAGCCAGTAGTTATCTTTAGTGTATGCTATGATGTAAGTAGTTATAATGCTGAAATAATATTATGGTTTGTGTATGCTGTCGAAATGCTTTCCGATTATGCTTTAAACTCAATCGTTTTTCCAACTAATAGAACGTAGTTATAGGATCTGTTATTGGGAAGTCGCGGACCTCGATTCAGAGTACACTATATGTATCACCCCTTGGTAAGAGAAGTCTATCGGATGCAACGTAAGATCGACTGAGGCACACCAGTTATAGTAAGTCTATCAAACTTTGGATTTCGACTGAGGACTCTTTCGTAGTGAAACATCTAACTAGACCCTTAGTACATTGTCGGTCCTAGACCATGCTAGTGTAGTCACCAAGCATATAAACTTCGTACGTGCACGCTGAAGCACAGCGGTTGTTGTAAGCTGTACCTCTGCTAAGTAAGGACATAGAACCCGGTTAGTGTTGACCAGTACACTGCACCATAACGTGATCTCAAGCATTGCACCCCGCTTGAGGGATTCTTAGTTAATTAAGGAACTGTTTGTTTAGACACATAAAGGATTGGACCGTTAGGATAACCGAACGTGTTCATGGAAGTCAGCTTGACTTGGCCATGGTGTTCTTTATGGTTGAACCCTTTTTAAGGGTCTAACTATCTTTCAAAACCAATCATTAACGAAAGCATTGAAACACATCACGTCTCTCGGATATGGTAAACCATGTATTCTATTATACTTAAGAAAGTTTAGACCATTTTGGAATGTTAATACGTCACCCAACCGAGTCGCTCAATTGGATGAGCCATCTGAACGTGTATGCCTGTAGTCAGACTGCACGGGCGTCGGGGGTAAGGGACGTTGCTGTCTATTCAGAATCTTCAAGCCTAACACAGTACCCAGTGACATGTCTTATGACAAGGGCGTTTAGGACCAGTGTAATGAATACAAGGCCTGTGCCTATTCATGAGCCAGCATTCCATAATCTCGGCAGAATAACTGATGAAGTCATAGTATGCACTCACTTTAACCTTTTCTGAATTACGAATTTTATCGCATTTACTTTATCTATCTTATAAATTAGAAAATCCCAAATTAAATAACCACTACTCCCTAACTATCTTAGGCTTAAATATAGGTTCGATTATACTGATATCTCAAAAATACGACTCTAGGTCATACTTCCCTTACTTATAAGGAGTAGTAAGATTTAGGCCCCACTAAATATAAATTTAAAACAGTACCCTCTCCCTCGAGTGGCTGATCCTGGCGAGCCGCGGCCCGACGACACCGCGTAAATAAAAACCATCCGTTTCGGCCATATCAATGATGCTCGGCCCAGAAACTGTATTGGGCTCATTTACACCAATGTGTGATAAAAAAATATAAAAAATTACAAAATTCAACTCTGCTCGACAGCTCCTGCATCTTCTCCTCTTCTTCCATGCCTTCTCCCATAACTTCTCACATACCTTCTACCTCACCTCTCTCACCTCCTTTCTTCATTTTTTTATCTCATACCCCATTCTCCATATTTTTAAATCATATGCAGATACAAAAAATCAATTGTTCAGAGCTCGGCGAGGAGCAAAAACAAAGGGTTTTGATGGATGTAATTATCATTGTATCAAAATACGCAGGAAATACAAAATCACCTCCGGCAGCAGACCTCTTTTAGTCTCAGGCGACGTTAAACGCAAAAAACACCCCCTTCTTGCCAAAATCCATCATCCTTTTTAATCAATTTTCAATAACAATTAAAAGGGGAAAATGGAAAGTTAATGGTTTTTCATTCGAATTAAGTGTTATTTTTCTGTGTTTATCACTGATGTTGACGAATTTAGGGTTTATAATCTATAGTGACCCGAACTTTTCCATGATTATATATTAATTGAAAACTATATTTGCATGATGAAATGTTTTCAACATGTTAAGCAATCAAACTTTTTAAGACTTGATTAATTGAAATAGGTTTCATATAGACAATTGACCACACAAGTTGACCGGTGATTCACGAACGTTAAAACTTGTAAAAACTATATGATGATATATATATGAGTATATATATAGTTAACATGATATTATGATAAGTAAGTATCTCATTAGGTATTTTAACAATGAGTTATATACATAAAATTGAGTTTATTGAATTAAGAAACTCGAAACGATATATATAACGATTATCATTATAATAACGTCTTACTAAATACATATGAATTATATTAAGATATTGATACACTATGTTTAACATGATAAAATGATAATTAAGTATATCATTAAGTGTGTTAACAATGAACTACATATGTAAAACAAGACTACTAACTTAAGAATTTCGAAACGAGACATATATGTAACGATTATCGTTGTAACAACATTTAACTGTATATATATCATACTAAGATATATTACTATATCATAATATCATGATAATGTAATAATTTAACATCTCTTTAGATATAATAAACAATGGGTTAACAACATTTAACAAGATCGTTAACCTAAAGGTTTCAAAACAACATTTACATGTAACGACTAACGATAACTTAACGACTCAGTTAAAATGTATATACATGTAGTGTTTTAATATGTATTCATACACTTTTGAAAGACTTCAATACACTTATAAAAATACTTCTACTTAACAAAAATGCTTACAATTACATCCTCGTTCAGTTTCATCAACAATTCTACTCGTATGCACCCGTATTCGTACTCGTACAATACACAGCTTCTAAATGTATGTACTATTGGTATATACACTCCAGTGATCAGCTCTTAGCAGCCCATGTGAGTCACCTAACACATTTGGGAACCATCATTTGGCAACTAGCATGAAATATCTCATAAAATTAAAAAAATATTAGTAATCATTCATGACTTATTTACATGAAAACAAAATTACATATCCTTTATATCTAATCCATATACCAACGACCAAAAACACCTACAAACACTTTCATTCTTCAATTTTCTTCATCTAATTGATCTCTCTCAAGTTCCATCTTCAAAGTTCTAAGTGTTCTTCATAAATTCTACAAGTTCTAGTTTCATAAAATCAAGAATACTTCTAAGTTTACTAGCTCACTTCCAATCTTGTAAAGTGATCATCCAACCTCAAGAAATCCTTGTTGTTTATAGTAAGATATCATTATAAATCAAGGTAATACTCATATACAAATTTGATTCAATTCCTATAACTATAACTATCTTAATTCGAGTGATAATCTTACTTGAACTTGTTTTCGTGTCATACTTCTACTTCAAGAACTTTCAAGCCATCCAAGATCCTTTGAAGCTAGATCATTTCTTGTCACTTCCAGTAGGTTTACCTACTAAACTTGAGGTAGTAATGATGTTCATAACATCATTCGATTCATACATATAAAACTATCTTATTCGAAGATTTGAACATGTAATCACTAGAACATAGTTTAGTTAATTCTAAACTTGTTCGCAAACAAAAGTTAATCCTTCTAACTTGACTTTTAAAATCAACTAAACACATGTTTTATATCTATATGATATGCGAACTTAATGATTTAAAACCGTAAAACACGAAAAACATCGTAAAACCGGATATACGCCGTCGTAGTAACACCGCGGGCTGTTTTGGGTTAGTTAATTAAAAACTATGATAAAATTTGATTTAAAAGTTGTTCTTCTGGGAAAATGATTTTTCTTATGAACATGAAACTATATCCAAAAATCATGGTTAAACTCAAAGTGAAAGTATGTTTTCCAAAATGGTCATCTAGACGTCGTTCTTTCGACTAAATGACTACCTTTACAAAAATGACTTGTTACCTGTATTTACAACTATAAACTTATAATTTTTCTGTTTATATTCATAAATTTAAGTTCAATATGAAACCATAGCAACTTGAAACACTCAAAACAGATTTAAAACGAAGAAGTTATGGGTAAAACAAGATTGGATATTTTTGCTTGTTGTAGCTACGTGAAAATTGGTAACAAATTTATATTAATCATATCCTAGCTAACTTATATTGTATTATACATGTATTCTAATATATTATGTAATCTTGGGATACCATAGACATGTATGCAAATGTTTTGACTTATCATATCGACCCATGTATATATATTATTTGGAACAACCATAGACACTCTATATGCAGTAATGTTGGAGTTAGCTATACAGGGTTGAGGTTGATTCCAAAAATATATATACTTTGAGTTGTGATCTAGCTTGAGATGTGTATACACTGGGTCGTGGATTGATTCAAGATAATATATCGATTTATTTTTGTACATCTAACTGTGGACAACTAGTTGTAGGTTACTAACGAGGACAGCTGACTTAAAAAACTTAAAACAGTAAAATGTATTAAAAATGTTGTAAATATATTTTGAACATACTTTGATATATATGTACATATTTGTTATATGTTCGTGAATCGACCAGTGGCCAAGTCTTACTTCCCGACGAATTAAAAATCAGTGAAAGTGAGTTATAGTCCCACTTTTAAAATCTAATATTTTGGGATGAGAATACACGCAGTTTTATAAATGTTTTACGAAATAGACACAATTAATTGAAACTACATTATATGGGTGAATGATCGAAGCCGAATATGCCCCTTTTGTTTGGTAACCTAAGAATGAAATGTCCCGTTCTTATTGATTAAAAACGTTCCATATTAATTGATTTCGTTGCGAGGTTTTGACCTCTATATGAGACGTTTTTCAAAGACTGCATTCATTTTAAAACAAACCATAACCTTTATTTCATCAATAAAGGTTTAAAAAGCTTTACGTAGATTATCAAATAAAGATAATCTAAAATATCCTGTTTACACACGACCATTACATAATGGTTTACAATACAAATATGTTACAACAAAATAAGTTTCTTGAATGCAGTTTTTACACAATATCATACAAGCATGGACTCTAAATCTCGTCCTTATTTAAGTATGCGACAGCGGAAGCTCTTAATAATCACCTGAGAATAAACATGCTTAAAACGTCAACAAAAATGTTGGTGAGTTATAGGTTTAACCTATATATATCAAATCATAATAATAGACCACAAGATTTCATATTTCAATACACATCCCATACATAGAGATAAAAATCATTCATATGGTGAACACCTGGTAACCGACATTAACAAGATGCATATATAAGAATATCCCCATCATTCCGGGACACCCTTCGGATATGATATAAATTTCGAAGTACTAAAGCATCCGGTACTTTGGATGGGGTTTGTTAGGCCCAATAGATCTATCTTTAGGATTCGCGTCAATTAGGGTTTCTGTTCCCTAATTCTTAGATTACCAGACTTAATAAAAAGGGGCATATTCGATTTCGATAATTCAACCATAGAATGTAGTTTCACGTACTTGTGTCTATTTTGTAAATCATTTATAAAACCTGCATGTATTCTCATCCCAAAAATATTAGATTTTAAAAGTGGGACTATAACTCACTTTCACAGATTTTTACTTCGTCGGGAAGTAAGATTTGGCCACTGGTTGATTCACGAACCTATAACAATATATACATATATATCAAAGTATGTTCAAAATATATTTACAACACTTTTAATATATTTTGATGTTTTAAGTTTATTAAGTCAGCTGTCCTCGTTAGTAACCTACAACTAGTTGTCCACAGTTAAATGTACAGAAATAAATCGATAAATATTATCTTGAATCAATCCACGACCCAGTGTATACGTATCTCAGTATTGATCACAACTCAAACTATATATATTTTGGAATCAACCTCAACCCTGTATAGCTAACTCCAACATTCACATATAGAGTGTCTATGGTTGTTCCGAAATATATATAGATGTGTCGACATGATAGGTCGAAACATCGTATACGTGTCTATGGTATCTCAAGATTACATAATATACAATACAAGTTGATTAAGTTATGGTTGGAATAGATTTGTTACCAATTTTCACGTAGCTAAAATGAGAAAAATTATCCAATCTTGTTTTACCCATAACTTCTTCATTTTAAATCCGTTTTGAGTGAATCAAATTGCTATGGTTTCATATTGAACTCTATTTTATGAATCTAAACAGAAAAAGTATAGGTTTATAGTCGGAAAAATAAGTTACAAGTCGTTTTTATAAAGGTAGTCATTTCAGTCGAAAGAACGACGTCTAGATGACCATTTTAGAAAACATACTTCCACTTTGAGTTTAACCATAATTTTTGGATATAGTTTCATGTTCATAATAAAAATCATTTTCTCAGAATAACAACTTTTAAATCAAAGTTTATCATAGTTTTTAATTAACTAACCCAAAACAGCCCGCGGTGTTACTACGACGGCGTAAATCCGGTTTTACGATGTTTTTCGTGTTTCCAGGTTTTAAATCATTAAGTTAGCATATCATATAGATATAGAACATGTGTTTAGTTGATTTTAAAAGTCAAGTTAGAAGGATTAACTTTTGTTTGCGAACAAGTTTAGAATTTACTAAACTATGTTCTAGTGATTACAAGTTTAAACCTTCGAATAAGATAGCTTTATATGTATGAATCGAATGATGTTATGAACATCATTACTACCTTAAGTTCCTTGGATAAACCTACTGGAAAAGGGAAAAATGGATCTAGCTTCAATGGATCCTTGGATGGCTCGAAGTTCTTGAAGCAGAATCATGACACGAAAACAAGTTCAAGTAAGATCATCACTTGAAATAAGATTGTTATAGTTATAGAAATTGAACCAAAGTTTGAATATGATTATTACCTTGTATTAGAATGATAACCTACTGTAAGAAACAAAGATTTCTTGAGGTTGGATGATCACCTTACAAGATTGGAAGTGAGCTAGCAAACTTGAAAGTATTCTTGATTTTATGAAACTAGAACTTTTGGAATTTATGAAGAACACTTAGAACTTGAAGATAGAACTTGAGAGAGATCAATTAGATGAAGAAAATTGAAGAATTAAAGTGTTTGTAGGTGTTTTTGGTCGTTGGTGTATGGATTAGATATAAAGGATATGTAATTTTGTTTTCATGTAAATAAGTCATGAATGATTACTCATATTTTTGTAATTTTATGAGATATTTCATGCTAGTTGCCAAATGATGGTTCCCACATGTGTTAGGTGACTCACATGGGCTGCTAAGAGCTGATCATTGGAGTGTATATACCAATAGTACATACATCTAAAAGCTGTGTATTGTACGAGTACGAATACGGGTGCATACGAGTAGAATTGTTGATGAAACTGAACGAGGATGTAATTGTAAGCATTTTTGTTAAGTAGAAGTATTTTGATAAGTGTATTGAAGTATTTCAAAAGTGTATAAATAAATATTAAAACACTACATGTATATACATTTTAACTGAGTCGTTAAGTCTTCATTAGTCGTTACATGTAAGTGTTGTTTTGAAACCTTTAGGTTAACGATCTTGTTAAATGTTGTTAACCCAATGTTTATAATATCAAATGAGATTTTAAATTATTATATTATCATGATATTATCATGTATGAATATCTCTTAATATGATATATATACATTAAATGTCTTTACAACGATAATCGTTACATATATGTCTCGTTTAAAAATCATTAAGTTAGTAGTCTTGTTTTTACATATGTAGTTCATTGTTAATATACTTTATGATATGTTTTCTTATCATAGTATCATGTTAACTATATATATATATATCCATATATATGTCATCATATAGTTTTTACAAGTTTTAACGTTCGTGAATCACCGATCAACTTGGGTGGTCAATTGTCTATATGAAACATATTTCAATTAATCAAGTCTTAACAAGTTTGATTTCTTAACATGTTGGAAACATTTAATCATGTAAATATCAATCTCAATTAATATATATAAACATGGAAAAGTTCGGGTCACTACAGTACCTACCCGTTAAATAAATTTCGTCCCGAAATTTTAAGCTGTTGAAGGTGTTGACGAATCTTCTGGAAATAGATGCGGGTATTTCTTCTTCATCTGATCTTCATGCTCCCAGGTGAACTCGGGTCCTCTACGAGCATTCCATCTAACCTTAACAATTGGTATCTTGTTTTGCTTAAGTCTTTTAACCTCACGATCCATTATTTCGACGGGTTCTTCGATGAATTGAAGTTTTTCGTTGATTTGGATTTCATCTAACGGAATAGTGAGATCTTCTTTAGCAAAACATTTCTTTAAATTCGAGACGTGGAAAGTGTTATGTACAGCCGCGAGTTGTTGAGGTAACTCTAGTCGGTAAGCTACTGGTCCGACACGATCAATAATCTTGAATGGTCCAATATACCTTGGATTTAATTTCCCTCGTTTACCAAATCGAACAACGCCTTTCCAAGGTGCAACTTTAAGCATGACCATCTCTCCAATTTCAAATTCTATATCTTTTCTTTTAATGTCAGCGTAGCTCTTTTGTCGACTTTGGGCGGTTTTCAACCGTTGTTGAATTTGGATGATCTTCTCGGTAGTTTCTTGTATAATCTCCGGACCCGTAATCTATCTATCCCCCACTTCACTCCAACAAATCGGAGACCTGCACTTTCTACCATAAAGTGCTTCAAACGGCGCCATCTCAATGCTTGAATGGTAGCTGTTGTTGTAGGAAAATTCTGCTAATGGTAGATGTCGATCCCAACTGTTTCCGAAATCAATAACACATGCTCATAGTATGTCTTCAAGCGTTTGTATCGTACTTTCGCTCTGCCCATCAGTTTGTGGATGATAGGCAGTACTCATGTCTAGACGAGTTCCTAATGCTTGCTGTAATGTCTGCCAGAATCTTGAAATAAATCTGCCATCCCTATCAGAGATAATAGAGATTGGTATTCCATGTCTGGAGATGACTTCCTTCAAATACAGTCGTGCTAACTTCTCCATCTTGTCATCTTCTCTTATTGGCAAGAAGTGTGCTGATTTGGTGAGACGGTCAACTATTACCCAAATAGTATCAAAACCACTTGCAGTCCTTGGCAATTTAGTGATGAAATCCATGGTAATGTTTTCCCATTTCCATTCCGGGATTTCGGGTTTTTGAAGTAGACCTGATGGTTTCTGATGCTCAGCTTTGACCTTAGAACACGTCAAACATTCTCCTACGTATTTAGCAACATCGGCTTTCATACCCGGCCACCAAAAATGTTTCTTGAGATCCTTGTACATCTTCCCCGTTCCAGGATGTATTGAGTATCTGGTTTTATGAGCTTCTCTAAGTACCATTTCTCTCATATCTCCAAATTTTGGTACCCAAATCCTTTCAGCCCTATACCGGGTTCCGTCTTCCCGAATATTAAGATGCTTCTCCGATCCTTTGGGTATTTCATCCTTTAAATTTCCCTCTTTTAAAACTCCTTGTTGCGCCTCCTTTATTTGAGTAGTAATGTTATTATGAATCATTATATTCATAAATTTTACTCGAATGGGTTCTCTGTCCTTCCTGCTCAAGGCATCGGCTACCACATTTGCCTTCCCCGGGTGGTAACGAATCTCAAAGTCGTAATCATTCAATAATTCAATCCACCTACGCTGCCTCATATTCAGTTGTTTCTGATTAAATATGTGTTGAAGACTTTTGTGGTCGGTATATATAATACTTTTGACCCCATATAAGTAGTGCCTCCAAGTCTTTAATGCAAAAACAACCGCGCCTAATTCCAAATCATGCGTCGTATAATTTTGTTCGTGAATCTTCAATTGTCTAGACGCATAAGCAATCACCTTCGTTCGTTGCATTAATACACAACCGAGACCTTGCTTTGATGCATCACAATAAATCACAAAATCATCATTCCCTTCAGGCAATGACAATATAGGTGCCGTAGTTAGCTTTTTCTTCAATAACTGAAACGCTTTCTCTTGTTCATCATTCCATTCAAATTTCTTCCCTTTATGCGTTAATGCAGTCAAGGGTTTTGCTATTCTGGAAAAGTATTGGATGAACCTTCTGTAGTAACCAGCTAGTCCTAAAAACTGGCGTATGTGTTTCGGAGTTTTCGGGGTTTCCCACTTTTCAACAGTTTCTATCTTTGCCGGATCCACCTTAATACCTTCTTTGTTCACTATGTGACCGAGGAATTGAACTTCTTCCAACCAAAATGCACACTTTGAAAACTTAGCGTACAATTCTTCCTTCCTCAATACTTCTAACACCTTTCTCAAATGTTCACCGTGTTCTTGGTCATTCTTTGAGTAAATAAGTATGTCATCAATGAAAACAATGACAAACTTGTCAAGGTATGGTCCACACACTCGGTTCATAAGGTCCATGAACACAGCTGGTACATTAGTTAAACCAAACGGCATGACCATAAACTCGTAATGACCGTAACGTGTTCTGAAAGCAGTCTTTGGAATATCATCTTCTTTCACCCGCATTTGATGATACCCGGAACGTAAGTCAATCTTTAAATAAACAGACGAGCCTTGTAGTTGATCAAATAAGTCATCGATTCTCGGTAGTGGGTAGCGGTTCTTGATGGTAAGTTTGTTCAACTCTCGGTAGTCGATACACAACCTGAATGTACCATCTTTCTTCTTGACAAACAAAACAGGAGCTCCCCACGGTGATGTGCTTGGTCGAATGAAACCACGCTCTAAAAGTTCTTGTAATTGGCTTTGTAGTTCTTTCATCTCGCTGGGTGCGAGTCTGTAAGGAGCACGAGCTATTGGTGCAGCTCCTGGTACAAGATCTATTTGAAATTCAACGGATCGATGTGGGGGTAATCCCGGTAATTCTTTCGGAAATACATCAGGAAATTCTTTTGCGACGGGAACATCATTGATGCTCTTTTCTTCAGTTTCTACTTTCTCGACGTGTGCTAGAACAGCATAGCAACCTTTTCTTATTAGTTTTTGTGCCTTCAAATTACTAATAAGATGTAGCTTCGTGTTGCCCTTTTCTCCGTACACCATTAAGGGTTTTCCTTTTTCTCGTATAATGCGAATTGCATTTTTGTAACAGACGATCTCTGCTTTCACTTCTTTCAACCAGTCCATACCGATTATCACATCAAAACTCCCTAACTCTACTGGTATCAAATCAATCTTAAATGTTTCGCTAACCAGTTTAATTTCTCGATTCCGACATATATTATCTGCTGAAATTAATTTACCATTTGCTAATTCGAGTAAAAATTTACTATCCAAAGGCGTCAATGGACAACTTAATTTAGCACAAAAATCTCTACTCATATAGCTTCTATCCGCACCCGAATCAAATAAAACGTAAGCAGATTTATTGTCAATAAGAAACGTACCCGTAACAAGCTCCGGGTCTTCCTGTGCCTCTGCCACATTAATATTGAAAACTCTTCCGCGGTCTTGTCCATTCGTGTTCTCCTGGTTCGGGCAATTTCTAATAATGTGGCCCGATTTTCCACATTTATAACAAACTACATTGGCATAACTTGCTCCGACACTACTTGCTCCGCCATTACTCATTCCGACACCATTTGTTCCTTTCGTTCTATTAACCCCTGGTCCGTAGACCTCACACTTCGCCGCGCTATGACCATTTCTTTTACACTTGTTGCAAAATTTGGTGCAGAACCCCGAGTGATTCTTTTCACACCTTTGGCATAGCTGCTTCTGATTGTTGTTGTTGTTGCGGTTATTATTGTTGTTGGGATGATTATTGTAGTTGCTGTTGTTGTTGTTGTTGTTGGGCCGTTTGTTGTAGTTGCGATTGATGTTGCGATTGTTGGGATAATTGTTGCGATTATTGTTGTAATTGCTGTTGTTGTTGTATTGGTGATTCTTATCACCGTTTTCCTCCCACTTTCTTTTGACTTGCTTCACATTGGCCTCTTCAGCAGTCTGTTCTTTAATTCTTTCTTCAATCTGGTTCACTAGTTTGTGAGCCATTCTACATGCCTGTTGTATGGAGGCGGGCTCGTGTGAACTTATATCTTCTTGGATTCTTTCCGGTAATCCTTTCACAAACGCGTCGATCTTCTCTTCCTCATCTTCGAATGCTCCCGGACACAATAGGCACAATTCTGTGAATCGTCTTTCGTACGTGGTAATATCAAATCCTTGGGTTCGTAACCCTCTAAGTTCTGTCTTGAGCTTATTGACCTCGGTTCTGGGACGGTACTTCTCGTTCATCAAGTGCTTGAATGCTGACCACGGTAGTGCGTACGCATCATCTTGTCCCACTTGCTCTAGATAGGTATTCCACCATGTTAACGCAGAACCTGTGAAGGTATGCGTAGCGTACTTCACTTTGTCCTCTTCAGTACACTTACTTATGGCAAACACCGATTCAACCTTCTCGGTCCACCGTTTCAATCCGATCGGTCCTTCGGTTCCATCAAATTCCAAAGGTTTGCAGGCAGTGAATTCTTTGTAGGTGCATCCTACACGATTTCCTGTACTGCTAGATCCAAGGTTATTGTTAGTATGTAGCGCAGTCTGTACTGCGGCTATGTTTGAAGCTAGAAAAGTACGGAATTCCTCTTCATTCATATTCACGGTGTGTCGAGTAGTCGGTGCCATTTCCTTCAAAATAGTTAAATGGAACAAGTTAATCATACAGAATATTAAGAGTAGTTAATAGTATTTCGTAGCATAATATGAACTCATTTATAAAAGCTTTTTCTTCATATTAGCGTTTTATAAGTTTAAATTCGGGTAGTACCTACCCGTTAAGTTCATACTTAGTAGCTAATATACAATTCAACTACTACAATTCTATATGAAAAACTGATTATAATAATATTTCGCGTTCAAACTTTTATACAATATTTTACAAACTTACAATACCGCTTATTTTACATAAAGCATGAAATATAGCACACAATAATTTTGATACAAGATAGTTGTGAAGACAATTATAGCTAGTACACAAGTCGTTCAGCAAAGGCAATAAAGACACGTAATTCATACGTCCAGAAACAAGTCATGCATTCTGGTTTTACTAGGACTACTTCCCATCCTTGGTCTTGTGCAACATAACCGTTATGGCCGTTGATAAGACAGCGTGTTGTAACGTCATCAAAGGGACGAGGGTTACGTAATGTCCAACAGTCCCGTAATAATCTAAAAACCTCATTTCTTACCCCAATTACCGACTCCGTCACTTGTGGAAACGTTTTGTTTAATAGTTGTAGCCCGATGTTCTTGTTCTCACTTTGGTGAGAAGCGAACATTACTAATCCGTAAGCATAACATGCTTCTTTATGTTGCATGTTTGCCGCTTTTTCTAAATCACGAAGTCCAATATTCGGATATATTGAGTCAAAATAATTTCTTAACCCGTTGCGTAAAATAGCATTTGGGTTCCCCGCAATATATGCGTCAAAGTAAACACATCGTAACTTATGGGTTTCCCAATGTGATATCCCCCATCTTTCAAACGAAAGTCTCTTATAAACCAAGACATTCTTGGAACGTTCTTTGAATGTCTTACAAACTGATCTCGCCTTAAATAGTTGTGCCGAAGAATTCTGGCCGACTCTAGACAAGATTTCATCAATCATGTCTCCGGGTAGGTCTCTTAAAATATTGGGTTGTCTATCCATTTTGTGTTTTTAAACTGTAAAATAGACAAGAGTTAGATTCATAAAAAAAATACTTATTAATACAAGCAATTTTTACATATATCATAAAGCATAAGAACACTATATTACATATATTACACCACACGAATACAACTATCTTATTCCGACTCGCTCATTTCTTCTTCTTCGGTTTTGGTTCGTTTTGCCAAGTTTCTAGGGATATATGATGTTCCCCTAATACGAGCCTTCGTTGTCCACATTGGTTTAGAAAAACCTGGTGGTTTAGAGGTTCCCGGGTCATTGTTACAACTTAAGGACTTCGGGCGTTGACGATACATATAAAGTTCATCGGGGTTGGAATTAGATTTCTCTATTTTTATGCCCTTTCCCTTATTATTTTCTTTTACCTTTTTAAATTCAGTAGGGGTAATTTCTATAACATCATCGGAATTCTCGTCGGAATCCGATTCATCGGAGAATTGGTAATCCTCCCAATATTTTGCTTCCTTGGCGGAAACACCATTGACCATAATTAACCTTGGTCGGTTGGTTGAGGATTTTCTTTTACTTAACCGTTTTATTATTTCCCCCACCGGTTCTATTTCTTCATCCGGTTCCGATTCTTCTTCTGGTTCCGATTCTTCTTCCGGTTCCGACTCTTCTTCCGGTTCCTCTTCGGGAACTTGTGAATCAGTCCACGAATCATTCCAATTTACATTTGACTCTTCATTATTATTAGGTGAGTCAATGGGACTTGTTCTAGAGGTAGACATCTATCACATAATATCAAACGCGTTAAGAGATTAATATATCACATAATATTCACATGTTAAAAATATATAGTTTCCAACAAAATTTGTTAAGCAATCATTTTTCAAATAAACACGGTCGAAGTCCAGACTCACTAATGCATCCTAACAAACTCGATAAGACACACTAATGCAAAATTCTGGTTCTCTAAGACCAACGCTCGGATACCAACTGAAATGTCCCGTTCTTATTGATTAAAAACGTTCCATATTAATTGATTTCGTTGCGAGGTTTTGACCTCTATATGAGACGTTTTTCAAAGACTGCATTCATTTTAAAACAAACCATAACCTTTATTTCATCAATAAAGGTTTAAAAAGCTTTACGTAGATTATCAAATAAAGATAATCTAAAATATCCTGTTTACACACGACCATTACATAATGGTTTACAATACAAATATGTTACAACAAAATAAGTTTCTTGAATGCAGTTTTTACACAATATCATACAAGCATGGACTCCAAATCTCGTCCTTATTTAAGTATGCGACAGCGGAAGCTCTTAATAATCACCTGAGAATAAACATGCTTAAAACGTCAACAAAAATGTTGGTGAGTTATAGGTTTAACCTATATATATCAAATCATAATAATAGACCACAAGATTTCATATTTCAATACACATCCCATACATAGAGATAAAAATCATTCATATGGTGAACACCTGGTAACCGACATTAACAAGATGCATATATAAGAATATCCCCATCATTCCGGGACACCCTTCGGATATGATATAAATTTCGAAGTACTAAAGCATCCGGTACTTTGGATGGGGTTTGTTAGGCCCAATAGATCTATCTTTAGGATTCGCGTCAATTAGGGTTTCTGTTCCCTAATTCTTAGATTACCAGACTTAATAAAAAGGGGCATATTCGATTTCGATAATTCAACCATAGAATGTAGTTTCACGTACTTGTGTCTATTTTGTAAATCATTTATAAAACCTGCATGTATTCTCATCCCAAAAATATTAGATTTTAAAAGTGGGACTATAACTCACTTTCACAGATTTTTACTTCGTCGGGAAGTAAGATTTGGCCACTGGTTGATTCACGAACCTATAACAATATATACATATATATCAAAGTATGTTCAAAATATATTTACAACACTTTTAATATATTTTGATGTTTTAAGTTTATTAAGTCAGCTGTCCTCGTTAGTAACCTACAACTAGTTGTCCACAGTTAAATGTACAGAAATAAATCGATAAATATTATCTTGAATCAATCCACGACCCAGTGTATACGTATCTCAGTATTGATCACAACTCAAACTATATATATTTTGGAATCAACCTCAACCCTGTATAGCTAACTCCAACATTCACATATAGAGTGTCTATGGTTGTTCCGAAATATATATAGATGTGTCGACATGATAGGTCGAAACATTGTATACGTGTCTATGGTATCTCAAGATTACATAATATACAATACAAGTTGATTAAGTTATGGTTGGAATAGATTTGTTACCAATTTTCACGTAGCTAAAATGAGAAAAATTATCCAATCTTGTTTTACCCATAACTTCTTCATTTTAAATCCATTTTGAGTGAATCAAATTGCTATGGTTTCATATTGAACTCTATTTTATGAATCTAAACAGAAAAAGTATAGGTTTATAGTCGGAAAAATAAGTTACAAGTCATTTTTATAAAGGTAGTCATTTCAGTCGAAAGAACGACGTCTAGATGACCATTTTAGAAAACATACTTCCACTTTGAGTTTAACCATAATTTTTGGATATAGTTTCATGTTCATAATAAAAATCATTTTCTCAGAATAACAACTTTTAAATCAAAGTTTATCATAGTTTTTAATTAACTAACCCAAAACAGCCCGCGGTGTTACTACGACGGCGTAAATCCGGTTTTACGATGTTTTTCGTGTTTCCAGGTTTTAAATCATTAAGTTAGCATATCATATAGATATAGAACATGTGTTTAGTTGATTTTAAAAGTCAAGTTAGAAGGATTAACTTTTGTTTGCGAACAAGTTTAGAATTTACTAAACTATGTTCTAGTGATTACAAGTTTAAACCTTCGAATAAGATAGCTTTATATGTATGAATCGAATGATGTTATGAACATCATTACTACCTTAAGTTCCTTGGATAAACCTACTGGAAAAGAGAAAAATGGATCTAGCTTCAATGGATCCTTGGATGGCTCGAAGTTCTTGAAGCAGAATCATGACACGAAAACAAGTTCAAGTAAGATCATCACTTGAAATAAGATTGTTATAGTTATAGAAATTGAACCAAAGTTTGAATATGATTATTACCTTGTATTAGAATGATAACCTACTGTAAGAAACAAAGATTTCTTGAGGTTGGATGATCACCTTACAAGATTGGAAGTGAGCTAGCAAACTTGAAAGTATTCTTGATTTTATGAAACTAGAACTTTTGGAATTTATGAAGAACACTTAGAACTTGAAGATAGAACTTGAGAGAGATCAATTAGATGAAGAAAATTGAAGAATGAAAGTGTTTGTAGGTGTTTTTGGTCGTTGGTGTATGGATTAGATATAAAGGATATGTAATTTTATTTTCATGTAAATAAGTCATGAATGATTACTCATATTTTTGTAATTTTATGAGATATTTCATGCTAGTTGCCAAATGATGGTTCCCACATGTGTTAGGTGACTCACATGGGCTGCTAAGAGCTGATCATTGGAGTGTATATACCAATAGTACATACATCTAAAAGCTGTGTATTGTACGAGTACGAATACGGGTGCATACGAGTAGAATTGTTGATGAAACTGAACGAGGATGTAATTGTAAGCATTTTTGTTAAGTAGAAGTATTTTGATAAGTGTATTGAAGTCTTTCAAAAGTGTATAAATACATATTAAAACACTACATGTATATACATTTTAACTGAGTCGTTAAGTCTTCGTTAGTCGTTACATGTAAGTGTTGTTTTGAAACCTTTAGGTTAACGATCTTGTTAAATGTTGTTAACCCAATGTTTATAATATCAAATGAGATTTTAAATTATTATATTATCATGATATTATCATGTATGAATATCTCTTAATATGATATATATACATTAAATGTCTTTACAACGATAATCGTTACATATATGTCTCGTTTAAAAATCATTAAGTTAGTAGTCTTGTTTTTACATATGTAGTTCATTGTTAATATACTTTATGATATGTTTTCTTATCATAGTATCATGTTAACTATATATATATATATCCATATATATGTCATCATATAGTTTTTACAAGTTTTAACGTTCGTGAATCACCGATCAACTTGGGTGGTCAATTGTCTATATGAAACATATTTCAATTAATCAAGTCTTAACAAGTTTGATTGCTTAACATGTTGGAAACATTTAATCATGTAAATATCAATCTCAATTAATATATATAAACATGGAAAAGTTCGGGTCACTACAAAGAATTAGTAAACTGATCTACTAATTGACGCGAATCCTAAAGATAGATCTATTGGACCTAACGAACCCCATCCAAAGTACCAGATGCTTTAGTACTTCGAATTCATTTTTATCATGTCCGAAGGATTTCCCGGAATGATAGGGGATATTCTTATATGCATCTTGTTAATGTCGGTTACCAGGTGTTCACCATATGAATGAATTTTATCTCTATGTATGGGGTGTATATTGAAATATGAAATCTTGTGGTCTATTATTATGATTTGATAATATATAGGTTAAACCTATAACTCACCAACATTTTTGTTGACGTTTTAAGCATGTTTATTCTCAGGTGATTATTAAGAGCTTCCACTGTTGCATACTAAAATAAGGACAATATTTGGAGTCCATGCTTGTATGATATTATATAAAAACTGCATTCAAGAAACTTATTTTTGATGTAATATATTCTTATTGTAAACCATTATGTAATGGTCGTGTGTAAACGGTATATTTTAGATTATCATTATTTGATAATCTACGTAATGCTTTTTAAACCTTTATCGATAAAATAAAGGTTATGGTTGTTTTACAAATGAATGCAGTCTTTGAAAAACGTCTCATATAGAGGTCAAAACCTCGCGACGAAATCAATTAATATGGAACGTTTATAATCAATATGAACGGGACATTTCAGTTAGTATCCGAGCGTTGGTCTTAGAGAACCAGAAAATTGCATTAGTGCATCTTACCGAGTTTGTTAGGATACATTAGTGAGTATGGACTTCGACCGTGTTTTTCTTCAAAAACGATTGCTTAACATTTTTTTGTTGAAAACTATATATTATTAACATGTAAATATTATGTGATATATTAATCTCTTAACGTGTTTGATATTGTGTGATATATGTCTACCTCTAGTACAAATCCCATTGATTCACCTAATAATAATGAAGAGTCGAATATATTTTAGGAAGATTCACAAATTCTCGAAGAGGAACCCGAAGAGGAGGAACCGGAAGAAGAGGAACCAGAAGAGGAGGAATCGGAAGAGGAGGAACCAGAAGAAGAAGAGGTTCCGGAGGAAGAAATATTGATACATATAGTAAATCGATTAAATAAAAGAAAATTCTCAACCAACGGACCAAAGTTAATATTGGTCAATGGTGTTTCCGCCGAGGAAGCAAAATGTTGGGAAGATTACCAATTTTCCGATGAATCGGATCCCGATGAGGATTCTGATGATGTTATAGAAATTACCTCGACCCAATTTAATAAAGTGAAAGAAAATAATAAGGGAAAAGGTATAAAAATAGAGAAACCTGATTCCAACCCCGATGAACTTTATATGTATCGACAACATCTGTATCTCCTAAAATGTAACAATGACCCGGGAACCTCTAAACCACCAGGTTTTTCTAAACCATTATGGAAAACAACGGCTCGTATTAGAGGAACACCATATATTCTTAGAAAATTAGGAAAACGAACCAAGTCCGAAGAAGAAGAAACCAGTGATTCAGATTAGAGGGTTGTAATCATGTTATGTATTATATGTATTGTAGTGTGCTTGTACTTTTATGTTCTATGTAAAAATTGCTTATATTGTTTGTTAATTATCTTTTACGAATCTAATCCTTGTCTATTTTACAGTATAAAAACAAAATGGACGTTAAGAGTAGACAACCGAATATTTTAGAAGACCTACCAGAGGATATGATTGAGGAAATCTTGTCTAGAGTCGGCCAGAATTCATCAGCACATTTAGTTATGGCGAAATTAACTTGTCAAACATTTGAAAGACTTTCCAGAAATGCCTTAGTTTATAAAATGATTTCCTTTGATAGGTGGGGTATATCACATTGGGGAGACCGTAAGTTACGCCGTGTTTTCTTTAAAGCATTAAATGCGGGGAATCCAAATGCAATTTTACGCTCCGGGTTAAGAACCTATTTTGACTCAACATATCCCAACATAGGATTTCATGAATTAGAAAGAGCTTCTAACATGCAACATAAAGAAGCATGTTATGCTTACGGGTTAGTGATGTTCGCTTCTTACCAAAGTGAGAAAAAGAACATCGGATTGCAACTTTTAAATAAAACCTTCCCACAAGTGACGGATTCAGTAGTTGGAGTGAGAAACAAGGTTTTTAGATTATTACGGGGCTGTTGGACATTACAAAACCCTCATCCTTTTGATGACATTACAACATGCTGCCTAGCTAATGGTCATAACAGTTATTTTCCACAAGACCAAGGATGGGAAGTCGTCTTAGTAAAACCAGAATGCATGACTTGTTTCTGGACTTATGAATTACGTGTCTTTATTTCCTTTGTTGAACAACTTGCGTATTAACTAGATTTATCTTCAAAACTGTCCTGTATCATAGTGTACTATATTTCATGTTATATGTAATATAGCGAAGTTGTAAGTTTGAAGAATATTTGTATGTGATATATTATTATAATCAGTTTTCATATGGAATTGTAGTAGTTGAATTGTATATTAGCTACTAAGTATGAACTTAATGGGTAGGTAGTTCCCGAATTTAAACTTATAAAACTCTAATATGAAGAAAAAGCTTTTATAAATGAGTTCATATTATGCTACGAAATACTATTCTGTATGATTAACTCGATTCAGTTGGCTATTTTGAAGGAAATGGCACCGACTACTCGACACACTATGAATATGAGCGAAGAGGAATTTCGTACCTTTCTTGCTGCAAACATGGCCGTAGTACAGGCTGTGCTACATACCAACAATAACTCTGAATCTAGCAATGCAGCTAACGGTGCAAAAAATCGTGTAGGATGCTCCTACAAAAATTCACTGCCTGCAAACCTTTGGAATTTGATGGAACCGAAGGACCAATTGGATTGAAACGGTGGACCGAGAAAGTCGAATCGGTGTTTGCCATAAGTAAGTGTACTGAAGAGGACAAAGTTAAGTACGCTACACATACCTTCACAGGTACTGCGTTAACGTGGTGGAACACCTATCTTGAACAGGTAGGACAAAATGCTGCTTACGCACTACCGTGGTCGGCATTCAAGCAATTGATGAACGAGCAGTACCGTCCTAGAAACGAAGTCAATAAACTCAAGGCAGAACTTAGAGAGTTACGAACACAAGGGTTCGACGTTACCACATATGAACGACGATTCACAGAGTTGTGCCTATTGTGTCCGGGAGCATTTGAAGATGAAGAAGAGAAGATCGACGCGTTTGTAAAAGGGTTACCAGTAAGGATTCAAGAAGATGTGAGTTCACACGAGCCCGCTTCTATACAGAAGGCAAGTCGAATGGCTCATAAACTCATAAATCAGATTGAGAGAAGAATTAAAGAGCAGGCGGCCGAAAAAGCCAACACGAAACAACTCAAGAGGAAGTGGGAGGAAAACGGTGACAAGAGTCACCAGTACAACAACAACAACAATTACAACCACAATCGCAACAACTATCCCAACAACCGCAACAACAATCAAAACAATAACCGCAATCCTAACAATAACTACAACAAACATCCCAACAACAACAACAACAATCGTTTCAACAACAATAACAATCCCAACAACAACCTCAATAACAACAATGGCAACAAAAGCCAAAAACAGTCATGTCATAGGTGTGAAGAAAATCATCAGGGGTTTTGCACGACATTTTGCAACAGGTGTAAAATAAATGGTCATAGCGCGACAAAGTGTGAGGTCTACGGACCAAAGTTTAACAGAACTAAAGGAACAAATAATGTCGGAACAAGTAATGTCGAAATGAATAGTGTCGGAGCAAGTAATACCAACGATGTTTGTTATAGATGTGGAAAACCGGGCCACATTATTAGAAATTGCCCGAATCAGGGGAATACTAATGGGCAGGGCCATGGAAGAGTTTTCAATATTAATGCGGCAGAAGCACAGGAAGACCCGGAGCTTGTTACGGGTACGTTTCTTATTGACGATTAATCTGCTTATGTTTTATTTGATTCGGGTGCGGATAGAAGCTATATGAGTAGAGAATTTTGTGCTAAATTAAGTTGCCCATTGACGCCTTTGGATAGTAAATTTTTACTCGAGTTACCAAACGGTAAATTAATTTCAGCAGATAATATATATCGGGAGAGAGAAATTAAACTGGGGGATGAAACGTTTAAAATTGATTTAATACCTGTCGAGTTAGGGAATTTTGATGTAATAATTGGCATGGACTGGTTGAAAAAGGTGAGAGCAGAGGTCGTTTGTCACAAAAATGCGATTCGCATTATGCGTGAAAAAGGAAAACCTTTAATGGTGTACGGAGAAAAGAACAACGCGAAATTAAATGTTATTAGTAGTTTGAAGGCGCAAAAACTAATAAGAAAAGGTTGTTACGTCATTCTAGCACACATCGAGGAAGTTAAACCTGAAGAAAAGAACATCAATGATGTTCCTATCGCAAAAGAATTTCCCGATGTATTTCCGAAAGAATTATCGGGATTACCCCCACATCGATCCGTTGAATTTCAAACAGACCTTGTACCAGGAGCTGCACCAATAGCTCGTGCTCCATACAGACTCGCACCCAGCGAAATGAAAGAATTACAAAGTCAGTTACAGGAACTTTTAGAGCATGGTTTCATTCGACCAAGAACATCACCATGGGGAGCTCCTGTTTTGTTTTTCAAGAAGAAAGATGGTACATTCAGGTTGTGTATCGACTACCGAGAGTTGAACAAACTTACCATCAAGAACCGCTACCCACTACCGAGAATCGACGACTTATTTGATCAACTACAATGCTCGTCTATTTATTCGAAGATCGATTTACGTTCTGGATATCATCAAATGCGGGTGAAGGAGGATGATATTCCAAAGACAACTTTTAGGACGCGTTACAGTCATTACGAGTTTATGGTTATGCCGTTTGGATTGACTAACGCACCAGCTGTGTTCATGGACCTCATGAACCGAGTGTGTGGGCCATATCTTGACAAGTTTGTCATTATTTTCATCGATGACATACTTATTTACTCGAAGAATGATCAAGAGCACGAAGAACATTTGAGAAAAGTGCTAGAGTTGCTGAGAAAAGAAAAACTGTATGCTAAGTTTTCAAAGTGTGCATTTTGGTTGGAAGAAGTTCAATTCCTCGGTCACATAGTGAACAAAGAAGGTATTCAGGTGGATCCAGCAAAGATTGAAACTGTTGAAAAGTGGGAAACCCCGAAAACTTCGAAACACATACGCCAATTTTTCAGACTAGCTGGTTACTACAGAAGGTTCATCCAAGACTTTTCCAGAATAGCAAAACCCTTGACTGCATTAACGCATAAAGGGAAGAAATTTGAATGGAAAGATGAACAAGAGAAAGCGTTTCAATTGTTACAGAAAAATTTAACTACGGCACCTATATTGTCATTACCTGAAGGGAATGATGATTTTGTGATATATTGTGACGCCTCAAAGCAAGGTCTCGATTGTGTATTAATGCAACGAAATAAATTAATTGCTTATGCGTCTAGACAATTGAAGATTCACAAAGAGAATTATACGACGCATGATTTGGAATTAGGCGCAGTTGTTTTTGCATTAAAGACTTGGAGGCACTACTTATATGGGATCAAAAGTATTATATATACCGACCACAAAAGTCTTCAACACATATTTAATCAGAAACAACTGAATATGAGGCAGCGTAGGTGGATTGAATTGTTGAATGATTACGACTTTGAGATTCGTTACCACCCGGGGAAGGCAAATGTGGTAGCCGACGCCTTGAGCAGAAAGGACAGAGAACCCATTCGAGTAAAAGCTATGAATATAATGATTTACACTAACCTTACTACTCAAATAAAGGAGGCGCAACAAGGAGTTTTAAAAGAGAGAAATTTAAAGGATGAAATACCCAAAGGATCGGAGAAGCATCTTAATATTCGGGAAGACGGAACCCGGTATAGGGCTGAAAGAATTTGGGTACTAAAATTTGGAGATATGAGAGAAATGGTACTTAGAGAAGCTCATAAAACCAGATACTCAATACATCCTGGAACGGGGAAGATGTACAAGGATCTCAAAAAACATTTTTGGTGGCCGGGTATGAAAGACGATGTTGCTAAATATGTAGGGGAATGTTTGACGTGTTCTAAGGTCAAAGCGGAGCATCCGAAACCATCAGGTCTACTTCAACAACCCAAAATCCCGGAATGGAAATGGAAAAACATTACCATGGATTTCATCACTAAATTGCCAAGGACTGCAAGTGGTTTTGATACTATTTGGGTAATAGTTGATCGTCTCACCAAATCAGCACAATTCCTGCCAATAAGAGAATATGACAAAATGGAGAAGTTAGCACGACTGTATTTGAAGGAAGTCGTCTCCAGACATGGAATACCAATCTCTATTATCTCTGATAGGGATGGCAGATTTATTTCAAGATTCTGGCAGACATTACAGCAAGCATTAGGAACTCGTCTAGACATGAGTACTGCCTATCATCCACAAACTGATGGGCAGAGCGAAAGGACAATACAAACGCTTGAAGACATGCTACGAGCATGTGTTATTGATTTCAAAAACAGTTGGGATCGACATCTACCGTTAGCAGAATTTTCCTACAACAACAGCTACCATTCAAGCATTGAGATAGTGCCGTTTGAAGCACTTTATGGTAGAAAGTGCAGGTCTCCGATTTGTTGGAGTGAAGTGGGGGATATAGAGATTACGGGTTCGGAGATAATACAAGAAACTACCGAGAAGATCATCCAAATTCAACAACGGTTGAAAACTGCCCAAAGTCGACAAAAGAGCTACGCCGACATTAAAAGAAAAGATATAGAATTTGAAATTAGAGAGATGGTCATGCTTAAGGTTGCACCTTGAAAAGGCGTTGTTCGATTTGGTAAATGAGGGAAATTAAATCCAAGGTATATTGGACCATTTAAGATTATTGATCATGTTGGACCAGTAGCTTACCGACTTGAGTTACCTCAACAACTCGCGGCTGTACATAACACTTTCCATGTCTCGAATTTGAAGAAATGTTTTGCTAAAGAAGATCTCACTATTCCGTTAGACGAAATCCAAATCAACAAAAAACTTCAATTCAACGAAGAACCCCTCGAAATAATGGATCGTGAGGTTAAAATACTTAAACAAAACAAGATACCAATTGTTAAGGTTCGATGGAAGGCTCGTAGAGGACCCGAGTTCACCTGGGAACGAGAAGATCAGATGAAGAAGAAATAACGGGTATGTGTTGTAGTGACCAGAACTTTTCCATGATTATATATTAATTGAAAACTATATTTACATGATTAAATGTTTCCAACATTTTAAGCAATCAAACTTGTTAAGACTTGATTAATTGAAATAGGTTTCATATAGATAATTGATCACCCAAGTTGACCGGTGATTCACGAACGTTAAAACTTGTAAAAACTATATGATGATATATATATGAGTATAAATATAGTTAACATGATATTATGATAAGTAAGTATCTCATTAGGTATTTTAACAATGAGTTATATACATAAAATTGAGTTTATTGAATTAAGAAACTCGAAACGATATATATAACGATTATCGTTATAATAACGTCTTACTAAATACATATGAATTATATTAAGATATTGATACATTATGTTTAACATGATAAAATGATAATTAAGTATATCATTAAGTGTGTTAACAATGAACTACATATGTAAAACAAGACTACTAACTTAAGAATTTCGAAACGAGACATATATGTAACGATTATCGTTGTAACAACATTTAACCGTATATATATATCATACTAAGATATGTTAATATATCATAATATCATGATAATGTAATAATTTAACATCTCTTTAGATATAATAAACAATGGGTTAACAACATTTAACAAGATCGTTAACCTAAAGGTTTCAAAACAACATTTACATGTAACGACTAACGATGACTTAACGACTCAGTTAAAATGTATATACATGTAGTGTTTTAATATGTATTCATACACTTTTGAAAGACTTCAAGACACTTATCAAAATACTTCTACTTAACAAAAATGCTTACAATTACATCCTCGTTCAGTTTCATCAACAATTCTACTCGTATGCACCCGTATTCGTACTCGTACAATACACAGCTTCTAAATGTATGTACTATTGGTATATACACTCCAATGATCAGCTCTTAGAAGACCATGTGAGTCACCTAACACATGTGGGAACCATCATTTGGCAACTAGCATGAAATATCTCCTAAAATTACAAAAATATTAGTAATCATTCATGACTTATTTACATGAAAACAAAATTACATATCCTTTATATCTAATCCATATACCAACGACCAAAAACACCTACAAACACTTTCATTCTTCAATTTTCTTCATCTAATTTATCTCTCTCAAGTTCCATCTTCAAAGTTCTAAGTGTTCTTCATAAATTCTACAAGTTCTAGTTTCATAAAATTAAGAATACTTCCAAGTTTACTAGCTCACTTCCAATCTTGTAAAGTGATCATCCAACCTCAAGAAATCCTTGTTGATTACAGTAAGATATCATTCTAAATCAAGGTAATACTCATATACAAACTTTGATTCAATTCCTATAACTATAACTATCTTAATTAGAGTGATAATCTTACTTGAACTTGTTTTCGTGTCCTGATTCTACTTCAAGAACTTTCAAGCCATCCAAGATCCTTTGAAGCTAGATCATTTCTTGTCACTTTCAGTAGGTTTACCTACTAAACTTGAGGTAGTAATGATGTTCATAACATCATTCAATTCATACATATAAAACTATCTTATTCGAAGATTTGAACATGTAATCACTAGAACATAGTTTAGTTAATTCTAAACTTGTTCGCAAACAAATGTTAATCCTTCTAACTTGACTTTTAAAATCAACTAAACACATGTTATATATCTATATTATATGCTAACTTAATGATTTAAAACCGGAAAACACAAAAAACACTGTAAAACCGGATATACGCCGTCGTAGTAACACCGCGGGCTGTTTTGGGTTAGTTAATTAAAAACTATGATAAACTTTGATTTAAAAGTTGTTCTTCTGGGAAAATGATTTTTCTTATGAACATGAAACTATATCCAAAAATCATGGCTAAACTCAAAGTGGAAGTATGTTTTCCAAAATGGTCATCTAGACGTCGTTCTTTCGACTGAAATGACTACCTTTACAAAAATGACTTGTTACATGTATTTAGGACTATAAACTTATACTTTTTCTGTTTATATTCATAAACTTAAGTTCAATATAAAACCATATCAATTTGAAACACTCAAAACGGATTTAAAACGAAGAAGTTATGGGTAAAACAAGATTGGATATTTTTGCTTGTTGTAGCTACGTGAAAATTGGTAACAAATTTATATTAATCATATCCTAGCTAAATTATATTGTATTATACATGTATTCTAATATATTATGTAATCTTGGGATATCATAGACACGTATGCAAATATTTTGACATATCATATCGACCCATGTATATATATTATTTGGAACAACCATAGACACTCTATATGCAGTAATGTTGGAGTTAGCTATACATGGTTGAGGTTGATTCCAAAAATATATATACTTTGAGTTGTGATCTAGCCTGAGACGTATATACACTGGGTCTTGGATTGATTCAAGATAATATATCGATTTATTTCTGTACATCTAACTGTGGACAACTAGTTGTAGGTTACTAACGAGGACAACTGACTTAATAAACTTTAAACAGTAAAATGTATTAAAAGTGTTGTAAATATATTTTGAACATACTTTGATATATATGTACAAATTTGTTATAGGTTCGTGAATCGACCAGTGGCCAAGTCTTACTTCCCGACGAAGTAAAAATCTGTGAAAGTGAGTTATAGTCCCACTTTTAAAATCTGATATTTTGGGATGAGAATACATGCAGTTTTATAAATGTTTTACGAAATAGACACAAGTAATTGAAACTACATTATACGGTGAATGATCGAAGCCAAATATACCCCTTTTGCTTGGTAACCTAAGAATTAGTAAACCGATCTACTAATTGACGCGAATCTTAAAGATAGATGTATTGGGCCTAACGAACCCCATCCAAAGTACCGGATGCTTTAGTATTTCGAATTCGTTTTTATCATGTCCGAAGGATTTCCCGGAATGATAGGGGATATTCTTATATGCATCTTGTTAATGTCGGTTACCAGGTGTTCACCATATGAATGAATTTTATCTCTATGTATGGGATGTATATTGAAATATGAAATCTTGTGGTCTATTATTATGATTTGATAATATATAGGTTAAACCTATAACTCACCAACATTTTTGTTGACGTTTTAAGCATGTTTATTCTCAGGTGATTATTAAGAGCTTCCGCTGTTGCATACTAAAATAAGGACAAGATTTGGAGTCCATGCTTGTATGATATTATGTAAAAACTGCATTCAAGAAACTTATTTTTGATGTAATATATTCTTATTGTAAACCATTATGTAATGGTCGTGTGTAAACGATATATTTTAGATTATCATTATTTGATAATCTACGTAATGCTTTTTAAACCTTTATCGATAAAATAAAGGTTATGGTTGTTTTACAAATGAATGCAATCTTTGAAAAATGTCTCATATAGAGGTCAAAACCTCGCGACGAAATCAATTAATATGGAACGTTTATAATCAATATGAATGGGACATTTCATAATCAATGGCGGATGAACACGTATTCTCATCTTTTCACTCTGAATTGCATATTTCTGCAGCTTTCTTCTTTAATTGTACATTTTTGCAAGTATTTTCTACTGCACTTTTTAATTTAGGAACGATTAAAATTTATGCAATTTACTCACAACGGTCTGGAAGTTACCAATGAACTGAAACATGATATTTTTTTCAAGTATTTTCTACTGCAATTTTTTTCAGGTATCTTCTTCAACGTATTCTCATCTTTTCACTTACCAATGACCTACTGTGATTTTTTCCGGTATTTTCTACTGCATCCCACCACATGATTGTGACGACCTGGAAATTTTCGACTAAATTTAAACTTAATCTTTATATGATTTCGACACGTTAAGCAAAGTCTATTAAATTGAATATCCAAATCTTTGAACTGTTTACATGGATACACTTAAACCTTTGACCATCCTCGACGATTCACGAACTGTTCTGCGTAAATATATATATATATATATATATATATATATATATATATATATATATATATATATATATATATATAAAGTGTATATTTAATATTTGATTTAATAAAATATAATTTAATCATTTGAGTTAAAGAATATAAAATAATAAAATATAATCATAAAGTAATTATTAAAAGTGAATCTATATATAAATATATATGACTTCTAATATATTGTATTATATATATATATATATATATATATATATATATATATATATATATATATATATAATTATCATAGAAATAGTAAATAATCAATATAAGTTATTACATAAGGGATACTATATAGTTATATTACATAACCGATAAAATGTAATACCAATATATTAAATTTAATTATAAATATAAGTTATTATAATAATATATTTATTACTTTCAACACTAATACCAATACTAGTGTTATTGATATTATTATTTTTTAAATATATAATCTATGGATATAATTTTAATAAATATATATATAAATTGTTATAGTATTATTATTACTCATATTATTATTATCATTAGTAGTATTATTATAATTAGTATTATTATTATTAATAATAACAATTATAAATTTTATAGTTATTATTATCAATATCTTAATTATTTATATCATTATTATCATTATTATTATTATTATTATTATTATTATTATTATTAATATTATTATTATTATTGTATTAGTAGTATTATATTAAATATTAATAATATTAATGATATTATATTTATTAATCTATTTATTAATTACTAATGCAAATAAATCAGTGTTATATATAGGTCAGATAAAAAAAACGCGTATATATCCCTATCCCCATCCGTTTTTTTTCTGTTTCTTTTTATTTGTTTTCATTCTTTGTTCTTGACCTAATACTCCCTGCTCACTCGTGAATTATGGTTGAACGAATCCAAGATAAAAACAATCAACTATCAATTATTGTTACTGCACAAAAACCCTTAATCACCTGCTCAGTTTCGTTATCTGTAAGTCAAAATTAAATAACAGAAAAGTATTTTTCTTGAAAAACCATTCGGTTCCCTGTAAACTCACTTTTTGGTCAAGAATCGAAATCGAAAATATTTTGCAAATCTAAAATTATAGTTATGTTAGGAATTCCCTACTCAAAGTATCTGCAAGATTTCACAACCCAATTCTTTATATCGGAAACGAATTCAAGAGCCAAAGTTTGGGTTTTAAAAAGTCAAATATTTTTCTTTGAACGAATTAGTGTAATATGTTATGAATAAGATTAAATTGACGATTCCTTAAGTTTGTATATACGAATTTAAAGCGTGTTCATGTAGAAACTTTTGTGTAAAACGTTACCCAAATCAAAAGTCAATTTTTTTTTCTTTTCTTCTCTTATAGCGACGAATAGAAGGTAGCAGGCCTTTATTTTGATTTTATTTATTTATATTTATTTTTTTTGTTAAGGGAATCATTACAAGTCTTTTACATTTAAACTGTAAGCTTAATATAATTTATGGTTCGTTAGTGTGGATTAACACTGTAACAGTCGGGTATGAAATTGAAGAAGAAAATGAGGGAGAAGATGAATATGTTATACGGGATATATAAATTACAAATGGGATTAAAAGAGAAAAATAGGCAACAGCCTGATGGTCTGAGTGTTTGGTGGGTATTCGAGAGGTCGGGGGTTTGAGTCCCGTTTGGTGCATTTCTTTTTAGGGTATACTTTTTATTCTCATTTCCATTATTATTATTATTATTATTATTATTATTATTATTATTATTATTATTATTATTATTATTATTATTATTATTAATTCTTGATAGTATTACTTGTATTATAATTATCATTGTTATTATAATTACTAACATAAGTTTTAGTTATCAATTATTATTATTATCATTACAATTACAATTATTATTATTATTATTGTTATTACATATATTGTATCATTAATAGTATTATTATTAATTAGTATTATTATTTATATCATCATTAGTAATAAGATTTTTATTATTATTATTATTATTATTATTATTATTATTATTATTATTATTATTGTTATTATTATTATTATTAAGTATTAAGTAGTATTATCAAAATTATTATTTTCATTATCATTATTATTGCTAGTATTATTGTTATTTAACTTATTATCATTATTCTCATTAGTAGTAAAATAAATATATTCATGATTTCTATTAATATAAATATTACTATTATTATTATGACTAGAATTACAAATTGATGTTATAGGAGCTTTAGTTATTAGTTTAGAAATTTAACATAAAGATTTTGATTATGATTAACATAAGTATTGTTATTAATATTATCAAGAGTAATGAAATTGCTATAATAATAATTATTATTATTAAGTATTGTGTTACTATAAAATTACAATTTTCATTATCATTAGTATAAACTTTTCTTTTTATAAAAAAATTACTGTTATTATCGTTATTATTAAAACTAACATTAATATTATTATTAATAGAATCATTAATATTATTATCACTATTAGTATTTTATTCACTACTAATATTATTTTGGTATTATTATAATTACTAAATTAACAAACAAATGAAATATATATAAAATACTTAATACATATAACGAAACTAAATTTATATTTTTATATATAAAAATGAATATATATTAATAACGAAATATATAACTATATAAATATTAACCATTATGAATTTATACACAAATTAAACATACATAATATATAAATTAAAGATATAATAAATAATTTTATTCAGTTACGAATATATGTTTTAATATATATATATATATATATATATATATATATATATATATATATATATATATATATATATATATATATATATATATATATACAAATGATATAGGTTCTTGAATTCGAGGCCAACCCTGCATTGTTCAGTATCGTCGTATGAATATTTTTACTACAAAATATTGGATTGTGAGTTTCATTTGCTCCCCTTTTAAATGCTTTTACAATATATATTTTTGGGAGTGAGAATACATGAGCTGCTTTTATAACTGTTTTACGAAATAGACACAAGTAATTGAAACTACATTATATGGTTGAATGGATCGAAGCCGAATATGCCCCTTTTTAGCTTGGTAGCCTAAGAATTTGGAAACAGACCCCCAAATTGACGCGAATCCTAAAGATAGATCTATTGGGCCCAACAAGCCCCATTTTGGAATTTGGAATGCTTTAGTACTTCGAAATTATCATGTCCGATGGGTGTTCCGGAATGATGGGGATATTCTATATGCATCTTGTTAATGTCGGTTACCAGGTGTTCAATCCATATGAATGATTATTTTTGTCTCTATGCATGTGACGTATATTTATGAGAAATGAAAATCTTGTGGTCTATTAAAATGATGGAAATGAATATTTATGATAAACTAATGAACTCACCAACCTTTTGGTTGACACTTGAAAGCATGTTTATTCTCAGATATGAAAGAAATCTTCCGCTGTGCATTTGCTCATTTTAGAGATATTACTTGGAGTCATTCATGACATATTTCAAAAGACGTTGCATTCGAGTCGTTGAGTTCATCAAGAATATTATTAAGTCAATTATAGTTGGATATATTATAAAATGATATGCATGCCTGTCAACTGTCGATGTAATGAAAGTTTGTCTTTTAAAAACGAATGCAATGTTTGTAAAATGTATCATATAGAGGTCAAGTACCTCGCGATGTAACCAAATGTAATGTATTCGTCCAGATGGATTAGGACGGGTCATGAAAATGATATCATCTCCTTCCATAGATCTGTAGGTTACAATATTCTAATTATATTATTAAATTTTGATTTTGTTGTTACTTTATAATTTCAAGTTCATGGTGATATGTTAGGTTTTAATTATCATATTATTATTTTAGTAAATATTTAAGAAAACTTAAAAATTGACCATTAGTGATTCATTTGATTTTGCGATTATTATTATTTTGTATTGTTTGTTAAACTGTAGCTGCATAACATCCAACAAATGAAACCATGTTGTCCATTCAGCCCCCTCAGGTGTACCTTTTTTTCATTCAGTTGTCTAATACGTTTATAACTTTAAGTTTCTGACCCTTTAATCGTGAATGACAGAATGATCCAGATTTGGCACAAATCATTCTTTGAAACGGCCTAAATAAGTTGCAGGATCTCTTAGGAATGTGTCACCGTCAGAGATCTAACTTATAATAAGTTTTTACATAAATAAGTTGCAAGAAGAAATGGTAAGCTTATAATAAGTTTTTACATATGTTATGCTTTTGCACTTAAAAAATTATAAATCTTCTATTTTCTTTTCTTTTCAATGTTTGAACTAGCATCAAATGAGTTTTAAAAGAGAAGTATAAATAATCGTGCACATGTTACATGTATGTTAGATTTGATCATTTTACAAATTAGTTGTATATTGATTTATCGTTTCGACAAAATCAGGCACTACTTGATGTGGAAGCACAAAAGAAGATTACAGGCACTATGTAAGTTAGTAGTTTGTGTTTTGTCTCTATTTAGATTACATATTTGTATTGAAATTGTATTACCCGCTTACATATGACAATAAATGCTTCAAAACCTCATCATTTGTATCTCACAGATACTGCCAAGAGATTATGTGGCCACTTATTATAAGAAATTCCCAACAATCCAACGGTATTGTTATTTCTTCATTTAGGTTTTTTTTTTCTAATGGTTTCTGAAATTTGTATTGTTATTTCTTTGATTTAGGGTTTATGTGCTTCTACTCTTTCGATTGCGAAAGATTTTGCAAGATAAAAGGTCTTATTGTTTTTTATATCAAGTTTCATCTATTCTATCAGGGTTTCCTATTAGTTGTTAAACTAATTTTTGGTGTAGCGTTAAGCAGGAGTATGGCATCTTAAAAAGGGGTTAAAGAAAAATGGTAAAATTATTGTGAAAGTGTTATTGTAGCGTTTGAGGACCTAACGATTAAAACGAACAGGAAACCCCTCATCCTCTTCCCCAAACAAAACGGCAGCAAATCAACCCAAAAAAGGCAGATGAAATCATCACCTGCTACAATTGACGCAAAAAAGTAAGGTAAGCGGATGAAGGTATTTACACTAATTTGATGTTGTTGTATTCATAACCATCAGTTTCGATGTTTATTGTACCAACTAAAACCCTAACTCATCATATTGGATTTGGTGACGATGAAATTGGATATTAAATATTTGTTTGTTTAATTCGCTGATATCTTTTTCCTTCATGTTTAGGTTTCTGCCGACCATCATCGTTTTTTTTTTTTACCAGGTAATTTTAGCTTTTAATTTGATGCTTATTGATACAGTAATTTATTCAATTTATTATTTTTTGGTTAGGGTTCATCTTGAACATTGATTTTGATCATTCGAATTAGGCACTTTAGTATAGTATAGTATAGTATAGTATAGTATAGTATAGTATAGTATAGTATAGTATAGTATAGTATAGTATAGTATAGTATAGTATAGTATAGTATAGTATAGTATATATGTCAGTCAGTCAGTTCTGTATAAGATGAACTTATTTTTTTGGCTAACCTGTTTTTCTGAAATTTATGGTTGTTTGTTTTGTGTCATTTGACTTGCTCATCTTATGTTGGTACTTTGTTTTGCAAGTGTAAAAACTTACTTGCTCATTATCTCTTTCTCATGACAGCGAAAAGGTAGTATTTGTGACCTATTAAGTATTCACTATTGATTAACATTTAGTGCTACTACTGTAGTTAGATTACCTCATGTTGTTTGATGTTCACAGGCACCTCGGGTGGCTGTGTAACCCATGTTTACTGATGGAGCAGCTGCTGATGACGAGAGAGCTGCAGGAGCTGATTTGGCGGGTGGTGAGGACCTTATTGAAGGAATGAGGAATGGGAATTGACCACTCAACTTATGTTATTGTTTAAACATAATATTGACTGATCGCTCAACTTATGTTGCAGAGAGCATGAGAATGATATTGGTTATGATAAAAAGGAAAAAAAGTGCCCACTCAGTACGGAATGATAGGCTTGAATGGTGTTTTGATTGCTTGGAGTTTACTGGATTTTTTTGTAAGAAAGAAAATTATTATGCTTTACATCCATTTTCTTTTCAAATTGGTTCATATATTCTAAAAATTCAGGTACATATCTCAAATACCTTAAAATTAAAGCTTATTTCAATTGTTCCATCCGTCACGGTATGTCTATGTTATTATTATTATATGTTTTGTGTGATTGTTATATTATTTGTGGGCGTTTTTGTTTTAATCCTTCCGTTATTATTGCAGTATATTTCGATCGTTGTTCATCAGGTAATATATATATTTTTTTACCTTTGAAGATTCTATTTTTATCACTATTGTCGTTCGCCATGGTTGTTTGTTGCGTTTTTATAATCCAATGCTTCATCTTTAGAGCGGTATAATTTTTTCATTGCTTATGCTAATGAGAAGTTCAACAAAAAGAAAAGAAGGTAATTATAGTATATGTTTCTAGGGAGATTGACGGTGCTATGTGCCGGTCGTCGGGTATTTTGGGTAAAGGGTTACCTCGGCAAATATTATTAATAATAACCAAACGTTTACAAAACATAACAGCCGCTTCAAGAGAGCCTTGAAGCCCAGCAAACGACCAACTAGCTATCAATACATAACCAATAACTAGCCACAATGACACGAGAAAACAAAACTATCAGATGTACCAATCTTCCTTCAGTTGGTTCGCACGGCTTGAGTCTTTGAACTGAATGGTCATCAGCTTTAAACGAGCTTTAAACGTACGTTGGATCTAATTAATTCGAACACCTGCTAAACTGAACGATGCGACCTTTTAAAGATACGATTATTTCTTTCTTGCCAAAGAGAATACACAGTAGCAGCTAAACACAACTTAGCCACTACTAACCGAGCACACTTGCGGCTAGCTTAAACTGCACGCAGCCCTTCCAGTCATTACAACCCACATTAATGCGTAGCATCTTCGTGACTCTCTCCCACACATGCATAGAAAATGAACACTGAAAAAATAAATGAGCATGCGAGTCCATACAATCGTTACACAACGGGCACTTCAAAATCGGATTAGCACGCAACTCCCATGGCTTCAACCTATCTTGCGTTTTGAGACGCTCGCCCATTAACAACCACATTACAAATGCATGTTTCAGGATACAATGAGAAAACCAGACAACGTGATACCAATTAACCTTTCCAGCATGAGGCCTAATAGTTTCCCAAACATGCGCAACAGAAAACCGACCAATAGTATCATCATTCACCTTCCAACATAATGTATCTTCAACATTCCATAACATAGGAAGAGTAACAGAATTTAAAACATGATACTTTTGAATCCATTCATTTGGCACACCCCCACGATGTACCAGCTCTCTCACGGAGGCTCTCTCTAGTTTAGCCAAAATAATGTCATTCATGTTCACGTGACTGGCGATAGGCCCCAAAGAACTCCAAGCATCGAACATAGCCGAAGCCCTCATGCCATTACCAATTTGAAATATAATGTACGGACACACCTCCGCTCTAACTTGAAAAATTTCCCTCCAACTCCATGGCGAACCGGCAACAATTGGAATAGTCCAAAAATGATGACTAGCAAGTTTGTATTCATGAACCCATTTAACCCATATAGATTGCTTAAAAGTGATCAACCTCCAAATGAGTGATGTCATGAGAGCTACATTCCACGATTTTAAACGCTTTATGCCTAGCCCTCCCTCATCTTTCGGTTTACACACGTCATCCCAACTAACCTTAGCTTTACCTCTTTTTAAGATCCCCTTGGCACCACAAGAACCCACGCAACAATTTCTCAATCTCTTTAATAATAGCATCCGGTAATATGAAAACCGAACACCAATTATAGTTGCATCACCGTTAGAACAGAAATAATAAGTTGCACCCTACCTGCAAATGACAAGAACTTATTTTTCCAATCATTTATCCTCTTTCTCACACGATCCACCAATATTATGCAATCACGATACATAAGACGCGATGAAACTAACGGAAGTCCAAGATATCTAATCGGAAGTGAACCTTTATCAAATGGTAAGATAGCAAGAATCTGATTCTTTATACTCGGTTTCACATTGGCAAAGAAAGCCGTGTTCTTAAGCAAACTTGGATTGAGGCCCGAACACCTTTTAAATTCATCTAACGATTTTTGAATCACCGGGACCGAACCAATACTACCATGCGCAAATAGAAACAAAACATCAGCGAAGCATAAGTTAATTATCTTTAACTTATCACGTTTAGGGTGATATCTGAATGAATCCGAGCGCGAAGCATTCCTCTCCAACATAAGCGTTAAGACTTCCATAACCAACGTGAATAAATACGGGGACATGGGGTCACCTTGACGTAATCCTCTCTTACCTTTAAAGAACCCATGTAAATTGTCATTCACGCAAATAGAGTAAGATGTCATTGTAACACAAGCCATGACCCATTTAATCATTTTCCTCGGATATCCGAAACAAATAAGAGTCTCTTCCAGAAAATTCCAATCTACCGTATCATATGCTTTTTGGATATCTACTTTAAACGCACACCTCGACGCACTTCTATTGAGATGATAATTTTTCATAAGCTCTTGAGTTAGCAGAATGTTATCAGCAATACGACGACCCGGTAAAAAGGCAGATTGGTTTATACTAACATCTTCACCCAAACTTGATTTGATCCTGTTAGTTATTATTTTACTAATACACTTATACAAGACATTGCAACACGAAATCGGGCGATAATCAGTAACTTTGCTCGGCGTCTGCACCTTGGGTAGAAGGGAAATTATCATATTATTTATCTCCTTTAACATTTGACCATTCCGAAAAAATTCTTTCACTGCTCTAGTGACTTCGCCACCAATAATACTCCAAGCTTCCTTGAAGAAAACCGAGGAATAGCCATCCGGACCCGGGGTTTTTACCTTCGCCAATATCAAAAATCGCCTTCTTCACCTCGTCATCCGTGATAGGACGAACCATAGAATCAGCTTGATGTTGAGAAATACGTTTAGTAAACAATGATCCCACATCAACCATCGCCTCACAGTAAGCTTCAGATCCCAAAAAAGTTTCATAGTGTTGGACAAACTGAATGGGAACTGTAGCTCCCTCAATTAAGTTACCATTCGTGTCGGTTAAAGATTCAATACGGTTACGATTCATATGACCGTTGACCACTTTGTGAAAATAGCTAGTATTATTATCCCCAACCCGTAACCATTCAATCTTAGACTTTTGTTTAAATAAGCTTTCTTCCTCAAGAATGGCCACATTATACTCTTTCAACAAACGACTAGCTTCATCTCGAGCACTTACATGAAACGGATCAGCATCAAGCACTTTTTGCGCATTATCCAATTCATGACGACATTGAATAACTTTATCATGAATGTTCCCTTTACTCCACATTAACTTACGAATAGGCTTTTTCAACATTCTAAGATTTTTCACCACTTTATACATAGTATGACCATGAACCTCTTGATTCCATACTTCCATCACAGTAGTAATGATAGCCTGTCGACGTCTATGGCGGATAATGTTTCAAGGCTTTGTGCTGTTGGTATCCCTAGTATTGTAATGTTATCAAAATGGTATCCCCCCCCCTCCTCTGTTCCCTTTATTATTTGTGTTTCTGCATCTTTCGCCGTACTCGACACATATTATTGTAATGTTTCAAGACTACTCGACACACTATGAATATGAGCGAAGAGGAATTTCGTACCTTTCTTGCTGCAAACATGGCCGTAGTACAGGCTGTGCTACATACCAACAATAACTCTGAATCTAGCAATGCAGCTAACGGTGCAAAAAATCGTGTAGGATGCTCCTACAAAAATTCACTGCCTGCAAACCTTTGGAATTTGATGGAACCGAAGGACCAATTGGATTGAAACGGTGGACCGAGAAAGTCGAATCGGTGTTTGCCATAAGTAAGTGTACTGAAGAGGACAAAGTTAAGTACGCTACACATACCTTCACAGGTACTGCGTTAACGTGGTGGAACACCTATCTTGAACAGGTAGGACAAAATGCTGCTTACGCACTACCGTGGTCGGCATTCAAGCAATTGATGAACGAGCAGTACCGTCCTAGAAACGAAGTCAATAAACTCAAGGCAGAACTTAGAGAGTTACGAACACAAGGGTTCGACGTTACCACATATGAACGACGATTCACAGAGTTGTGCCTATTGTGTCCGGGAGCATTTGAAGATGAAGAAGAGAAGATCGACGCGTTTGTAAAAGGGTTACCAGTAAGGATTCAAGAAGATGTGAGTTCACACGAGCCCGCTTCTATACAGAAGGCAAGTCGAATGGCTCATAAACTCATAAATCAGATTGAGAGAAGAATTAAAGAGCAGGCGGCCGAAAAAGCCAACACGAAACAACTCAAGAGGAAGTGGGAGGAAAACGGTGACAAGAGTCACCAGTACAACAACAACAACAATTACAACCACAATCGCAACAACTATCCCAACAACCGCAACAACAATCAAAACAATAACCGCAATCCTAACAATAACTACAACAAACATCCCAACAACAACAACAACAATCGTTTCAACAACAATAACAATCCCAACAACAACCTCAATAACAACAATGGCAACAAAAGCCAAAAACAGTCATGTCATAGGTGTGAAGAAAATCATCAGGGGTTTTGCACGACATTTTGCAACAGGTGTAAAATAAATGGTCATAGCGCGACAAAGTGTGAGGTCTACGGACCAAAGTTTAACAGAACTAAAGGAACAAATAATGTCGGAACAAGTAATGTCGAAATGAATAGTGTCGGAGCAAGTAATACCAACGATGTTTGTTATAGATGTGGAAAACCGGGCCACATTATTAGAAATTGCCCGAATCAGGGGAATACTAATGGGCAGGGCCATGGAAGAGTTTTCAATATTAATGCGGCAGAAGCACAGGAAGACCCGGAGCTTGTTACGGGTACGTTTCTTATTGACGATTAATCTGCTTATGTTTTATTTGATTCGGGTGCGGATAGAAGCTATATGAGTAGAGAATTTTGTGCTAAATTAAGTTGCCCATTGACGCCTTTGGATAGTAAATTTTTACTCGAGTTACCAAACGGTAAATTAATTTCAGCAGATAATATATATCGGGAGAGAGAAATTAAACTGGGGGATGAAACGTTTAAAATTGATTTAATACCTGTCGAGTTAGGGAATTTTGATGTAATAATTGGCATGGACTGGTTGAAAAAGGTGAGAGCAGAGGTCGTTTGTCACAAAAATGCGATTCGCATTATGCGTGAAAAAGGAAAACCTTTAATGGTGTACGGAGAAAAGAACAACGCGAAATTAAATGTTATTAGTAGTTTGAAGGCGCAAAAACTAATAAGAAAAGGTTGTTACGTCATTCTAGCACACATCGAGGAAGTTAAACCTGAAGAAAAGAACATCAATGATGTTCCTATCGCAAAAGAATTTCCCGATGTATTTCCGAAAGAATTATCGGGATTACCCCCACATCGATCCGTTGAATTTCAAACAGACCTTGTACCAGGAGCTGCACCAATAGCTCGTGCTCCATACAGACTCGCACCCAGCGAAATGAAAGAATTACAAAGTCAGTTACAGGAACTTTTAGAGCATGGTTTCATTCGACCAAGAACATCACCATGGGGAGCTCCTGTTTTGTTTTTCAAGAAGAAAGATGGTACATTCAGGTTGTGTATCGACTACCGAGAGTTGAACAAACTTACCATCAAGAACCGCTACCCACTACCGAGAATCGACGACTTATTTGATCAACTACAATGCTCGTCTATTTATTCGAAGATCGATTTACGTTCTGGATATCATCAAATGCGGGTGAAGGAGGATGATATTCCAAAGACAACTTTTAGGACGCGTTACAGTCATTACGAGTTTATGGTTATGCCGTTTGGATTGACTAACGCACCAGCTGTGTTCATGGACCTCATGAACCGAGTGTGTGGGCCATATCTTGACAAGTTTGTCATTATTTTCATCGATGACATACTTATTTACTCGAAGAATGATCAAGAGCACGAAGAACATTTGAGAAAAGTGCTAGAGTTGCTGAGAAAAGAAAAACTGTATGCTAAGTTTTCAAAGTGTGCATTTTGGTTGGAAGAAGTTCAATTCCTCGGTCACATAGTGAACAAAGAAGGTATTCAGGTGGATCCAGCAAAGATTGAAACTGTTGAAAAGTGGGAAACCCCGAAAACTTCGAAACACATACGCCAATTTTTCAGACTAGCTGGTTACTACAGAAGGTTCATCCAAGACTTTTCCAGAATAGCAAAACCCTTGACTGCATTAACGCATAAAGGGAAGAAATTTGAATGGAAAGATGAACAAGAGAAAGCGTTTCAATTGTTACAGAAAAATTTAACTACGGCACCTATATTGTCATTACCTGAAGGGAATGATGATTTTGTGATATATTGTGACGCCTCAAAGCAAGGTCTCGATTGTGTATTAATGCAACGAAATAAATTAATTGCTTATGCGTCTAGACAATTGAAGATTCACAAAGAGAATTATACGACGCATGATTTGGAATTAGGCGCAGTTGTTTTTGCATTAAAGACTTGGAGGCACTACTTATATGGGATCAAAAGTATTATATATACCGACCACAAAAGTCTTCAACACATATTTAATCAGAAACAACTGAATATGAGGCAGCGTAGGTGGATTGAATTGTTGAATGATTACGACTTTGAGATTCGTTACCACCCGGGGAAGGCAAATGTGGTAGCCGACGCCTTGAGCAGAAAGGACAGAGAACCCATTCGAGTAAAAGCTATGAATATAATGATTTACACTAACCTTACTACTCAAATAAAGGAGGCGCAACAAGGAGTTTTAAAAGAGAGAAATTTAAAGGATGAAATACCCAAAGGATCGGAGAAGCATCTTAATATTCGGGAAGACGGAACCCGGTATAGGGCTGAAAGAATTTGGGTACTAAAATTTGGAGATATGAGAGAAATGGTACTTAGAGAAGCTCATAAAACCAGATACTCAATACATCCTGGAACGGGGAAGATGTACCAGGATCTCAAAAAACATTTTTGGTGGCCGGGTATGAAAGACGATGTTGCTAAATATGTAGGGGAATGTTTGACGTGTTCTAAGGTCAAAGCGGAGCATCCGAAACCATCAGGTCTACTTCAACAACCCAAAATCCCGGAATGGAAATGGAAAAACATTACCATGGATTTCATCACTAAATTGCCAAGGACTGCAAGTGGTTTTGATACTATTTGGGTAATAGTTGATCGTCTCACCAAATCAGCACAATTCCTGCCAATAAGAGAATATGACAAAATGGAGAAGTTAGCACGACTGTATTTGAAGGAAGTCGTCTCCAGACATGGAATACCAATCTCTATTATCTCTGATAGGGATGGCAGATTTATTTCAAGATTCTGGCAGACATTACAGCAAGCATTAGGAACTCGTCTAGACATGAGTACTGCCTATCATCCACAAACTGATGGGCAGAGCGAAAGGACAATACAAACGCTTGAAGACATGCTACGAGCATGTGTTATTGATTTCAAAAACAGTTGGGATCGACATCTACCGTTAGCAGAATTTTCCTACAACAACAGCTACCATTCAAGCATTGAGATAGTGCCGTTTGAAGCACTTTATGGTAGAAAGTGCAGGTCTCCGATTTGTTGGAGTGAAGTGGGGGATATAGAGATTACGGGTTCGGAGATAATACAAGAAACTACCGAGAAGATCATCCAAATTCAACAACGGTTGAAAACTGCCCAAAGTCGACAAAAGAGCTACGCCGACATTAAAAGAAAAGATATAGAATTTGAAATTAGAGAGATGGTCATGCTTAAGGTTGCACCTTGAAAAGGCGTTGTTCGATTTGGTAAATGAGGGAAATTAAATCCAAGGTATATTGGACCATTTAAGATTATTGATCATGTTGGACCAGTAGCTTACCGACTTGAGTTACCTCAACAACTCGCGGCTGTACATAACACTTTCCATGTCTCGAATTTGAAGAAATGTTTTGCTAAAGAAGATCTCACTATTCCGTTAGACGAAATCCAAATCAACAAAAAACTTCAATTCAACGAAGAACCCCTCGAAAATAATGGATCGTGAGGTTAAAATACTTAAACAAAACAAGATACCAATTGTTAAGGTTCGATGGAAGGCTCGTAGAGGACCCGAGTTCACCTGGGAACGAGAAGATCAGATGAAGAAGAAATAACGGGTATGTGTTGTAGTGACCAGAACTTTTCCATGATTATATATTAATTGAAAACTATATTTACATGATTAAATGTTTCCAACATTTTAAGCAATCAAACTTGTTAAGACTTGATTAATTGAAATAGGTTTCATATAGATAATTGATCACCCAAGTTGACCGGTGATTCACGAACGTTAAAACTTGTAAAAACTATATGATGATATATATATGAGTATAAATATAGTTAACATGATATTATGATAAGTAAGTATCTCATTAGGTATTTTAACAATGAGTTATATACATAAAATTGAGTTTATTGAATTAAGAAACTCGAAACGATATATATAACGATTATCGTTATAATAACGTCTTACTAAATACATATGAATTATATTAAGATATTGATACATTATGTTTAACATGATAAAATGATAATTAAGTATATCATTAAGTGTGTTAACAATGAACTACATATGTAAAACAAGACTACTAACTTAAGAATTTCGAAACGAGACATATATGTAACGATTATCGTTGTAACAACATTTAACCGTATATATATATCATACTAAGATATGTTAATATATCATAATATCATGATAATGTAATAATTTAACATCTCTTTAGATATAATAAACAATGGGTTAACAACATTTAACAAGATCGTTAACCTAAAGGTTTCAAAACAACATTTACATGTAACGACTAACGATGACTTAACGACTCAGTTAAAATGTATATACATGTAGTGTTTTAATATGTATTCATACACTTTTGAAAGACTTCAAGACACTTATCAAAATACTTCTACTTAACAAAAATGCTTACAATTACATCCTCGTTCAGTTTCATCAACAATTCTACTCGTATGCACCCGTATTCGTACTCGTACAATACACAGCTTCTAAATGTATGTACTATTGGTATATACACTCCAATGATCAGCTCTTAGAAGACCATGTGAGTCACCTAACACATGTGGGAACCATCATTTGGCAACTATCATGAAATATCTCCTAAAATTACAAAAATATTAGTAATCATTCATGACTTATTTACATGAAAACAAAATTACATATCCTTTATATCTAATCCATATACCAACGACCAAAAACACCTACAAACACTTTCATTCTTCAATTTTCTTCATCTAATTTATCTCTCTCAAGTTCCATCTTCAAAGTTCTAAGTGTTCTTCATAAATTCTACAAGTTCTAGTTTCATAAAATTAAGAATACTTCCAAGTTTACTAGCTCACTTCCAATCTTGTAAAGTGATCATCCAACCTCAAGAAATCCTTGTTGATTACAGTAAGATATCATTCTAAATCAAGGTAATACTCATATACAAACTTTGATTCAATTCCTATAACTATAACTATCTTAATTAGAGTGATAATCTTACTTGAACTTGTTTTCGTGTCCTGATTCTACTTCAAGAACTTTCAAGCCATCCAAGATCCTTTGAAGCTAGATCATTTCTTGTCACTTTCAGTAGGTTTACCTACTAAACTTGAGGTAGTAATGATGTTCATAACATCATTCAATTCATACATATAAAACTATCTTATTCGAAGATTTGAACATGTAATCACTAGAACATAGTTTAGTTAATTCTAAACTTGTTCGCAAACAAATGTTAATCCTTCTAACTTGACTTTTAAAATCAACTAAACACATGTTATATATCTATATTATATGCTAACTTAATGATTTAAAACCGGAAAACACAAAAAACACTGTAAAACCGGATATACGCCGTCGTAGTAACACCGCGGGCTGTTTTGGGTTAGTTAATTAAAAACTATGATAAAATTTGATTTAAAAGTTGTTCTTCTGGGAAAATGATTTTTCTTATGAACATGAAACTATATCCAAAAATCATGGCTAAACTCAAAGTGGAAGTATGTTTTCCAAAATGGTCATCTAGACGTCGTTCTTTCGACTGAAATGACTACCTTTACAAAAATGACTTGTTACATGTATTTAGGACTATAAACTTATACTTTTTCTGTTTATATTCATAAACTTAAGTTCAATATAAAACCATAACAATTTGAAACACTCAAAACGGATTTAAAACGAAGAAGTTATGGGGAAAACAAGATTGGATATTTTTGCTTGTTGTAGCTACGTGAAAATTGGTAACAAATTTATATTAATCATATCCTAGCTAAATTATATTGTATTATACATGTATTCTAATATATTATGTAATCTTGGGATATCATAGACACGTATGCAAATATTTTGACATATCATATCGACCCATGTATATATATTATTTGGAACAACCATAGACACTCTATATGCAGTAATGTTGGAGTTAGCTATACATGGTTGAGGTTGATTCCAAAAATATATATACTTTGAGTTGTGATCTAGCCTGAGACGTATATACACTGGGTCTTGGATTGATTCAAGATAATATATCGATTTATTTCTGTACATCTAACTGTGGACAACTAGTTGTAGGTTACTAACGAGGACAACTGACTTAATAAACTTTAAACAGTAAAATGTATTAAAAATGTTGTAAATATATTTTGAACATACTTTGATATATATGTACAAATTTGTTATAGGTTCGTGAATCGACCAGTGGCCAAGTCTTACTTCCCGACGAAGTAAAAATCTGTGAAAGTGAGTTATAGTCCCACTTTTAAAATCTGATATTTTGGGATGAGAATACATGCAGTTTTATAAATGTTTTACGAAATAGACACAAGTAATTGAAACTACATTATACGGTGAATGATCGAAGCCAAATATACCCCTTTTGCTTGGTAACCTAAGAATTAGTAAACCGATCTACTAATTGACGCGAATCTTAAAGATAGATGTATTGGGCCTAACGAACCCCATCCAAAGTACCGGATGCTTTAGTATTTCGAATTCGTTTTTATCATGTCCGAAGGATTTCCCGGAATGATAGGGGATATTCTTATATGCATCTTGTTAATGTCGGTTACCAGGTGTTCACCATATGAATGAATTTTATCTCTATGTATGGGATGTATATTGAAATATGAAATCTTGTGGTCTATTATTATGATTTGATAATATATAGGTTAAACCTATAACTCACCAACATTTTTGTTGACGTTTTAAGCATGTTTATTCTCAGGTGATTATTAAGAGCTTCCGCTGTTGCATACTAAAATAAGGACAAGATTTGGAGTCCATGCTTGTATGATATTATGTAAAAACTGCATTCAAGAAACTTATTTTTGATGTAATATATTCTTATTGTAAACCATTATGTAATGGTCGTGTGTAAACGATATATTTTAGATTATCATTATTTGATAATCTACGTAATGCTTTTTAAACCTTTATCGATAAAATAAAGGTTATGGTTGTTTTACAAATGAATGCAATCTTTGAAAAATGTCTCATATAGAGGTCAAAACCTCGCGACGAAATCAATTAATATGGAACGTTTATAATCAATATGAATGGGACATTTCATAATCAATGGCGGATGAACACGTATTCTCATCTTTTCACTCTGAATTGCATATTTCTGCAGCTTTCTTCTTTAATTGTACATTTTTGCAAGTATTTTCTACTGCACTTTTTAATTTTGGAACGATTAAAATTTATGCAATTTACTCACAACGGTCTGGAAGTTACCAATGAACTGAAACATGATATTTTTTTCAAGTATTTTCTACTGCAATTTTTTTCAGGTATCTTCTTCAACGTATTCTCATCTTTTCACTTACCAATGACCTACTGTGATTTTTTCCGGTATTTTCTACTGCATCCCACCACATGATTGTGACGACCTGGAAATTTTCGACTAAATTTAAACTTAATCTTTATATGATTTCGACACGTTAAGCAAAGTCTATTAAATTGAATATCCAAATCTTTGAACTGTTTACATGGATACACTTAAACCTTTGACCATCCTCGACGATTCACGAACTGTTCTGCGTAAATAAAAATGTATATATATATATATATATATATATATATATATATATATATATATATATATAAAGTGTATATTTAATATTTGATTTAATAAAATATAATTTAATCATTTGAGTTAAAGAATATAAAATAATAAAATATAATCATAAAGTAATTATTAAAAGTGAATCTATATATAAATATATATGACTTCTAATATATTGTATTATATATATATATATATATATATATATATATATATATATATATATATATATATATATATATATATATATATATATATATATATATATATATATATATATATATATATATATATATAATTATCATAGAAATAGTAAATAATCAATATAAGTTATTACATAAGGGATACTATATAGTTATATTACATAACCGATAAAATGTAATACCAATATATTAAATTTAATTATAAATATAAGTTATTATAATAATATATTTATTACTTTCAACACTAATACCAATACTAGTGTTATTGATATTATTATTTTTTAAATATATAATCTATGGATATAATTTTAATAAATATATATATAAATTGTTATAGTATTATTATTACTCATATTATTATTATCATTAGTAGTATTATTATAATTAGTATTATTATTATTAATAATAACAATTATAAATTTTATAGTTATTATTATCAATATCTTAATTATTTATATCATTATTATCATTATTATTATTATTATTATTATTATTATTATTATTATTATTATTATTAATATTATTATTATTATTGTATTAGTAGTATTATATTAAATATTAATAATATTAATGATATTATATTTATTAATCTATTTATTAATTACTAATGCAAATAAATCAGTGTTATATATAGGTCAGATAAAAAAAACGCGTATATATCCCTATCCCCATCCGTTTTTTTTCTGTTTCTTTTTATTTGTTTTCATTCTTTGTTCTTGACCTAATACTCCCTGCTCACTCGTGAATTATGGTTGAACGAATCCAAGATAAAAACAATCAACTATCAATTATTGTTACTGCACAAAAACCCTTAATCACCTGCTCAGTTTCGTTATCTGTAAGTCAAAATTAAATAACAGAAAAGTATTTTTCTTGAAAAACCATTCGGTTCCCTGTAAACTCACTTTTTGGTCAAGAATCGAAATCGAAAATATTTTGCAAATCTAAAATTATAGTTATGTTAGGAATTCCCTACTCAAAGTATCTGCAAGATTTCACAACCCAATTCTTTATATCGGAAACGAATTCAAGAGCCAAAGTTTGGGTTTTAAAAAGTCAAATATTTTTCTTTGAACGAATTAGTGTAATATGTTATGAATAAGATTAAATTGACGATTCCTTAAGTTTGTATATACGAATTTAAAGCGTGTTCATGTAGAAACTTTTGTGTAAAACGTTACCCAAATCAAAAGTCAATTTTTTTTTCTTTTCTTCTCTTATAGCGACGAATAGAAGGTAGCAGGCCTTTATTTTGATTTTATTTATTTATATTTATTTTTTTTGTTAAGGGAATCATTACAAGTCTTTTACATTTAAACTGTAAGCTTAATATAATTTATGGTTCGTTAGTGTGGATTAACACTGTAACAGTCGGGTATGAAATTGAAGAAGAAAATGAGGGAGAAGATGAATATGTTATACGGGATATATAAATTACAAATGGGATTAAAAGAGAAAAATAGGCAACAGCCTGATGGTCTGAGTGTTTGGTGGGTATTCGAGAGGTCGGGGGTTTGAGTCCCGTTTGGTGCATTTCTTTTTAGGGTATACTTTTTATTCTCATTTCCATTATTATTATTATTATTATTATTATTATTATTATTATTATTATTATTATTATTATTATTATTATTATTATTAATTCTTGATAGTATTACTTGTATTATAATTATCATTGTTATTATAATTACTAACATAAGTTTTAGTTATCAATTATTATTATTATCATTACAATTACAATTATTATTATTATTATTGTTATTACATATATTGTATCATTAATAGTATTATTATTAATTAGTATTATTATTTATATCATCATTAGTAATAAGATTTTTATTATTATTATTATTATTATTATTATTATTATTATTATTATTATTATTATTATTGTTATTATTATTATTATTAAGTATTAAGTAGTATTATCAAAATTATTATTTTCATTATCATTATTATTGCTAGTATTATTGTTATTTAACTTATTATCATTATTCTCATTAGTAGTAAAATAAATATATTCATGATTTCTATTAATATAAATATTACTATTATTATTATGACTAGAATTACAAATTGATGTTATAGGAGCTTTAGTTATTAGTTTAGAAATTTAACATAAAGATTTTGATTATGATTAACATAAGTATTGTTATTAATATTATCAAGAGTAATGAAATTGCTATAATAATAATTATTATTAAGTATTGTGTTACTATAAAATTACAATTTTCATTATCATTAGTATAAACTTTTCTTTTTATAAAAAAATTACTGTTATTATCGTTATTATTAAAACTAACATTAATATTATTATTAATAGAATCATTAATATTATTATCACTATTAGTATTTTATTCACTACTAATATTATTTTGGTATTATTATAATTACTAAATTAACAAACAAATGAAATATATATAAAATACTTAATACATATAACGAAACTAAATTTATATTTTTATATATAAAAATGAATATATATTAATAACGAAATATATAACTATATAAATATTAACCATTATGAATTTATACACAAATTAAACATACATAATATATAAATTAAAGATATAATAAATAATTTTATTCAGTTACGAATATATGTTTTAATATATATATATATATATATATATATATATATATATATATATATATATATATATATATATATATACAAATGATATAGGTTCTTGAATTCGAGGCCAACCCTGCATTGTTCAGTATCGTCGTATGAATATTTTTACTACAAAATATTGGATTGTGAGTTTCATTTGCTCCCCTTTTAAATGCTTTTACAATATATATTTTTGGGAGTGAGAATACATGAGCTGCTTTTATAACTGTTTTACGAAATAGACACAAGTAATTGAAACTACATTATATGGTTGAATGGATCGAAGCCGAATATGCCCCTTTTTAGCTTGGTAGCCTAAGAATTTGGAAACAGACCCCCAAATTGACGCGAATCCTAAAGATAGATCTATTGGGCCCAACAAGCCCCATTTTGGAATTTGGAATGCTTTAGTACTTCGAAATTATCATGTCCGATGGGTGTTCCGGAATGATGGGGATATTCTATATGCATCTTGTTAATGTCGGTTACCAGGTGTTCAATCCATATGAATGATTATTTTTGTCTCTATGCATGTGACGTATATTTATGAGAAATGAAAATCTTGTGGTCTATTAAAATGATGGAAATGAATATTTATGATAAACTAATGAACTCACCAACCTTTTGGTTGACACTTGAAAGCATGTTTATTCTCAGATATGAAAGAAATCTTCCGCTGTGCATTTGCTCATTTTAGAGATATTACTTGGAGTCATTCATGACATATTTCAAAAGACGTTGCATTCGAGTCGTTGAGTTCATCAAGAATATTATTAAGTCAATTATAGTTGGATATATTATAAAATGATATGCATGCCTGTCAACTGTCGATGTAATGAAAGTTTGTCTTTTAAAAACGAATGCAATGTTTGTAAAATGTATCATATAGAGGTCAAGTACCTCGCGATGTAACCAAATGTAATGTATTCGTCCAGATGGATTAGGACGGGTCATGAAAATGATATCATCTCCTTCCATAGATCTGTAGGTTACAATATTCTAATTATATTATTAAATTTTGATTTTGTTGTTACTTTATAATTTCAAGTTCATGGTGATATGTTAGGTTTTAATTATCATATTATTATTTTAGTAAATATTTAAGAAAACTTAAAAATTGACCATTAGTGATTCATTTGATTTTGCGATTATTATTATTTTGTATTGTTTGTTAAACTGTAGCTGCATAACATCCAACAAATGAAACCATGTTGTCCATTCAGCCCCCTCAGGTGTACCTTTTTTTCATTCAGTTGTCTAATACGTTTATAACTTTAAGTTTCTGACCCTTTAATCGTGAATGACAGAATGATCCAGATTTGGCACAAATCATTCTTTGAAACGGCCTAAATAAGTTGCAGGATCTCTTAGGAATGTGTCACCGTCAGAGATCTAACTTATAATAAGTTTTTACATAAATAAGTTGCAAGAAGAAATGGTAAGCTTATAATAAGTTTTTACATATGTTATGCTTTTGCACTTAAAAAATTATAAATCTTCTATTTTCTTTTCTTTTCAATGTTTGAACTAGCATCAAATGAGTTTTAAAAGAGAAGTATAAATAATCGTGCACATGTTACATGTATGTTAGATTTGATCATTTTACAAATTAGTTGTATATTGATTTATCGTTTCGACAAAATCAGGCACTACTTGATGTGGAAGCACAAAAGAAGATTACAGGCACTATGTAAGTTAGTAGTTTGTGTTTTGTCTCTATTTAGATTACATATTTGTATTGAAATTGTATTACCCGCTTACATATGACAATAAATGCTTCAAAACCTCATCATTTGTATCTCACAGATACTGCCAAGAGATTATGTGGCCACTTATTATAAGAAATTCCCAACAATCCAACGGTATTGTTATTTCTTCATTTAGGTTTTTTTTTTCTAATGGTTTCTGAAATTTGTATTGTTATTTCTTTGATTTAGGGTTTATGTGCTTCTACTCTTTCGATTGCGAAAGATTTTGCAAGATAAAAGGTCTTATTGTTTTTTATATCAAGTTTCATCTATTCTATCAGGGTTTCCTATTAGTTGTTAAACTAATTTTTGGTGTAGCGTTAAGCAGGAGTATGGCATCTTAAAAAGGGGTTAAAGAAAAATGGTAAAATTATTGTGAAAGTGTTATTGTAGCGTTTGAGGACCTAACGATTAAAACGAACAGGAAACCCCTCATCCTCTTCCCCAAACAAAACGGCAGCAAATCAACCCAAAAAAGGCAGATGAAATCATCACCTGCTACAATTGACGCAAAAAAGTAAGGTAAGCGGATGAAGGTATTTACACTAATTTGATGTTGTTGTATTCATAACCATCAGTTTCGATGTTTATTGTACCAACTAAAACCCTAACTCATCATATTGGATTTGGTGACGATGAAATTGGATATTAAATATTTGTTTGTTTAATTCGCTGATATCTTTTTCCTTCATGTTTAGGTTTCTGCCGACCATCATCGTTTTTTTTTTTACCAGGTAATTTTAGCTTTTAATTTGATGCTTATTGATACAGTAATTTATTCAATTTATTATTTTTTGGTTAGGGTTCATCTTGAACATTGATTTTGATCATTCGAATTAGGCACTTTAGTATAGTATAGTATAGTATAGTATAGTATAGTATAGTATAGTATAGTATAGTATAGTATAGTATAGTATATATGTCAGTCAGTCAGTTCTGTATAAGATGAACTTATTTTTTTGGCTAACCTGTTTTTCTGAAATTTATGGTTGTTTGTTTTGTGTCATTTGACTTGCTCATCTTATGTTGGTACTTTGTTTTGCAAGTGTAAAAACTTACTTGCTCATTATCTCTTTCTCATGACAGCGAAAAGGTAGTATTTGTGACCTATTAAGTATTCACTATTGATTAACATTTAGTGCTACTACTGTAGTTAGATTACCTCATGTTGTTTGATGTTCACAGGCACCTCGGGTGGCTGTGTAACCCATGTTTACTGATGGAGCAGCTGCTGATGACGAGAGAGCTGCAGGAGCTGATTTGGCGGGTGGTGAGGACCTTATTGAAGGAATGAGGAATGGGAATTGACCACTCAACTTATGTTATTGTTTAAACATAATATTGACTGATCGCTCAACTTATGTTGCAGAGAGCATGAGAATGATATTGGTTATGATAAAAAGGAAAAAAAGTGCCCACTCAGTACGGAATGATAGGCTTGAATGGTGTTTTGATTGCTTGGAGTTTACTGGATTTTTTTGTAAGAAAGAAAATTATTATGCTTTACATCCATTTTCTTTTCAAATTGGTTCATATATTCTAAAAATTCAGGTACATATCTCAAATACCTTAAAATTAAAGCTTATTTCAATTGTTCCATCCGTCACGGTATGTCTATGTTATTATTATTATATGTTTTGTGTGATTGTTATATTATTTGTGGGCGTTTTTGTTTTAATCCTTCCGTTATTATTGCAGTATATTTCGATCGTTGTTCATCAGGTAATATATATATTTTTTTACCTTTGAAGATTCTATTTTTATCACTATTGTCGTTCGCCATGGTTGTTTGTTGCGTTTTTATAATCCAATGCTTCATCTTTAGAGCGGTATAATTTTTTCATTGCTTATGCTAATGAGAAGTTCAACAAAAAGAAAAGAAGGTAATTATAGTATATGTTTCTAGGGAGATTGACGGTGCTATGTGCCGGTCGTCGGGTATTTTGGGTAAAGGGTTACCTCGGCAAATATTATTAATAATAACCAAACGTTTACAAAACATAACAGCCGCTTCAAGAGAGCCTTGAAGCCCAGCAAACGACCAACTAGCTATCAATACATAACCAATAACTAGCCACAATGACACGAGAAAACAAAACTATCAGATGTACCAATCTTCCTTCAGTTGGTTCGCACGGCTTGAGTCTTTGAACTGAATGGTCATCAGCTTTAAACGAGCTTTAAACGTACGTTGGATCTAATTAATTCGAACACCTGCTAAACTGAACGATGCGACCTTTTAAAGATACGATTATTTCTTTCTTGCCAAAGAGAATACACAGTAGCAGCTAAACACAACTTAGCCACTACTAACCGAGCACACTTGCGGCTAGCTTAAACTGCACGCAGCCCTTCCAGTCATTACAACCCACATTAATGCGTAGCATCTTCGTGACTCTCTCCCACACATGCATAGAAAATGAACACTGAAAAAATAAATGAGCATGCGAGTCCATACAATCGTTACACAACGGGCACTTCAAAATCGGATTAGCACGCAACTCCCATGGCTTCAACCTATCTTGCGTTTTGAGACGCTCGCCCATTAACAACCACATTACAAATGCATGTTTCAGGATACAATGAGAAAACCAGACAACGTGATACCAATTAACCTTTCCAGCATGAGGCCTAATAGTTTCCCAAACATGCGCAACAGAAAACCGACCAATAGTATCATCATTCACCTTCCAACATAATGTATCTTCAACATTCCATAACATAGGAAGAGTAACAGAATTTAAAACATGATACTTTTGAATCCATTCATTTGGCACACCCCCACGATGTACCAGCTCTCTCACGGAGGCTCTCTCTAGTTTAGCCAAAATAATGTCATTCATGTTCACGTGACTGGCGATAGGCCCCAAAGAACTCCAAGCATCGAACATAGCCGAAGCCCTCATGCCATTACCAATTTGAAATATAATGTACGGACACACCTCCGCTCTAACTTGAAAAATTTCCCTCCAACTCCATGGCGAACCGGCAACAATTGGAATAGTCCAAAAATGATGACTAGCAAGTTTGTATTCATGAACCCATTTAACCCATATAGATTGCTTAAAAGTGATCAACCTCCAAATGAGTGATGTCATGAGAGCTACATTCCACGATTTTAAACGCTTTATGCCTAGCCCTCCCTCATCTTTCGGTTTACACACGTCATCCCAACTAACCTTAGCTTTACCTCTTTTTAAGATCCCCTTGGCACCACAAGAACCCACGCAACAATTTCTCAATCTCTTTAATAATAGCATCCGGTAATATGAAAACCGAACACCAATTATAGTTGCATCACCGTTAGAACAGAAATAATAAGTTGCACCCTACCTGCAAATGACAAGAACTTATTTTTCCAATCATTTATCCTCTTTCTCACACGATCCACCAATATTATGCAATCACGATACATAAGACGCGATGAAACTAACGGAAGTCCAAGATATCTAATCGGAAGTGAACCTTTATCAAATGGTAAGATAGCAAGAATCTGATTCTTTATACTCGGTTTCACATTGGCAAAGAAAGCCGTGTTCTTAAGCAAACTTGGATTGAGGCCCGAACACCTTTTAAATTCATCTAACGATTTTTGAATCACCGGGACCGAACCAATACTACCATGCGCAAATAGAAACAAAACATCAGCGAAGCATAAGTTAATTATCTTTAACTTATCACGTTTAGGGTGATATCTGAATGAATCCGAGCGCGAAGCATTCCTCTCCAACATAAGCGTTAAGACTTCCATAACCAACGTGAATAAATACGGGGACATGGGGTCACCTTGACGTAATCCTCTCTTACCTTTAAAGAACCCATGTAAATTGTCATTCACGCAAATAGAGTAAGATGTCATTGTAACACAAGCCATGACCCATTTAATCATTTTCCTCGGATATCCGAAACAAATAAGAGTCTCTTCCAGAAAATTCCAATCTACCGTATCATATGCTTTTTGGATATCTACTTTAAACGCACACCTCGACGCACTTCTATTGAGATGATAATTTTTCATAAGCTCTTGAGTTAGCAGAATGTTATCAGCAATACGACGACCCGGTAAAAAGGCAGATTGGTTTATACTAACATCTTCACCCAAACTTGATTTGATCCTGTTAGTTATTATTTTACTAATACACTTATACAAGACATTGCAACACGAAATCGGGCGATAATCAGTAACTTTGCTCGGCGTCTGCACCTTGGGTAGAAGGGAAATTATCATATTATTTATCTCCTTTAACATTTGACCATTCCGAAAAAATTCTTTCACTGCTCTAGTGACTTCGCCACCAATAATACTCCAAGCTTCCTTGAAGAAAACCGAGGAATAGCCATCCGGACCCGGGGTTTTTACCTTCGCCAATATCAAAAATCGCCTTCTTCACCTCGTCATCCGTGATAGGACGAACCATAGAATCAGCTTGATGTTGAGAAATACGTTTAGTAAACAATGATCCCACATCAACCATCGCCTCACAGTAAGCTTCAGATCCCAAAAAAGTTTCATAGTGTTGGACAAACTGAATGGGAACTGTAGCTCCCTCAATTAAGTTACCATTCGTGTCGGTTAAAGATTCAATACGGTTACGATTCATATGACCGTTGACCACTTTGTGAAAATAGCTAGTATTATTATCCCCAACCCGTAACCATTCAATCTTAGACTTTTGTTTAAATAAGCTTTCTTCCTCAAGAATGGCCACATTATACTCTTTCAACAAACGACTAGCTTCATCTCGAGCACTTACATGAAACGGATCAGCATCAAGCACTTTTTGCGCATTATCCAATTCATGACGACATTGAATAACTTTATCATGAATGTTCCCTTTACTCCACATTAACTTACGAATAGGCTTTTTCAACATTCTAAGATTTTTCACCACTTTATACATAGTATGACCATGAACCTCTTGATTCCATACTTCCATCACAGTAGTAATGATAGCCTGTCGACGTCTATGGCGGATAATGTTTCAAGGCTTTGTGCTGTTGGTATCCCTAGTATTGTAATGTTATCAAAATGGTATCCCCCCCCCCCCCTCCTCTGTTCCCTTTATTATTTGTGTTTCTGCATCTTTCGCCTCTTTTGTTTCCATATAGTTACTTATTTTGCAGGTGTTGGTGGGTCTACATCCATTGTTGAACTCCCTATTCAACCGTCAACTCGAGTAGTTGGAACGTCATACACTCTTTCTGATCCTTTCCATTCTTCAGGTTGCGTCTTTGCTTCTATAATAACTAATAGCTACCGATTACAGCTCCTCTTCTTTATGTGTTTAGTGTTGCACTACATTTATGTTATTGTTTTGTTATAGGTTTCCATAGTTGTTGAATGCATTGGTTTATCTAAAAACAATTTACCTGTCACGTAAGATTAATCGTTATTTATTGCCGTTTTATTATGTTATGATGTTACCGATAAATGTTAACCTGTGTGATCACTTATTGTGGTTTACAAGATCGATTTGCTTACAATATTTATTATGTGTTTATTGTGGTATATAATATGTTCTTATATATGTTGTTACATATTGTAACCTATATCATCTCCTTGTATATTATGATTGCTCTTAATTTGTTAATATCTTTGTTTTCGAGGTCGGGTAAAGGGATGGCAGCTTACGAGCTCTCCAACAAGTTTGATGATTTATATATATTATATATATAACATTTTACTTTTTTATTTTGATACATCGATCGAGTTTTTGCATTACGTTCATCAAATCACACGTTTCATAAATGACAGGTCCAACCACAGGTGCCACCTGACCTATGGCAGAACGCCCTGAAGAAGCAGAAGCAACTAAAGATGGTCCTTAGGTGTCGTGATATTTTGTGCTACAACTTTTAAACATCGTTGTACCATAGTAATTATACAATTATCAGTAGCGAAGCGCGCATCCCTAAATCGAGTTTTGTAAGAATTATCATTTGAATTGTTATTTAGGTTTTATATGATTGATCTGTATTTCAGTGCGCGTTACATAAACACTCATACAGTTGTCAGCAGCGAAGTGCGCACCCCTCAGTCTTGTTATTATCATTACCGAGTAAAAGATATGTAAAGGAAAAAAAAAAAACAAGAAGAAGATGATATTGAATTAGAGTTATGGGTGGTATATTAGATGAGGTTGCTTGAAAAAGGGGAACAATGGAAAAAAAAAAATTACAACTCGAACCCAGATGCTATGTTAACTATCTCTTCTCTCTCTTCATTAAAGCAACGTCATAATTAATTAAGGTGGTGTCAGAATTTCCTTAAAGAGCCAATCTCCACCATTAGATATGAATTTTTACACAAGATCTAATAGCCCACATTTGTCTATCGTCAGAATTGTCTCTCTCTTGTAAGATCAGGAAAGTTTTACCATTCCGCCCTTAAAAACAATCAGCAACATAGACTTGTATTCTATCAAATTATGTAACTGCTAATGCTGATTAACTGTTGGAAGCTTCGACGAGCTCAACACACCCACTATAGAGGACCTAAGTTATACTCACTCACTACACCAACACTTTGACGTTGGTTAGCCTTTTATTTTATAAATCCTTAGTGCACAATAATACTTAGGCGACAGTGTCGACCATATATCGTTCAGGCGGTATAACCGACCATATATCACTTTAGGCGGCAAAGCCGACCATATAATAGATACAACACAAGTGCACTAAGAACTTAAACACAAACTGAGACTTAACCGGGAAACTTAATAAAGAACACTTTTATTAATACAAAGAAACAATTACAATATTATGGACTCAACTCACACTCTTACTTCTTCACAACTTCTACTTCTAACTCTTCTTCACTTCTTACTTCTTCTCTACTTCACACTTCACTTACTCACACCTTCACACAACACAAATGAAATCTCCTCCCATATTTATACTACTCCATGGAACATTCTAGAACCTAGATATTTCCATGGATATATAAATATCTAGATATTTCTACAACCTACAAATATCTTGATTTTTCTTTTAGATTTCAATTTCTAGATTTTTCTCTCATATTCTAATATCTAGATATTTTCTTATACATATTAATATCTAGATATTTTACATATATACATCTACTAATTCCATATTATCTAAATTTTCATTGTATTCTAACACTCCCCCTCAATGCAAATTTTCTTCCAACGATGTCTTGCAGACCATTCCAAGTGCTTCTCTAAATTTTGTAAACTTCGGTTTACTTAGGCTCTTGGTGAATATATCTGCAACCTGTTCATCTGTCTTTGTTGGCATCATCTTGATCTCTCCTTCAAGGACCTTCTCGCGAACATAGTGATAGTGCACTTCTATATGTTTTGTTCTCGCATGAAAACTGGATTTTCTGCTAGACGAATAGCTGATAGGTTATCGCAGAAAAGCTTTACTTGATAATCTGTTGATTGATGAAGATCTTCCATTAGTTGCTTCAACCATATAATTTCTTGTGTTGCTGATGCTGCCGATCGATATTCTGCTTCAGTGCTTGACAATGATACTGTTGGTTGTCTCTTGCTGCACCATGATATTACTCCCGATCCAAGACTAAACATGTATCCAGTTGTTGACCGTCGTGTATCATAGTCTCCAGCGTAATCGGCGTCACAATATCCAGTCAAGTGACATTCTTTTGTTTTCTTGTACAAAATGCCAAAGTTAATAGTGCCTTTAACATACCTTAAGATGCGTCTTACAACATCAAGGTGAGGCTTCTTCGGATTGCTCATGTATCGACTAACCACTCCAACTGCATAAGATATGTCTGGCCGGCTTATTGTGAGATAAATAAGACTTCCGACCATCTTTCGATACATGGTAACATCTTGAAGACTTTTTCCTTCATCTGCTCGTAGTTTTGTATTCGGATCCATCGGAGTTGAGATAGGTTTGCAATTAAGCATTCCGTACTTTTGTAAAAGATCTCGCGCATATTTCTGTTGTCCCAGAAATAATCCTTCTCTTTTCTGCTCTATTTTGAGTCCAAGAAAATGTTTGAGTTCTCCAAGCTCCTTCATATGAAATCTGATAGACATATTCTCTCTTGTTCTTTGGATCTCCTCATAGTGATCTCCCGTGATGATTAAGTCATCCACATATACTAGCACTATGGCTAGTTTTCCTTGATCTTGTTTCACAAATAAACTAGAATCTGAAGGAGCAACTGTGAAACCACTTTGTACTAAGAACTCGCCAATCTTCCCGTACCAAGCTCTTGGAGCCTGCTTCAAACCGTATAGTGCTTTCTTTAATTTGCAGACATGGTCAGGATGGGACTTGTTCTCAAAGCCTCTTGGTTGCTCCATATAAATTTCTTTGTCAAGTTCTCCATGTAAGAAAGCGTTCTTGACATCCATCTGCCACAGCTTCCAAGATTTGCTAGCGGCTAAAGCTAGTAGAGCACGAATTGTTGTGATCTTCGCCACTGGACTAAACGTTTCTTCATAATCCAGCCCATATTGTTGAGAAAAACCTCTAGCAACAAGTTGAGCTTTATACCTTTCAATGGAGCCATCTGATCGAGTCTTCACCTTGTAAACCCATTTACAAGATATTGGTTTTACATCTTTTGGCTTTGGAACTAAACTCCATGTCTGGTTTTCTTTAATTTCTTCTTCCATCGCTTTCTGCCATTCTTGACTTTGTGCTGCTTCTTCATAAGTGGAAGGCTCAATAGGTATTGATTCATCCACATGAGCAGCATTGGCATACCTCGGATTAGGTTTCCTCAACCTTGTTGATCTACGTAATTCTTGCACATGCTCCTCGGCATCCATTTGGCTTGGACGAACCTCTTCGGATGTAGATTGATGTACCCCAGTTTTCCATGGACTCGTTTCCTTAGAGTACGATCCATCTCCTTCTTTAATTGGATCCGATATGTGCTCATTATGTTCTTCTTTTTCTTCTGGACCTTCTTCTAATCCATGAGATTCTGGAAGCTCTATCTTTTGAGGTGACCACCATGAAGACGCTTCATCAAATACCACATTTCTTAAAGTATGACACTTTCCGGTATTTGGATCACAACATCTCTATCCTTTTCTTGATTCATCATAACCGACAAAAATGCACCGAATTGCCTTCTTCTCAAATTTGCTTCGTAGATGATCTGGCACGAAGACGTAGCATACACATCCAAAAACTTTGAGATGGTTGACGGTTGGTTTGATCTTCCATAATCTTTCATATGGTGAAATATATCCCAACTTTGTTTGTGGGAGTCTGTTAATCACGTACGATGCCGTCCTCATACATTCGGCCCAAAATTTGCCTGGTACATTCTTACCATGAAGCATACTTCGACAAGTTTCGGCAAGGTGACGATTCTTGCGTTCCGCCACTCCATTCTGCTGTGGAGTATTGGGACAAGTTAATTGTCTTCTAATCTTGTGCTTCTCAAGATAGATATTGAACTCAGTCGATAAATATTCTCCTCCATTATCTGTGCGTAAGCACCGGATCTTAGTATTGAGCTCACTTTCTACCTTGTTCTTGAACTCTTTAAACTTCAGAAAAGTCTCCGACTTCTCCTTCATGAAGTAAACCCACACATATCTTGAGAAGTCATCAATGAATGTCACCATATATTTCATACCTCCAAGTGATGTTTATTTCACTGGGCCGAAGACATCTGAGTGTATGAGCTCTAGTGGTGTCTTGGACTGATGCTCTGACTCCTTGAATGGCAATTGGTGAGCTTTGCCAAATTGACATCCAGCACATATTGTATCTGTTCGGATATCAATTTGAGGAAGGCCATTTACTATGTGTTTCACAATCATCTACTTTAACTTGTTGTAGCCCACATGCCCAAGACGTTCATGCCAAAGATCAGCCGTCTCATTCTTTCGAGTCTTATCGACATATGCCGTTTCAGCAGATAGTACATAGACCGACTCTATTCTTCTTCCTTGCATAATTGGATTGCCAACCACCTTCACTCTCTTGAATACGGACACATCTTCTGGTCCAAAGAGCACATAATTCCCTTCTACTGTCAATTGTGGTACTGATAGTAAATTCTTCTTTAGGCCAGGGACAAGATACACCTTCTCGAGTTGGAGCTTATGAGAGTCGCCTTCATTTGGAATTATTGTCTTTCCAATGTGAGAAATAGACAACCTTGAATTGTTGGCTGTCAACACGACTCTCTTTCCTTTGTAATCCTCCATTTCTTGCAGCTTTGTCCTATCGTTGGTCATATGATTTGAGCACCCAGAATCGATGATCCAATCATCTTTGTAGTTTATTTTTGACTTTAAGGTTGTTGTAAGAGCTTGATCATCCATGTCAGCTTCAACGGAGAGTCCTGCTTCTGCATCCCATGTTTCCTCATTAATGGTTGCTTCGAATGTGACCTCTTTCTTCTCATCTCTTGCGGCGGCCACATTTCCTTCAAAAGTTCGCCTTCTGGGGAATCTACTATCTCGAGCAAAATGACCCTTCTTGTCACAATTGAAGCATTCACCATTCTTTCTCTTATCATTTTCCCCGTATTATTGGCGATGATCTCTTCTTCCTTGTTGAGCTCCCCCTGAAGCGTTGCCTTTTGATTTTGGGTGACCCTTCCACCCATATGTCTTACTTTCTTTCATCGCCTCTTGTTTTCGAGATGTTGCTTTCTTCTTATTTGTGAAGAGTGCATCTTCTTCGTCTTTTATGGTTACTTCATTCATCTGCTTGGCTAATGCCTCTTGATTAGCCAATAAATTCTCCAGCTCTATTAATGATGGTTGAGTAGGCCATCCTCTCACAGCGGCTATAAATCCATTATACTCGGATCTTAAGCCGTGGATGATAATTCTCTTCATCCTTGCATCACTCACTTTCTCTTCAGGAGCAAGTTGAGATATCTCACGATAAATAGATTTCACCTTGGTAAAATATTGAGAAATAGATAGACTTCCTTGTGAGATACCCGCAAGCTCATTTTCCAAGAGCTGGAGGCGTGCTTCATTCTTCTTTGAAAATAATTTTTCAAAAGTTTCCCAAGCGGCCTTTGGTGTTTTCTCGTCACGAATGTGCTCCAATAAATCCTCCTCGATTGTAGTCTTCAATATAAATAAAGCCTTCCCGGCCTTGATGTTCCATTTTCTCAAGGCTTCGGCATTTTCTTTCGGTGGAGGCGTTGTGTCACTGCCAGCAACTATTTCCCATAAATCCTGTCCTTGTAGGTAGGATTCTATACAGGTCCGCCAATAACCATAGTTGTGGTTATTGAGACTCTTGATTCCACTGCTCGTACTTGCAAGATCTACCATCATGACGTCCAATGTCCAATAAGCTTGGTCCCAGACCAATGAGCTTTCACAGTTCCTAACTGTGCTCTGACAGAATTTCCCTTAGGGCTTTGGTGTTAACAAGACGATGTAAACGTCCAACGTTTACTGATGAGTACCTCCACTAGCAATGGTCCCGAACGACCCGCTCTGATACCAATTGCTGGAAGCTTCGACGAGCCCAACACACCCACTATAGAGGACCTAAGTTATACTCACTCACTACATCAACACTTTGACGTTGGTTAGCCTTTTATTTTATAAATCCTTAGTGCACAATAATACTTAGGCGACAGTGTCGACCATATATCGTTCAGGCGGTATAACCTACCATATATCACTTTAGGCGGCAAAGCCGACCATATAATAGATACAACACAAGTGCACTAAGAACTTAAACACAAACTGAGACTTAACCGGGAAACTTAATAAAGAACACTTTTATTAATACAAAGAAACAATTACAATATTATGGACTCAACTCACACTCTTACTTCTTCACAACTTCTACTTCTAACTCTTCTTCACTTCTTACTTCTTCTCTACTTCACACTTCACTTACTCACACCTTCACACAACACAAATGAAATCTCCTCCCATATTTATACTACTCCATGGAACATTCTAGAACCTAGATATTTCCATGGATATATAAATATCTAGATATTTCTACAACCTACAAATATCTAGATTTTTCTTTTACATTTCAATTTCTAGATTTTTCTTTCATATTCTAATATCTAGATATTTTCTTATACATATTAATATCTAGATATTTTACATATATACATCTACTAATTCCATATTATCTAAATTTGCATTGTATTTTAACATTAACTGCCTATCAGTTACTTGTCCTTTTAACAAAAAAAATACATAAAACCGTAATAATTAAACCCATCTTAATTATCTCCTCCCTCTTCAAAATTCAATTGGGATTAGTTTAAGTTTTTGATCAATTAAGGTGATTGTTCTTACACCATTCTTATCCATGACACCCGTCATAGAACTACACTGGTGCCACCTCAGCACCTTCTTTCAACCACATTCCCAACCACATTTACTAACATCCTCACACCCATCACATTAACTTCACTTTCAATATTATATATTTTTATTTATTTATTACTATTATTGTTATTACTATTAATTATTAATTAAATGACTAACTCAAATTTTATAAAATAAAAAGTATAGTATAAAATTGAAACTATAGGAACCAAACTATAAACAATCTTTTTATATACATTTCTATATAATTCAGGGACCAAATTTGTAATTACAACAATTAATACATCTTCATCATCAACCTCATCTTCATCCTTAAAAAACAAAAACTAGCAGCAGAGCATCGACCATTCATCAACCATTCAAAGAATGAGTCAATAGCCTAGTGGTGAATGACTCACTCTCCCTTAGGGGAGGTGAGGGTTCGATTCCCACTAGGTGAGGATTTTCCAAATAATTGGATCAAAAATCATTCTTACCGGGCCCAAATGATCCCTTGGTCCCACGCATGCGAAGATTGAAACAATGACAATGCAGGTTCGTTTATCGGGTCTGGCATGTTGTGGGAAAATGGGTGTTGGTGTTTCGCCAGGCTCCAGTGGGCTACCGGGGACCGCTGGATGGGTTGACAAAGTCAACACAGGGCTAACATATCCCTGCCGATACACATGTTTTGAAACAATTCATCAACCATTCCAAAAATCCCTAAACTTCCATCACAAATTAAAAAACAAAAAGGATAATAAAGATGTCCTACTAGCGTGAATGAAGATGTCGTTGCAGAGCATATTGGACCGCGGTGGATGCAACGGCACCCTAACGGCGGCCGCTAGCATCGGCGTGATGCAACGGAGGTGGCCAACCGAGCTCCAACCGCGAACCGATGTGAGTGGTCTTAATTGATATGCTGATATGATGTCAATTAAAGCTACAAATTGACGATATAGCAACAAATATTTATTTGGAATCATGGCATAGACACTATTGCAGGTATGTGGATCTCTACTATTTGATACGACCATGTATCAAATACAAATTTCAAATATATCAACAGAAACCCTAGAAATCAATTATAAATTGATGCAACTAATCGTCATCTGTTAATTTAGTATGATGTTTTTATTTCTAATTGTGGTCGTGTACCAACTATCTCACACTTCGGCCAGAAAAATTTGACTCTATGTATGATTTTTTCAAAAGCTATTATATGATTTCTTTTCTATGATTGTATTGACGCTGCAAACTGAATGAATTCATAAACATAAAAGCGCATCAACTTTGATATAATGCTGCAGGATGTGAGACATATCTACTTCAAAGCGTGTTGAAGGAATAGGTTTCCAGCGAATCATTAACTGAACAATTTTAGTATCTGAAAGCTGGCATGGGTTGGATACATATCTTAATATTTTAGAATCATTACTTTGTGGAGTGGAAGTTAAGAGACTTAACAAACACTAGAGAACGAGTTTAGGTCTATTATTATTGTGGTTTTTACCTAACTTTTTATTTGATTTGATTTGATTGGGAGTAAGGTTCTGAAGTAAATGCAGACGGTGATCTTATGGAGAACAAGCTTCACAATTGGTGTTGCAATACATTTTTCACAGTGCTGAGACAAAAAAGTGGAGCAAATCATTCATAACGATCGAGTTTTTGGGAAGAGCTGTTAAAAGACAAATATGAAGAACACAAAGTTGAAGAGTTTAATTCTATGGGTGAAGGAAAAAGAAGTCGTAAGCCGGTCGGTATCTCTATTAGATTGTCCTTTTAATTCATGCCATTTCATGATTCTAATAAACCAAGTTGAAATTTTTTTACAAGATATTTTTTATTTTCAAATTTTTACCAGGAAGATTGAGTTTGGTAAATGATGTTTTTTTGTAATGTTCAGATGGTGTCCGTAGAAGACGATGATCTTGCTGTTTTGAAGATGTAAGTTCTGAGGCTGATGACAATTATGAAGCCGAGTTATCTGATAGGGAGAATTCAGCTTGAATAGCGCCTGTGAGAAAGCCTACCAGGAAGTAAACACGTGGTACAATTTTAGTTACACTTATTAAATTTTTGCATAACTTGTTTATTTTATGTAATTATTACAAGGTTGAGAACATTTGATGATGGGTTCATTTAATTTTTCTCTCAACAGTTAACAATGTACGGTGAGTTACTTCCTCTAATGGAAGGTGAAGGAAGAGCCTTCAGGTACTCGGATTCAATCCAAGTCAACGGGCTTAATTCGTTCAAATCCTGATGAGGTATATTCTTGTCTTGTATTGATAAAAGATAAAAAGACGAATATTAAGAGATATAATGATATGACGTATTTACACCTTTTTTGATTGTGTTAACTATGTTTACTGCGTTGCAGATTTGGGGTTGGAGACTTGGATTGGGCTGAATTAACTTCACGCTTGAAGCAGAAGAGTTATGAGGAAATTAAAGTGTAAGAGTTATGCACACCGTATTACGATAGCAATATATTTTAAGTTGTTATAGTTGTGTAATTGAACACAATTCTTGATTTAGTATTTGGTGAGTTTAAGGTTAAAGCAGAGGTGGTGAATACAAAATTTGAGATCGATAAATTCGATGGAGAGAACGATTTTGGTTTAAGGAGGGTCAATATGCATGCACTATTGGTTCAACATGGTTGTGTGGCTACACTTGAAGGTCGAAAAAGGTTACCAGGGGATATGCCAGAGGTTGATAATATACATAGATGAAGATATTGCATTTATGTATATATATAAATTCAATGTAGACAACTAGTGCTCACTCACTAACAATATTATTAACACGCCCATATCGATGCATGTGCATACTAACAAGTATTAAGACACTTTGGGTGACATTTTGAGCTAGAAAAAACAGTTTACATGTACAAATAAAGCAAGCAAGGATTTTCCTCTTTTACCTCATATGTTCCATCTTCGGTTTCAGAAGGTCAATAATTCACACGGTGAATTCAAAAATATGTTATATGTCATAGATGAATCTAGTCATCCATCGATACATGAACTTTTTTGTTCGCACGCCGAATGGATATTTCTGAACAGACAACAGCGGCTATAGCCACACTCCCCATAAATATGAACAGTCCAATAAAGCTCTGAATATCAAGACTTTGTGGAAGGTCTTGATTAGGTTGAGATTCATCAGGAGCATGAAACCCCAAGTATTTTTTCTTCATATCCATCATGACATCACTTTCGGTAACACTTATGACGGCCCTTGTAAAGCTCGGTAAAAAAGGAGATCCACGAGGAAATGCCTGGTTCAATGAACATATCAAGATCGAAAATTTATTTCATCAAGTACCGTATCAAAGAGAATAACTTTATTAATTAGTGAAGAGCAGAAGAGACTTACAAATGCAATTCCGGATTCCTGGTTTATTGGTCCAAACTTCACGTAATTAGAGCCATATTTGGCAAGAAATAGTTCAATGTACGGAAGTTCATCGAACACTGCAGTAACTCTACCGGTGGACAAAGCAGTTTTATATTCTTTAACGCTTTTGAGAGGAACCAAATTCATGCCATTGCTCTTGTATTTGTTCATTATAAAATCTTTTAGAAAGGAACCATTTTGATATCCGACGTTTTCATATCCAGAAGGTGTTGGAGGTTTTATTAAATTCTTTCGTGTAGGGTAAAATAATCGATAGCCGGATAAATCACTGAATCGTGGTATCACTTTCCGAAAGTAATTATTCGACCCTTATAGCCTGGGTTACACGAATATCACTTTGGGATAAGACAGAGATTAAATTCTTGTTTTGGCAGAAACAAGAATTCCTTTTGCAGAAGAATATTTTGGTGTTCGTAACTTGTGTATCTACTCATGCATATTGGTTAATATATTTATATACACTCTTATCATGAAAGAGTCTTTTATTAAAATCAATTGGCCGATTGATTAATAAAAGTATCTTCTATAATATTCAAAAGTGGTTACAGGAAGAATATTTCTATAAACAAATATTATTACTTCCATCATTAAAGTAAAAGTTGTTACTTTTACAATAAACAAATATTATATTTTACAACTATCAAAGCATGAGTGATCACTTTATAATAAACAAGTATTATTCCTTCAACCACTAAAGCAAAAGTGTGTGCAAGAATAATTCTTCCGTAATCACTCAAAATTGTGTTAAGTGTTTTCTTACTGCTGTCTCTTAAGAACCAGCACTGCAAAAGGACCAGCAGCGCAAAAATCAGCAAACAGGACCAGCAGCGCAAAAGTCAGCATACAGGACCAGCAGCGCAAAAGTCAGCATACAGGACCAGCAGCGCAGAGGAACCAGCAAACAGGACCAGCTGCGCAGAACAACCAGCACAGGGACCAGCTGCGCAGAACAACCAGCACAGGGACCAGCTGCGCAGAACAACCAGCACAGGGACCAGCTGCGCAGAACAACCAGCACAGGGACCAGCAATGCAGAACAACCAGCACAAGGACCAGCAATGCAGAACAACCAGTACAAGGACCAGCAATGCAGAATAACCAGCACAAAACACTTAGCCAAATTTCAGCTTACTAAGAAAACTTAGTACTGAAAACACTTAGTCAAATTTCAGGTAGACCAAGTCATGATAGTAAATAATGGAAAACCACTTTTGGGTCCGGGTAATCTATCACTTAATGGGTGTACACTCCGTACCTCCAAACCCATTTACAAGTGTAGATTAAAACCCAAAATTACACTAAATTTCCAACAATCCTCCCCAATTTAGTGCAATTCGTTTCATGAGAATTAAACAAATTAAAACAAAACTCATGCATAAATGAAAATATCTTGAAGATTGAATTTTCACCTTAGTACATTACACATTCCAAATATTCGAGAATCGGGGTGTTCTAAGAATTGAACCCTTCAACCCATTTGAATAACTGAAAATAACATACACATAAGTTTTCAAATACTCTAAAGCTATCCTGACACTTTACAAGCCATGTGTCCATATCCATTCATGAATGTATCTAAAGCAAAAGTCCAAGCTTTGTTGAAGCGGCAAAACTTCACATTCACATAGGTAGTTCATTTCAGTCATGCACCTGCTATTGCACTTTTTCAAATAAACCATTAAGAAGCTAAACTTCATCCTCACCTTCAACAGGTCCGAGTACATATCTTACCTTGGGATGATACAAAATTTTGTACTCCAAATTTCTAAGTATAAGCCTTCCACATTGAATCCAACTTCTAATTTTCATCAGAAGAGAATTGGGTATCTTATAATTAGAAATTTATGTGGACTTTAAACCCATCCCCACAGCAGACTTGTTCACCAAGTCTCTTGCCAATCCCTTCGTCAAGTGATCAGCTAAATTCTGTTGTGACTTTCCATTGTACATCTGGCTATAAGCCTTTGCCAATGTCGCAGCACTATCACAATGGATAGACATGGGTGCTATAGGTTTAGGCCATAATGGTATCTCATGGATCAAGTTTCTAAGCCATTCTGCTTCTTTACCAGCACCAGCTAAAGCAACAAACTCAGATTCCATCGTTGAGTTGGTAATACATGTCTGCTTCTTAGAAGCCCATGAAATAGCACCTCCCCCAAGCAAGAACACCCAACCACTCGTTGAAGAATGATCTTCAATATTGGTTATCCAACTCGCATCAGAATATCCTTCTATTACTGAAGGAAACCCATTATAAGATAAACTATAGTCCATAGTTTTCTTCAAGTACTTCAGTACCCGCCTAATTGCTTGCCAGTGATGAGTACTAGGATTACTAGTATATCTACTCAGTTTTCCCACAGCAAAAGCAATATCCGGCCTTGTACAAGTCATGGCGTACATCAAACAGCCAATCACCTGAGAATACTCAAGTTGTGATACAGCTTCACCTTGATTAGGCATAAGCTTCTCACTTGGATCAACAGGGGTACTCACAGGATTACATTCAAAGCAATTGAACTTTTTCAACACCTTCTCAATATAATGAGATTGACAAATCAAAATTCCTTTGCTTTCACGTTTGATCCTAATGCCAAGGATAACGTCAGCCTCCCCCATATCTTTCATGGAGAATTTTGATGACAAAAATTCTTTTGTTAAATCAACCTGACTTTGGTCAGTCCCAAAGATTAACATGTCATCAACATATAGACAAATTATAACTCCTTTACCAGAATCATCAAATTTACTATATACACATTTATCTGCTTGGTTTAATTTAAAACCACTAGATAAAATCACTTCATCAAACTTTTGATGCCATTGCTTAGGTGCTTGTTTCAAACCATATAAGGATTTCACAAGTTTGCACACCTTGCCTTCATTTCCTGGCATGACAAAGCCCTGAGGTTGGTTCATATAAACCTCCTCATCCAATTCACCATTCAAGAATGCTGTCTTCACATCCATCTGGTGAATAACTAGATTGTGAATCATAGCCAAAGCAATCAGCAGTCTAATGGTAGTGATACGTGCCACGGGAGCATAAGTATCAAAATAGTCAATTCCAGACTTTTGTCTAAAGCCTTGAATGACTAACCTTGCCTTGAATTTTTCAATAGTTCCATCCACCTTCATCTTCTTTTTGAAGATCCATTTGCAACCCAAAGGTTTGCAACCAGGAGGTAGATCAGCTAACACCCAAGTGTTATTGCCCATGATAGAATCCATCTCATCATTAATTGCCTCTTTCCAGAATGCAACATCCTGAGACCTCATTGCTTCATCATATGTTTTAGGATCATCATCAATCACAGAATTGATTGAGACAAACTCATTAGGCTCTATTACATAGAACCTATATGCCTTGGAATGTTCAACATATCCAACAAATATGCAATCTATACCTCTTTCACCTAAACTTTTCTTCTTGGGATCAGGTAGTCTTACAACCGCCCTACAGCCCCATACCCGAAGATAATTCAAGTTAGGTTTCCTTTTATTCCAAAGTTCATAAGGTGTAATCTTGTTTCTTTTGTTAGGAACTCTATTAAGCAAATAACAAGCTATTAACATAGCTTCCCCCCAAAATCCTTCACTTAAACCCGAATAGGATAACATGGAATTAACCATTTCCTTAAGGACCCTATTCTTCCTTTCAGATATACCATTTTGTTGTGGAGTATAAGGAGCTGTGGTCTCATGGATAATACCAACGGATTGGAAATACGATTGGTCAATGTATTCACCTCCCCTATCTGTTCTAAGTCTTTTAATCAAAGCCTTTTGTTGTAATTCTACTTCAGTTTTAAATATTTTAAATTTATCTAATGCTTCATCCTTAGTATGTAACAAATAAACATAGCAAAATTTAGAAGCATCATCAATAAAAATCACAAAATATTTCTTGTTCTCTAAAGTAGGAGTAGCATGCAAATCACATAAATCACTATGTATTAATTCCAAAATTTCAGTATCACGATGTACATTTTGAAATGGTTTCTTAGTGATCTTTGTTAACATACACGTTTTACACTTTTCATTGTTCATGTCAAAAGCCGGTATTAATCCATCTTTAGACATATCTTGCATTCTTTTAAAGTGTATATGTCCTAGTCTAGCATGCCAAAGTGTAGAATTATTTATGCTAGAAGTAGATATAAAAGCAAAATTAACATTCAAGTGATTAATGCTAAGTCTAAACATTCTATTGCATAAATAACCAAAACCAACAAACATACCATGTTTTGACAAAACAAACTTATCAGATTCAATCACTTGTTTATAACTACAACAATTTAACACACTACTGGAAACCAAATTTTTTCTTATTTGTGGTACATGCAAAACATCAAACAAACAAATAGTTTTTCCAGAACTAAAACACAAATCCACACTTCCACGTCCATGAACAGAGGCTGTTGACTCAATTCCCATATGAAGAATTGATCCATCAGTCACAGACTCGTAAGTCTTGAACCAAAATCTATCCTTGCATACATGGGTGGTGGCTCCCGAGTCAACCCACCACGCGACATCATCATCCTGCACAAAATAAGCCTCAGATATATATGAAACATAATAATTCTCATTTGAATTATTAAATATATTCTGACCTTTCGAGTTGTGGTTGTTTAAACCATTTCCCGAACCGCTTGTGCTAGATCCTTTGGCATTATTATTACCAAAAATAACCTTGCAATCCTTTTTCATGTGCCCAGTTTTACCACACTTCCAACAAGTCAATTTAGACTTCTTGTTCGGATTAGCCTTGTTATAACCTTGATGTTTACGTTTGCCCTTTTTGTCATTATTACTAGTGAACTTTTTATGTTCCACCATATTGACAACAGACGTACCAGCAACTTCGTTGCTCTTTGGCTTGTCATTATCCTGCAACCTGAGGGATTCCTCAATACGCAGATGACTACCCAACTCAACAAGAGTTAACTCCTCCTTCTTATGTTTCAAAGAATGTTTAAATTCTTTCCAAGATGGAGGTAGTTTATCAATTATGCTTGAGACTTGAATAGACTCATCCATGTTCATCTTATGTTGTGTGAATTGACCAAGTATACGAATGAGCTCATTGTATTGTTCCAAGACCGGTCTAGAATCGACCATCTTGTAATTATTAAAATTACTCATAAGGAACTTTTTACTAGAAGCATCCTCAGACATATACTTGGTTTCTAAACAGTCCCATAGTTCTTTAGAAGATTCAACATTTAGGTAAATATCAAAAAGGGAATCAGCCATACCATTGAGGATTAAACCTCTAGCGATGTAGTCATCGTTCTCCCACTTGCACCTTTTCCGAATTTGTTCAATAGTGGCATCATCACCATGATCTTCAGGAATTTGTGTGCTGAGTACATACACCACACTCATGCTGCTCAGAAAGAAGTGCATCTTCTTTTGCCATCTCCTAAAATCAATTCCCTCAAACTTATCAAGTTTGGAGAAATTCGCCGTCATGTGTTTCATCGTAGCCGCCATCGATTATAACGAATAATTACTTTCGATTGTTGGAGGTTCTATTAAATTCTTTCGTGTAGGGTAAAATAATCGATAGCCGGATAAATCACTGAATCGTGGTATCACTTTCCGAAAGTAATTATTCGACCCTTATAGCCTGGGTTACACGAATATCACTTTGGGATAAGACAGAGATTAAATTCTTGTTTTGGCAGAAACAAGAATTCCTTTTGCAGAAGAATATTTTGGTGTTCGTAACTTGTGTATCTACTCATGCATATTGGTTAATATATTTATATACACCCTTATCATGAAAGAGTCTTTTATTAAAATCAATTGGCCGATTGATTAATAAAAGTATCTTCTATAATATTCAAAAGTGGTTACAGGAATAATATTTCTATAAACAAATATTATCACTTCCATCATTAAAGTAAAAGTTGTTACTTTTACAATAAACAAATATTATATTTTACAACTATCAAAGCATTAGTGATCACTTTATAATAAACAAGTATTATTCCTTCAACCACTAAAGCAAAAGTGGGTGCAAGAATAATTCTTCCGTAATCACTCAAAATCGTGTTAAGTGTTTTCTTACTGCTGTCTCTTAAGAACCAACACTGCAAAAGGACCAGCAGCGCAAAAATCAGCAAACAGGACCAGCAGCGCAAAAGTCAGCATACAGGACCAGCAGCGCAAAAGTCAGCATACAGGACCAGCAGCGCAGAGGAACCAGCAAACAGGACCAGCTGCGCAGAACAACCAGCACAGGGACCAGCTGTGCAGAACAACTAGCACAGGGACCAGCTGCGCAGAACAACCAGCACAGGGACCAGCTACGCAGAACAACCAGCACAGGGACCAGCAATGCAGAACAACCAGCACAAGGACCAGCAATGCAGAACAACCAGTACAAGGACCAGCAATGCAGAACAACCAGCACAAAACACTTAGCCAAATTTCAGCTTACTAAGAAAACTTAGTACTGAAAACACTTAGTCAAATTTCAGGTAGACCAAGTCATGATAGTAAATAATGGAAAACCACTTTTGGGTCCGGGTAATCTATCACTTAATGGGTGTACACTCCGTACCTCCAAACCCATTTACAAGTGTAGATTAAAACCCAAAATTACACTAAATTTCCAACAGAAGGCAATTTAGGACGTAGTTGATCGAGAGTCAACCATGAGGACAAGCTAGCTGTGAAAATCTGAACCACAATAAAAATCATACTTAACCATATAACCAACACAACTTTAGAGTTCCTATTCACTATCTTCCCTGCAAGAAAATATATGAATAATGAGAATACAATGTTTTTATAACAATAAGTTTATATGGATATTGTTGCTACAAAAAGTACACATTATAGCTAACTTTTGTATACCTTCATTGAAGAAGAACGTAGAAACCGGGAACCAAATGATCATCTTGAGTGTCTGATAGGATGTTGTAAATTTGGGGTTGTCCGCACGGTATTCTAAAATTGCGATTGCAACTCCAATATAGATACACATGCCAACTATTGTGAACCACAATCTCTTAGTAAAAGGTCTTAGGAAAGTCCACAACGTTTGGTTCCATTCATGTGATCCATGAATAAGCATATAAACTTCAGAGCTTAGATATGGTCGCGTAAAATCAACGTATTGAGCTCTGCTGGCACGCACGGTAATATCACCGCCAATCGATTGACAATTCTGTAAAATCAACATATTAAACTTTGGTTCTTTATATTCTGTAATGATCATCTTAAGTGAGCCTATCAGACAAAAAGTGCTAGTTGTAGTGCGCTAGCGCGCATTTGACTAAAATCATTGTAAGACAAGGTTCTGGCCAGCGAGTGGGAAGGAGCCTTAACGTGAAGCATTAATGTACAAGTGCTTAAGAGTCGTTCGTACCATGACCACAACTATCATGTAAGGAAATTGGACGCAAATGGTTGATATATTTACTTCTGTAAAAAAAAAAATTAAACTGAAAGGCTTTTGGTCTAACAATAAACGAGTAACTAATCTATTTCAAGTCTCGTTTGATACATAACTAGTGTACACATGGAATTGAAGTTCGCAAAATAAGTAATTAATAATTTAATTATGATTAATAAATAACTATAAGTAATAATTTAATAATGATTATTAATAAGAAATAAGTTTATATATATATATATATATATATATATATATATATATATATATATATATATATATATATATATATATATATATATAAGGGCATGATCAATGGGGAAGTAACCAACCGGGGGGAAGTGGGGGGAAGCAAATTTTTTTTTTTCGTTTTTTTTTTTTTGAATTTTTTTTCCGGCATCAAGATCACACGAAAATATGAACATTTAGAAAAGACACTTCGTGATGAATGTTAATATTTAGGAGGAAAAACGATCGACAAAAATAATATTCAAGATAATATTGTTCGTGAACAATGTGAATTTTTTTTTTTCTTCATGTTTTGTGAAGTAAAATTTTGCCCGATTTAGAGTTTAGGGTTTAGGGTTTAGGGTTTGGTGTTTTGGGTTTATTCCATAAACCCAAAACACAAACATCAAACCCTAAACCCTAAACTCTAAACCGTTCGTGTTAAAAACTCAATCTAAATCCTAAATCTAAACCCTAAATCTAAACCCTAAACTCTAAATTTCTAAACCTTAATATCTAAACCCTATAAACCCTATAAACCCTAATATCTAAACCCTAATATCTAAAACCTCAACATACGCTCGAAAAACACAATAATTGTTATATATTACTTCTTCGAGCGTTTTTCCGCAAAAATAAAAAATTTATCACAAAGTGTCTTTATTAAATGTTCATATTTTCATCCAATTGATAATGTTCATGAACAAAGTTTTTTCAAAAAATGAAAAAAAAAAAATTTGCTTCCTTCCGATTGGTTACTTCCCCCTTGATCCTATCAATATATATATATATATATATATATATATATATATATATATATATATATATATATATATATATATATATATATATATATATATATATATATATATATATAGGCAGGATCAATGGGGAAGTAACCAATCGGGGGAAGCGGGGGGAAGCAAAAAAAATAAAAAATTTTGAAATTTTTTTTTTAAATTTTTTTTCCGGCATCAAGATCACACAAAAATATGAACATTTAGAAGAGACACTTCGCGATGAATGTTATTATTTAGGCGGGAAAACGATCGACAAAAATAACATTCAAGATAATATTGTCCGTGAAGGATATGAACGTTTTTTTTTCTTCATGTTTTGTGAAGTAAAATTTAGCCCGATTTAGAGTTTAGTGTAACATCCCAACCCGTAATACAAACGATCACGCGGAAATATCAATAAAAATTATTTTTTTTTTTGCTGGAACAGCAGGTGGCGCGGCGCGCCATAACCTTGCGCAGCGCGCCAAAGTGGCCTGTCCAAAAAGTCATGAAATGCGAAAATGTTTGACCACTTCCCGACGTATTTAGACAAAACGCTTTTAACCATATATCAACATATGTAGAACTAACACGTCCCATTAATAAAATTAGTTTTATGAAGACCGGGCCCACATCGGCCGTTTTACGACTTTCGTACGAAAATACAAGTTTTCAACCACATGATTTGTAATACAAAATAAAGGCCGAGCATGGCGATTGGGGATACGCTACCCAATCCTAATCAATCCAAAAGCAAGCCTTCTAAAGCAACTACGCAAGTCCACTAGTCCCCGCTTACCCGAGCCTCCGCATCCATGCAATCTATAAAAAAGTCAACAACGAGAGGGTAAGCTAACGCTTAGTGAATGCAATACTTATACATATACATATGTAATTTACCTACACGCATCCACTTACAAAACCATGCAAACAAAATGCATAACGAGCTAGCAACACCAAACATACGACTACCAACAACGTTAGTATATAAATCGCCACAATAATATACTAAATCACAATAATGCATAAATATAACAAACCGTTTCCCGCTATGGCACTACCAACTTGTAGACGACCAATAACGTCGAGTCTCACTCGTATTTTGTCACCGACTTGTGACTCATCAAAGGGTGTCACCGACTTGTGAACTACCCACCAATATCTATGGGTCACCGACTTGTGAACGCCATGTGACATCACCGACTTGTGAAGCGCCACTAAGTGTCACCGACTTGTGAACACTATAGGGTGTCACCGACTTGTGCATCACCCAAGGGTATCACCGACTTGTGAACCCCCATCAATACATACGGGTCACCGACTTGTGAACGCCATGTGACATCACCGACTTGTGAAGCGCCACTAAGTGTCACCGACTTGTGAACACTATGAAGTGTCACCGACTCGTGAATCACTTCCCCGACTTATGGTGACACCGACTTGTGAAACACCAACTAACTACTAAGGGTCACCGCCTCGTGAACCACTATGAGGTATTACCGACTTGTGAATAACCTGTCGAGACACTACCGACTTGTAGTTCCTATCCCATCATACCAACAAATATGTCACCGTCTTGTGACATAACGCCCACTACTCACGATGTGGCACCAAAGGCCCACATCGCGTACGAGTAAATAAACCACATACATACATGTATAAATATTCCACTCACCTTGTCGCCTTGAAGAAATGCCACCGAATAATCCGTAACACACCGATGGAATGTACCTATTCCATTATCACAAACACAACAACACAATTAGGGTGGATTTACAAATCAACCCAAATTGACAACTAGTGCAATTTCGACCCAAATGCACTTCCAAGCACAAACCGTGCCCAAACTAACCAATAATCACTAACACAAGTGAGAATGGTCCTAATACGCCAATTAGACCCAATCATAGGTGTTAAACACCTATCTTGCCCAAAATGGCACTTAAACCCTAATTTTGACCCAAAGGAGTCAACATCGCGCCATTAGCGAGTTTTGACACCAAAACATATTTAACTTGGTTTTATACTTCAACTTAATCCATTTTAAGTTTATAAACCTTATTAAATCGACAATTGAGTCATAATCATCACCAAACCCTAATCTTTGACTCTAGTCAAAGTTAATCAACCAAACATACCCGAAAGAGTTTCAACACTACTAGAATCACTAATACTAGAGATTACACACTACATACAAGCCTTAAACATGGTTAAATCATTAACCAACCCTAAACCCACCAACATCAACAATAACTAGTTACAATTACCCATTTCACCTCCTAAATGGGTTTTATAACTAACTAGTTCAAAACCCTAAACTTGAATATCAAATTACAAAGATGAAGTTCGGAGTTTGAACTTACCAATACCGCCAAAATGATGCCGTTGACGAGTAGAACAACTTTAATACCGGAGGTTTGACCCGAAACACCCTTCTTCTTCTCCAATTGGAGCTCTCTCTCTCTAAAACTCTCCTCTCACTCTAGGGTTTGAAGATGAGAGTGTTTGATGAGTGAAAATGAGCTCCAATGGAGTTCTAGGTCAGTCTTGATGACCCCAAACCGACCCTAATTGAAAAGACCAAAGTACCCCTCATTTAAACCTTTTAAAAAGGCTGAAAATTGCCTCTGCAGCAATCGGTGCGCCGCGCCAGAAGGTGGAGCGCCGCTCCAAATAACTGGAAATTGTGGTCGAGCCCAAAACAGGTTTCAGCAACTTGTTTTGGCCATAACTTTTCGACCGTAACTCCGTTTTCGATGAATCAAATATCGTTGGAAACGTAATAAGATTTCCTTTCCAATGGTAAGGCTTTGAAATATCAACACAAACTTTATTTGAGGTTGAAAAGATACGTACACACCTTGCCACTTCGGACAACGTCCAGTTTCCTTCGGTGTTCGAGCAAGCAACACGTACACTTCATACACGCATCGTACACCATAAATACATTATGTACAATAAATATTTGGGTCTTACAACTCTCCCCCACTTAAACTCGATCACGTCCTCGTGATCTTCTTCACTTAACCAATCCGGACCTACTCAACGATCCTCACTCAAGTCCCAATACGAACTTTCCTAGACAATTCTTCCCAATGGATCACTTTTAACAACTAAAATCGTCAACCGTGATTTATCAAAACCACAATCCGAGCACTAAAACCTGCTCAATTTCCCATATCGGGAAAAACTCAACCAACCTCGTACCGAGATATAAATTCCTTAGCGTACCTTTACCACGGACAACGCTAAAAGTGATCAAGTCTCAATCCTAAAGTCAACAATCCGAATGTTGAAGATCGAACCACATGAATCCTCACGGATTACTCTTACCACTAAACATCCTTTGTAGTGTGCAATACAACCAATACGCCACTATCCTAACATCATAAGCAACGACTAAAACCAAAAGCGCCCAAAATGACTATGGCAACGCTAATCCTAAGGTGTCCAAAATCGACTATTGTCACACCCGTAACAACACGTGAGCGAAACACCCTAAACTCTAAACCGATCGTGTTAAAAACTCAATCTAAATCCTAAATCTAAACACTAAATCTAAACCCTAAACCCTAAATTTCTAAACCATAATATCTAAACCCTATAAACCCTAATATCTAAACCCCAATAGCTAAAACCTCAACATACGCTCGAAAAACACGATAATTGTTATATATTACTTCTTCGAGCGTTTTCCCGCCAAAATAAAAATATTTATCACAAAGTGTCTCTACTAAATGTTTATATTTAATCCCATCTATAATGTTCGTGAACAAAGTTTTTTCAAAAAACGTAAAAAAAAAAAATTTTTGCTTCCCCCGCTTCCCCCCGATTGGTTACTTCCCTCTTGATTATATATATATATATATATATATATATATATATATATATATATATATATATATATATATATATATATATATATATATATATATATATATATATATATATATATATATATATATGAGGAGAGTACAAAAATAGTTGAGTTTGTTTTGTTTTTATACATAAGAGTGATAATAATTGAGTTTGTTACAAATCAAAGGTACATATTCGTATCAAATGTTGAAATTTCAAATCAATGGTTGATTTGAAGTGAGACACAATTATAACATCATCATTCAGTTCATGATTGGAAATCATAGTGATGAACTTGGGCGATCTTTCCTTTTATATACCAGAAGACTAAGATGTATATACATAATTTGTGATTTTCATATCTAAGATGATCAATTTGTATGTGTATTCAGAAACAGTTCGTACCGTTCCTTCAATAACATGTATAAGTTGATCATAGGTACCGTTACTCTCCCCTCTGTCGTTAATGTACGGTTTGAAAATAGGCTGAACTCTGTATGGCAACAATTGTAATGCATAGCAAAATATTGCTATCGAGAATCCACCTTTAACTTCAAAATTTTTTACTTTTACAAACTCGGTAAATCCATCTTTCTTTGGAATCCACACAACTAATTGTTGGCATGGACCTTCTCCTGTTTTATTCACTTGCCATGTGGGCCCTACTATATCTATTGTAAACATTATTAGTAATAATCAAATCATGAATTTTTTTTTTTTTTTTTCCAACTTACATGAATGTATCAAGTTAACATACCTGCACATATATCAGCCGGCTGTTCTATAAGACGACGCTCTTTTCTAAATCTTCTCCTTCGGCTAGATCTTAGTCTGATAGTTGTACTCGTCACCGTTTCTTTAGAGTCAACTTTTGAATATGGTTCTCGATTTATTAATTTATATGCTGGTGCTACCGACGCGTTCACAGAATTAACAAAGCAATGAACACAAACCATTATCCCAACAAAGAACACAAAAGTGTTGTTGTTGTTGTACAACATATTGTCTGATGGGTTGTATCAAGTGGAATCTTCTGTTGGTTTATATAAAGCTAGATTCAGTTACGGCTTATATACTTTGACCTTCCTAATAATCTTGATTTTTCAGACATTTGTCAGTTTATTAATGTATTCTCATTTATTTTGCTGACAGAGAGCTGACGGTATATAAATAAGGGTTACGGATTTCATTCTAATGTTACACACTTTGCACAAACCCTAGCCGCGTATAAGCTATGTTTTTCGTTCCCAATCAACCATAACACGAATAACAACGTGCCGATTTAATATCTTTTAAGTTTGATTTTTGATCCCGAAAGTTTACATTTATTCGATTAAACCTTTTTCTAGTGAATTCCGCCTCTAGATTTAGGTATAACGTTTGTTCTAAGGTCAAATTAGCACCCCACATAACTCCATAAGTTTTCCATGTTAATCAAAACAATAGAAAACCAAATTAACGCTCACGATTTAATTAGTGATCATCGTACAGTAGTACAATATCGATCTTTTTGAGGTTTCTATTGTTTTACATGCTCACCTTTGTGCTGACGTTTTACAAAAATCGATTACTACTATATATGTATATAATTGTTCGACTTGTAAAACACATTGTTTAGTTTAATAACAAGAGCCTGCAGGCTGATTCCTGATTGGGTTGCACAAATACCAGGAAACTAGGCGAATTATATTCCAACAATATAATATATAATATATAATATATATATATATATATATATATATATATATATATATATATATATATATATATATATATATATATATATATATATATATATATATATATATATATATATATATATATATATTCGATCACTTTCAACGGATTTATACACTACTTGCATCTGACATATCGAGGCTCCAACAAATCCTTTTACTCCTAAGCTTGCTGATTCATATTTTATTAAAATAACCTAATGTCAACTTCTTTACATATATACAAAGGGCAAGTGAAATGAAACAGAACTGTTACCTAACTATGATAAGGGACACATTTACTTTATAAACACTGAATGAAAAAAGAAAAAAAAAACAAGCATAATGAGTGATGATTTTCGGATAGGGGAGTGATTCGTACACCACTAGAATTTATCCATACACCACTAAATATGCTTTAGAGAATTGTACAGTACAACACTGTATTGCATATTTAGTGGTGTATGGATAATTTTAGTGGTGTACGAATCATCACCCGTTCGGATATACTGCATCCATCTATCACTCAACAGCTGTTCATAACTTTTTAGTCAAACTAATTAAGACATATAAAGCTACAGATTAATATGGTTAATTTTCTTAATTACTTAAGGTGAAGTTGCTGAGAAGTTTCAGATTTTGTCATGCAATCCTTTTTTTTTTGAACGGCGATTTTTTGGCATCAGTAGATCATTTCTTTCAACGACTCTCATCATTTGCACGTAACACACACGTTCGGGCGGAAACCCGAACTCGATCGACGGTACCCGGGAACACATCCATTCGGGCAGTGGTTCCGGGTAGGAGTCCATGAACGAATCCGGTAAAACCTCCCTATAGGGTCAATATATACCACCATTATTGCTGTTCAATTGGTTTAAAGAAAATCATGCCATCCCTAAGAATCGAACCCATGACCTCTCTCTATCCCATGACACAAAGTACATGGGAGAACCGTTGGGCTATGCAATACTTTGACTTTAGATTCATATCTTGAAGTAATAGACTTGTTTGTTAGTTAATTTATCAGTTGCTCTAGACCTTTGGCAACGGTTAACATGCTCCGCCCACCCTCACATGTCCCGGGTGGATACCAATGGCTCGACGGTATCCTCACCCCACCCTCACCATTTCAATCTCCACTCCGTGTTTTTAAGCACATTTGAGGACGATAGCAGTGATATAATTGTTTGTACTTTTAGCATTAATACTTGTAAATTATTAATTTATTTAATTAATATAGTGGGTCTCAGTTTTTTTGAGAAGGGTGTCATAGATAGCAGTGGTTCGGTCCTCATTCTGTCATTCTCACAATTGTGTTTTGGTGTTCAAATAATTCTGGCATTCTGCACAGTGATTTTTTCTTGCTCTCATATTTTCAGTTTACGGGCACCGTACTTGTACCCTTAACAGTTAGTAAATCCCTTAAAATTTCATTCTTATTTGTCTTGACTGGCAAAGATGACTGTAAAGATGTAAAAAAGACGCGTTTAGATACTATAAACTTGTAAGTATGAGCAGTAACCGAAATTTAGCCATATAAATCAGAGTATCTATTGCGAAAACTGCAATTCAACCATAAATGATAGTATGAAAAATGGAAACAATAACCAAAATCAAGAAGAGTGTCTAGCTAGTATGAGCAGCCAATACTCACATATGATCATAATTTAACATATGAATGGTACTTGAATATATACAATAAATAATGACTAGGAAGAATACTCGGAAGAAATTTATCATATGAACAGAGTATACAAAAAAAGAAAAACAAAGACTTTGATTATATTTACAAGCATATCTAATCTAGTGTGGATAAGAACTACACTTCCAACAGCGACGATTCAATATTTGGTAGCGGCGGTCAAAGGCCGTACCTCCGGATGTGATTGGACCATTATAAAACACACGTCTACGGTACTGCTTCTTTGTAGCTGGGTGTTTAAGAGCTTGAGATCTGCAACGAACACGGGTGAACTGGTATCTGGCCAGTGTCAACCACAAGAACCAAGTATAAATATGGTATCTTACCAGTATCACACATAGCCACATGATAAGCACCACTTTTGAGTACCAAGTGTGTATCTTATCTGAATAAAAATAAAAAAAGATACTCAGGTTTTAGAAAAAAGTTCATAAAACTTGATTTACTGGAAAAAAAAAGAGTCAGGTTAATAATTGGAGTACTAATTACAAACTTTTAAAAACTAGATACTTATAATTAGGAACCTTCATTGAAGATGAACATTGATTAGGGAACCTGGTGAACAAGTGTATCAGATTGAATAGGGTAGTAAACGGTATGTCAAAACAGTATTCCAAAGTTGCAACTGCAAACCCAGTACAGATCCATGCGCCAAATAATGCGATCCACAAACTCGAGTTCAAAGGTCTTAACAAAGTACACAAGGTTTGGTTCCAATAGTTATGAGCAGCACAAACAAGCATATACACTTGATGTCTCAGACAGGCAGTTGTAAAGTCTTCGCTTTTATCTGCAGATACATCTGGGGCTGTGTTGATCAGTGTTGTTGTAAAATGACCTTTTGAATGTTGTTCATGAATTAAACTTTTGTTATGTGTTACTACGGATGAGTAAGAAATAGCAACCATAAAGAAAACAAATGAAATAGTGTATATTTTGTGCTCCATATACCAGGTTGTATCAAATCCATTAGCATAATCTTTTCTTAGTTTAAATATATAGATGGATAATAGATAGAAGATATATAGTATATGACAAACTTTTAAAAACTTTAATTCTAGAATACAGGTACTTAATTATTTTCAGAAAAAAAAATGTCAACCAGTTCAATTTAACTATTTTAATTACTCATTATGTTTCAAAGAAAGATACCAGATAGGGCGATAGGCGACTTTTAAGGAATAATAAAATTTATTGTACTTAATTATTATGTTATCAATGCGTGGGACCGATGACTTCTTAATTATCTAAGAGCACTAGGAGTGGAGACACTGGACACAGTGTCTAATTTCAGTGTTTTCCAAGACACTGAGATTTTACACTAAAGTCAAAAGTAAGGAAATGGTTCGGCGTCTAATTTGAGTGTCTAATTAATTATTTAATTATTTTTAGTTCATATTAAATTTATAAAATTAAAATTATCATGAATTCATTTTAAGTTAATAAATTAAACAAACAAATTAATTAAGTCCAAGTATTTTGTAAATTTTTGCCCTATTTAAGAATTGAAAAATGCTAACGACAGCCCTAAGGGTTGCCGTTATCATGCATTAAGTAATTGTAAATAGTGGTTATTAGTCATTTTCATAAAAGCGGTCATCAAAATTTACAACATTTTAAACCGTGTTAACGCCAGCACTAAGGGCTGTCATTAGCATTTTCCTTAAGAATTTTAGCCCATTTATTTAAATGTTTAAAAAAATGGTCCCAGTCTTTTTAATATATTTGGCCCATTTCCTTTAACCTAGTTGAAATCAGCCGCTTACTTCTTCATTCGAATATTTTTCTTCTTCTTCTCAAATTCTCCTTACTTGTCTACAACTACAACTATAAAATACAAAAAACACAAAAATTAAAAGAAAGAAAAAATAGAAAGAAAAAAAAAAACAATATCCATTGAAAATCAACGACTCATACCCGGCGGTGAGTCCTGACGCCGAACTCCAACGTTGCATGATGCAATTACAATATGAAATTTTAAATAATGATTATGCAATTTCATATAGTTGCATGATAGTTATGCATGATTATGCAATTTCCTTAGACAGTGCTTGTGTGAGCTGTGCGTAACACTTACATTTCAAACTATACTGTTCACGCTCAGCAGGATTAAACTGTGAAGTTTCCTTTGGTTCACCATCTCCTCCATTTGGCCACACATATTCAGTCTCAATAAACTCCCATAGTCTAGAATCGACACCATTCAGATAGATCGTAAACCTCGTTTTCCAGTCCAAAAAAGTCTTTCAAATTATCAAGTTTTGGAACCTTATTAGAAGTTCCAGATTCGCTTTCGGAAAGTATTAACTTTTGTAGTCCAGGAGCAATCACCAAAGCACTGTATTCGTTAGCCACTTGTTCATTAGTGTCCGACATTTTAATTAATTAGATGTGATTTTTGATTCTGTTTAAAAAGACTGTCGGCCGATGGACAGTGACTATCGGTCGATGGTCAGTGACGGTCGGTCGGTAGACTAAGTCTTACGGCCGATGGTAGATTATGATCAAGCAGTATGTCAGTTACGAGTCCTTCGGTCGATGAAAAGTACTATCGGCCGATGGTAGCGGACGAACGGTCGATGGTCTAAGGACGAACGATCGCAGGTAAAGACAAACTGCTCTAAGATATGACAAACGGTCCTCCGGTTCTGTATAAGATGATCGGTTGTAACTAGGTTGACTAACGGTCAATGGTCTAGACGAACGGTCGATGGTCAATGACTATCGGCCGAGGGTAGTTCTTACGAAATCTGGGCAGGAAAAACTAGGGTTTTCACTTAGACTTCGATTTTGACAAAATTTTGACGTCCAAAACACAAACTAATCTGACGGAAACTTAGATAACACACCCACATGCTAAACGAAATACAAAAACACAAAATTAACACGTAAAAATTTTAAATTTTGATGCAAAACCCGTTTTGACTAAAAACCCTAAAAACCAAAACACTTTAAACGATTAAAAATTATTAAATCAGCTAACCACTGCTCTGATACCACTTTGTAGACGTAATAGGATCTTAGATTAATCGTACTAACAAGATTAGAGGAGAAAATCACTAATTTATAATTTTAACGAATACTTAGACTCTTTGGGATCAATAATACCAACTAATGTTGATGGAATCGACGCCTAGGAATGTGTATTCGGTTGGGGTTTGGTCTAGGACAACTGCAAGAACGAACAACGTCGGCTAAAGGGTGTAGGGTTTGTAACCTATGAATGAAACCCGACTTCCCTATTTATATATACTTACAGTGTCCATCGGTCGATGGTCTCTGACCTTCTGCCGATGGTGTTTGTCCCTCTACCGATGGTCCCTACCATCGGTCGATGTTCTGAGCTGCCAACCAATCAGCTCTAAACCATTTAACGTCATTGCTTAATCAATATCAAACACAAATTATCAATGACAATGTTCATACACGACTGAAATGTAAATGGTAATACAAATAGAACTTATTACAATATAGAACTCGGAATTATGGACCAACATGAATGATTAAGCGTTGAATTATTAATATTCTTAAATTATTCAAAGGTTCTTAGTGTACTTAGTTGTGAAGCAAAAACAAAGGGTTTTGATGGATGTAATTCTCATTGTATCAAAATACGCAGGAAATACAAAATCACCTCCAGCGGCAGACCCCTTTTAGTCTCCGGCGACATTAAACGCAAAAAACACCCCCTTCTTGCCAAAATCCATCATCTTTTTTAATCAATTTTCAATAACAATTAAAAGGGGAAAATGGAAAGTTAATGCTTTTTCATTCGAATTAAGTGTTATTTTTCTGTGTTTATCACTGATGTTGACGAATTTAGGGTTTATAATCAATGGCGGATGAACACGTATTCTCATCTTTTCACTCTGAATTGCATATTTCTGCAGCTTTCTTCTTCAACTGTACATTTTTGCAGGTATTTTCTACTGCACTTTTTAATTTAGTAACGATTAAAATTTATGCAATTTACTCACAACGGTCTGGAAGTTACCAATGACCTGAAACATGATATTTTTTTCAGGTATCTTCTTCAACGTATTCTCATCTTTTCACTTACCAATGACCTACTGTGATTTTTTCAGGTATTTTCTACTGCATCCCACCACATGATATCATCTCCTTCCATAGATCTGTAAGTTACAATATTCTAATTATATTATTAAATTTTGATTTTGTTGTTACTTTATAATTTCAAGTTCATGGTGATATGTTAGGTTTTAATTATCATATTATTATTTTAGTAAATATTCAAGAAAACTTAAAAATTGACCATTAGTGATTCATTTGATTTTGCGATTATTATTATTTTGTATTGTTTGTTAAACTGTAGCTGCATAACATCCAACAAATGAAACCATGTTGTCCATTCAGCCCCCTCAGGTGTACCTTTTTTTCATTCAGTTGTCTAATACGTTTATAACTTTAAGTTTCTGACCCTTTAATCGTGAATGACAGAATGATCCAGATTTGACACAAATCATTCTTTGAAACGACCTAAATAAGTTGCAGGATCTCTTACGAATGTGTCACCGTTAGAGATCTAACTTATAATAAGTTTTTACATAAATAAGTTGCAAGAAGAAATGGTAAGCTTATAATAAGTTTTTACATATGTTATGCTTTTGCACTTAAAAAATTATAAATCTTCTATTTTCTTTTCTTTTCAATGTTTGAACTAGCATCAAATGAGTTTTAAAAGAGAAGTATAAATAATCGTGCACATGTTACATGTATGTTAGATTTGATCATTTTACAAATTAGTTGTATATTGATTTATCGTTTCGACAAAATCAGGCACTACTTGATGTGGAAGCACAAAAGAAGATTACAGGCACTATGTAAGTTAGTAGTTTGTGTTTTGTCTCTATTTAGATTACATATTTGTATTGAAATTGTATTACCCGCTTACATATGACAATAAATGCTTCAAAACCTCATCATTTGTATCTCACAGATACTGCCAAGAGATTATGTGGCCACTTATTATAAGAAATTCCCAACAATCCAACGGTATTGTTATTTCTTCATTTAGGTTTTTTTTTTCTAATGGTTTCTGAAATTTGTATTGTTATTTCTTTGATTTAGGGTTTATGTGCTTCTACTCTTTCGATTGCGAAAGATTTTGCAAGATAAAAGGTCTTATTGTTTTTTATATCAAGTTTCATCTATTCTATCAGGGTTTCCTATTAGTTGTTAAACTAATTTTTGGTGTAGCGTTAAGCAGGAGTATGGCATCTTAAAAAGGGGTTAAAGAAAAATGGTAAAATTATTGTGAAAGTGTTATTGTAGCGTCTGAGGACCTAACGATTAAAACGAACAGGAAACCCCTCATCCTCTTCCCCAAACAAAACGGCAGCAAATCAACCCAAAAAAGGCAGATGAAATCATCACCTGCTACAATTGACGCAAAAAAGTAAGGTAAGCGGATGAAGGTATTTACACTAATTTGATGTTGCTGTATTCATAACCATCAGTTTCGATGTTTATTGTACCAACTAAAACCCTAACTCATCATATTGGATTTGGTGACGATGAAATTGGATATTAAATATTTGTTTGTTTAATTCGCTGATATCTTTTTCCTTCATGTTTAGGTTTCTGCCGACCATCATCGTTTTTGTTTTTACCAGGTAATTTTAGCTTTTAATTTGATGCTTATTGATACAGTAATTTATTCAATTTATTATTTTTTGGTTAGGGTTCATCTTGAACATTGATTTTGATCATTCGAATTAGGCACTTTAGTATAGTATAGTATAGTATAGTATAGTATGTATGTCAGTCAGTCAGTCAGTTCTGTATAATATGAACTTATTTTTTTGGCTAACCTGTTTTTCTGAAATTTATGGTTGTTTGTTTTGTGTCATTTGACTTGCTCATCTTATGTTGGTACTTTGTTTTGCAAGTGTAAAAACTTACTTGCTCATTATCTCTTTCTCATGACAGCGAAAAGGTAGTATTTGTGACCTATTAAGTATTCACTATTGATTAACATTTAGTGCTACTACTGTAGTTAGATTACCTCATGTTGTTTGATGTTCACAGGCACCTCGGGTGGCTGTGTAACCCATGTTTACTGATGGAGCAGCTGCTGATGAGGAGAGAGCCGCAGGAGCTGATTTGGCGGGTGGTGAGGACCTTATTGAAGGAATGAGGAATGGGAATTGACCACTCAACTTATGTTATTGTTTAAACATAATATTGACTGATCGCTCAACTTATGTTGCAGAGAGCATGAGAATGATATTGGTTATGATAGAAAGGAAAAAAAGTGTCCACTCAGTACGGAATGATAGGCTTGAATGGTGTTTTGATTGCTTGGAGTTTACTGGATTTTTTTGTAAGAAAGAAAATTATTATGCTTTACATCCATTTTCTTTTCAAATTGGTTCATACATTCTAAAAATTCAGGTACATATCTCAAATACCTTAAAATTAAAGCTTATTTCAATTGTTCCATCCGTCACGGTATGTCTATGTTATTATTATTATATGTTTTGTGTGATTGTTATATTATTTGTGGGCGTTTTTGTTTTAATCCTTCCGTTATTATTGCAGTATATTTCGATCGTTGTTCATCAGGTAATATATATTTTTTTTACCTTTGAAGATTCTATTTTTATCACTATTGTCGTTCGCCATGGTTGTTTGTATGATGTTGTTTTTTGCGTTTTTATAATCCAATGCTTCATCTTTAGAGCGGTATAATTTTTTCATTGCTTATGCTAATGAGAAGTTCAACAAAAAGAAAAGAAGGTAATTATAGTATATGTTTCTAGGATTGTCGTTCGCCATGGTTGTTTGTATGATGTTGTTTGTTGCGTTTTTATAATCCAATGCTTCATCTTTAGAGCGGTATAATTTTTTCATTGCTTATGCTAATGAGAAGTTCAACAAAAAGAAAAGAAGGTAATTATAGTATATGTTTCTAGGGAGATTGACGGTGCTATGTGCCGGTCGTCGGGTATTTTGGGTAAAGGATTACCTCGGCAAATATTATTAATAATAACCAAACGTTTACAAAACATAACAGCTGCTTCAAGAGAGCCTTGAAGCCCAGCAAACGACCAACTAGCTATCAATACATAACCAATAACTAGCCATAATGACACGAGAAAACAAAACTATCAGATGTACCAATCTTCCTTCAGTTGGTTCGCACGGCTTGAGTCTTTGAATTGAATGGTCATCAGCTTTAAACGTACGTTGGATCTAATTGATTCGAACACCTGCTGAACTGAACGATGCGACCTTTTAAAGATACGATTATTTCTTTCTTGCCAAAGAGAATACACAGTAGCAGCTAAACACAACTTAGCCACTACTAACCGAGCACACTTGCGGCTAGCTTAAACTGCACAAAGCCCTTCCAGTCATTACAACCCACATTAATGCGTAGCATCTTCGTGACTCTCTCCCACACATGCATAGAAAATGAACACTGAAAAAATAAATGAGCATGCGAGTCCATACAATCGTTACACAACGAGCACTTCAAAATCGGATTAGCACGCAACTCCCATGGCTTCAACCTATCTTGCGTTTTGAGACGCTCGCCCATTAATAACCACATTACAAATGCATGTTTCGGGATACAATGAGAAAACCAGACAACGTGATACCAATTAAACTTTCCAGCATGAGGCCTAATAGTTTCCCAAACATGCGCACCAGAAAACCGACCAACAGTATCATCATTCACCTTCCAACATAATGTATCTTCAACATTCCATAACATAGGAAGAGTAACAGAATTTAAAACGTGATACTTTTGAATCCATTCATTTGACACACCCCCACGATGTACCAGCTCTCTCACGGAGGCTCTCTCTAGTTTAGCCAAAATAATGTCATTCATGTTCACGTGACTGGCGATAGGCCCCAAAGAAATCCAAGCTTCGAACATAGCCGAAGCCCTCATGCCATTACCAATTTGAAATATAAAGTACGGACGCACCTCCGCCCTAACTTGAAAAATTTCCCTCCAACTCCATGGCGAACCGGCAACAATTGGAATAGTCCAAAAATGATGACTAGCAAGTTTGTATTCATGAACCCATTTAACCCATAGAGATTGCTTAAAAGTGATCAACCTTCAAATGAGTGATGTCATGAGAGCTACATTCCACGATTTTAAACGCTTTATGCCTAGCCCTCCCTCATCTTTCGGTTTACACACGTCATCCTAACTAACCTTAGCTTTACCTCTTTTAAGATCCCTTTGGCACCACAAGAACCCACACAACAATTTCTCAATCTCTTTAATAATAGCATCCGGTAATATGAAAACCGAACACCAATTATAGTTGCATCGCCGTTAGAACATAAATAATAAGTTGCACCCTACCTGCAAATGACAAGAACTTATTTTTCCAATCATTTATCCTCTTTCTCACACGATCCACCAATATTATGCAATCACGATACATAAGACGCGATGAAAATAACGGAAGTCCAAGATATCTAACCGGAAGTGAACCTTCATCAAATGGTAAGATAGCAAGAATCTGATTCTTTATACTCGGTTTCACATTGGCAAAGAAAGCCGTGTTCTTAAGCAAACTTGGATTGAGGCCCGAACACCTTTTAAATTCATCTAACGATTTTTGAATCACCCGGACCGAACCAATACTACCATGCGCAAATAGAAACAAAACATCAGCGAAGCATAAGTTAATTATCTTTAACTTATCACATTTAGGGTGATATCTGAATGAATCCGAGCGCGAAGCATTCCTCTCCAACATAAGCGTTAAGACTTCCATAACCAACGTGAATAAATACGGGGACATGGGGTCACCTTGATGTAATCCTCTCTTACCTTTAAAGAACCCATGTAAATCGCCATTCACGCAAATAGAGTAAGATGTCATTGTAACACAAGCCATGACCCATTTAATCATTTTCCTCAGATATCCGAAACAAATAAGTCTCTTCCAGAAAATTCCAATCTACCGTATCAAATGCTTTTTGGATATCTACTTTAAACGCAGACCTCGATGCACCTCTATTGAGATGATAATTTTTCATAAGCTCTTGAGTTAGCAGAATGTTATCAGCAATACGACGACCAGGTAAAAAGGCAGATTGGTTTATACTAACATCTTCACCCAAACTTGCTTTGATCCTGTTAGTTATTATTTTACTAATACACTTATACAAGACATTGCAACACGAAATCGGGCGATAATCAGTAACTTTGCTCGGCGTCTGCACCTTGGGTAGAAGGGAAATTATCGTATATTATTTATCTCCTTTAACATTTGACCATTCCGAAAAAATTCTTTCACTGCTCCAGTGACTTCGCCACCAATAATACTCCAAGCTTCCTTGAAGAAAACCGAGGAATAGCCATCCGGACCCGGGGTTTTTACCTTCGCCAATATCAAAAATCGCCTTCTTCACCTCGTAATCCGTGATAGGCCGAACCATAGAATCAGCTTGATGTTGAGAAATACGTTTAGTAAACAATGATCCCACATCAACCATCGCCTCACAGTAAGCTTCAGATCCCAAAAAAGTTTCATAGTGTTGGACAAACTGAATGGGAACTGTAGCTCCCTCAATTAAGTTACCATTCGTGTCGGTTAAAGATTCAATACGGTTACGATTCATACGACCGTTGACCACTTTGTGAAAATAGCTAGTATTATTATCCCCAACCCGTAACCATTCAATCTTAGACTTTTGTTTTAATAAGCTTTCTTCCTCATGAATGGCCACATTATACTCTTTCAACAAACGACTAGCTTCATCTCGAGCACTTACATGAAACGGATCAGCATCAAGCACTTTTTGCGCATTATCCAATTCATGACGACATTGAATAACTTTATCATGAACGTTCCCTTTACTCCACATTAACTTACGAATAGGCTTTTTCAACATTCTAAGATTTTTCACCACTTTATACATAGTATGATCATGAACCTCTTGATTCCATACATCCATCACAGTAGTAATGATAGCGTGTCGACGTCTATGGCGGATAATGTTTCAAGGCTTTGTGCTGTTGGTATCCCTAGTATTGTATGTTATCAAAATGGTATTCTCCCCCCTCCTCCTCCTCCTCCTCTGTTCCCTTTATTATTTGTGTTTCTGCATCTTTCGCCTCTTTTGTTTCCATATAGTTACTTATTTTGCAGGTGTTGGTGGGTCTACATCCATTGTTGAACTCCCTATTCAACCGTCAACTCGAGTAGTTGGAACGTCATACACTCTTTCTGATCCTTTCCATTCTTCAGGTTGCGTCTTCGCTTCTATAATAACTAATAGCTACCGATTACAGCTCCTCTTCTTTATGTGTTTAGTGTTGCACTACATTTATGTTATTGTTTTGTTATAGGTTTCCATAGTTGTTGAATGCATTGGTTTATCTAAAAACAATTTACCTGTCACGTAAGATTAATCGTTATTTATTGCCGTTTTATTATGTTATGATGTTACCGATAACATGTTAACCTGTGTGATCACTTATTGTGGTTTACAAGATTTGCTTACAATATTTATTATGTGTTTATTGTGGTATATAATATGTTCTTATATATGTTGTTACATATTGTAACCTATATCATCTCCTTGTATATTATGATTGCTCTTAATTTGTTAATATCTTTGTTTTCGAGGTCGGGTAAAGGGATGGCAGGTTACGAGCTCTCCAACAAGTTTGATGATTTATATATATTATATATATAGCATTTTACTTTTTTATTTTGATACATCGATCGAGTTTTTGCATTACGTTCATCAAATCACACGTTTCATAAATGACAGGTCCAACCACAGGTGCCACCTGACCTACGGCAGAACGCCCTGAAGAAGCAGAAGCAACTAAAGATGGTCCTTAGGTGTCGTGATATTTTGTGCTACAACTTTTAAACATCGTTGTACCATAGTAATTATACAATTATCAGTAGCGAAGCGCGCATCCCTAAATCGAGTTTTGTAAGAATTATCATTTGAATTGTTATTTAGGTTTTATATGATTGATCTGTATTTCAGTGCGCGTTACATAAACACTAATACAGTTGTCAGTAGTGAAGCGCGCACCCCTCAGTCTTGTTATTATCATTACCGAGTAAAAGATATGTAAAGGAAAAAAAAAACAAGAAGAAGATGATATTGAATTAGAGTTATGGGTGGTATATTAGATGAGGTTGCTTGAAAAAGGGGAACAATGGAAAAAAAAAATTACAACTCGAACCCAGATGCTATGTTAACTATCTCTTCTCTCTCTTCATTAAAGCAACGTCATAATTAATTAAGGTGGTGTCAGAATTTCCTTAAAGAGCCAATCTCCACCATTAGATATGAATTTTTACACAAGATCTAATAGCCCACATTTGTCTATCGTCAGAATTGTCTCTCTCTTGTAAGATCAGGAAAGTTTTACCATTCCGCCCTTAAAAACAATCAGCAACATAGACTTGTATTCTATCAAATTATGTAACTGCTAATGCTGATTAACTGCCTATCAGTTACTTGTCCTTTTAACAAAAAAAATACATAAAACCGTAATAATTAAACCCATCTTAATTATCTCCTCCCTCGTCAAAATTCAATTGGGATTAGTTTAAGTTTTTGATCAATTAAGGTGATTGTTCTTACACCACTCTTATCCATAACACCCGTCATAGAACCACACTGGTGCCACCTCAGCACCTTCTTTCAACCACATTCCCAACCAGATTTACTAACATCCTCACACCCATCACATTGACTTCACTTTCAATATTATATATTTTTATTTATTTATTACTATTATTGTTATTACTATTAATTATTAATTAAATGACTAACTCAAATTTTATAAAATAAAAAGTATTGTATAAAATTGAAACTATAGGAACCAAACTATAAACAATCTTTTTATATACATTTCTATATAATTCAGGGACCAAATTTGTAATTACAACAATTAATACATCTTCATCATCAACCTCATCTTCATCCTTAAAAAACAAAAACTAGCAGCAGAGCATCGACCATTCATCAACCATTCAAAGAATGAGCCAATAGCCTAGTGGTGAATGACTCACTCTCCCTTAGGGGAGGTGAGGGTTCGATTCCCACTAGCTGAGGATTTTCCAAATAATTGGATCAAAAATCATTCTTACCGGGCCCAAATGATCCCTTGGTCCCACGCATGCGAAGATTGAAACAATGACAATGCAGGTTCGTTTATCGAGTCTGGCATGCTGTGGGAAAATGGGTGTTGGTGTTTCGCCAGGCTCCAGTGGGCTACCGGGGACCGCTGGATGGGTTGACAAAGTCAACACAGGGCTAACATATCCCTGCCGATACACATGTTTTGAAACAATTCATCAACCATTCCAAAAATCCCTAAACTTCCATCACAAATTAAAAAACAAAAAAGATAATAAAGATGTCCTACTAGCGTGAATGAAGATGTCGTTGCAGAGCATATTGGACCGCGGTGGATGCAACGGCACCCTAACGGCGGCCGCTAGCATCGGCGTGATGCAACGGAGGTGGCCAACCGAGCTCCAACCGCGAACCGATGTGAGTGGTCTTAATTGATATGCTGATATGATGTCAATTAAAGCTACAAATTGACGATATAGCAACAAATATTTATTTGGAATCATGGCATAGACACTATTGCAGGTATGTGGATCTCTACTATTTGATACGACCATGTATCAAATACAAATTTCAAATATATCAACAGAAACCCTAGAAATCAATTATAAATTGATGCAACTAATCGTCATCTGTTAATTTAGTATGATGTTTTTATTTCTAATTGTGGTTGTGTACCAACTATCTCACACTTCGGCCAGAAAAATTTGACTCTATGTATGATTTTTTCAAAAGCTATTATATGATTTCTTTTCTATGATTGTATTGACGCTGCAAACTGAATGAATTCATAAACATAAAAGCGCATCAACTTTGATATAATGCTGCAGGATGTGAGACATATCTACTTCAAAGCGTGTTGAAGGAATAGGTTTCCAGCGAATCATTAACTGAACAATTTTAGTATCTGAAAGCTGGCATGGGTTGGATACATATCTTAATATTTTAGAATCATTACTTTGTGGGGTGAAAGTTAGGAGACTTAACAAACACTAGAGAACGAGTTTAGGGCTATTATTATTGTTGTTTTTACCTAACTTTTTATTTGATTTGATTTGATTGGGAGTAAGGTTCTGAAGTAAATGCAGACGGTGATCTTATGGAGAACAAGCTTCACAATTGGTGTTGCAATACATTTTTCGCAGTGCTGAGACAAAAAAGTGGAGCAAATCATTCATAACGATCGAGTTTTTGGGAAGAGCTGTTAAAAGACAGATATGAAGAACACAAAGTTGAAGAGTTTAATTCTATGGGTGAAGGAAAAAGAAGTCGTAAGTCGGTCGGTATCTCTATTAGATTGTCCTTTTAATTCATGCCATATCATGATTCTAATAAACCAAGTTGAAAATTTTTTTACAAGATATTTTTTATTTTCAAATTTTTACCAGGAAGATTGAGTTTGGTAAATGATGTTTTTTTGTAATGTTCAGATGGTGTCTGTAGAAGACGATGATCTTGCTGTTTTGAAGATGTAAGTTCTGATGCTGATGACAATTATGAAGCCGAGTTATCTGATAAGGAGAATTCAGCTTGAATAGCGCCTGTGAGAAAGCCTACCAGGAAGTAAACACGTGGTACAATTTTAGTTACACTTATTAAATTTTTGCATAACTTGTTTATTTTATGTAATTATTACAAGGTTGAGAACATTTGATGATGGGTTCATAAAATTTTTCTCTCAACAGTTAACAATGTACGGTGAGTTACTTCCTCTAATGGAAGGTGAAGGGAGAGCCTTCAGGTACTCGGATTCAATCCAAGTCAACGGGCCTAATTCGTTCAAATCCTGATGAGGTATATTCTTGTCTTGTATTGATAAAAGATAAAAAGACGAATATTAAGAGATATAATGATATGACGTATTTACACCTTTTTTGATTGTGTTAACTATGTTTACTGCGTTGCAGATTTGGGGTTGGAGACTTGGATTGGGCTGAATTAACTTCACGCTTGAAGCAGAAGAGTTATGAGCAAATTAAAGTGTAAGAGTTATGCACACCGTATTACGATAGCAATATATTTGAAGTTGTTATAGTTGTGTAATTGAACGCAATTCTTGATTTAGTATTTGGTGAGTTTAAGGTTAAAGCAGAGGTGGTGAATACGAAATTTGAGATCGATAAATTCGATGGAGAGAACGATTTTGGTTTAAGGAGGGTCAATATGCATGCACTATTGGTTCAACATGGTTGTGTGGCTACGCTTGAAGGTCGAAAAAGGTTACCAGGGGATATGCCAGAGGTTGATAATATACATAGATGAAGATATTGCATTTATGTATATATATAAATTCAATGTAGACAACTAGTGCTCACTCACTAACAATATTATTAACACGCCCACATCGATGCATGTGCATACTAACAACTATTAAGACACTTTGGGTGACATTTTGAGCTAGAAAAAACAGTTTACATGTACAAATAAAGCAAGCAAGGATTTTCCTCTTTTACCTCATATGTTCCATCTTCGGTTTCAGAAGGTCAATAATTCACACGGTGAATTCAAAAATATGTTATATGTCATAGATGAATCTAGTCATCCATCGATACATGAACTTTTTTGTTCGCACGCCGAATGGATATTTCTGAACAGACAACAGCGGCTATAGCCACACTCCCCATAAATATGAACAGTCCAATAAAGCTCTGAATATCAAGACTTTGTGGAAGGTCTTGATTAGGTTGAGATTCATCAGGAGCATGAAACCCCAAGTATTTTTTCTTCATATCCATCATGACATCACTTTCGGTAACACTTATGACGGCCCTTGTAAAGCTCGGTAAAAAAGGAGATCCACGAGGAAATGCCTGGTTCAATGAACATATCAAGATCGAAAATTTATTTCATCAAGTACCGTATCAAAGAGAAAAACTTTATTAATTAGTGAAGAGCAGAAGAGACTTACAAATGTAATTCCGGATTCCTGGTTTATTGGTCCAAACTTCACGTAATTAGAGCCATATTTGGCAAGAAATAGTTCAATGTACGGAAGTTCATCGAACACTGCAGTAACTCTACCGGTGGACAAAGCAGTTTTATATTCTTTAACGCTTTTGAGAGGAACCAAATTCATGCCATTGCTCTTGTATTTGTTCATTATAAAATCTTTTAGAAAGGAACCATTTTGATATCCGACGTTTTCATATCCAGAAGGCAATTTAGGACGTAGTTGATCGAGAGTCAACCATGAGGACAAGCTAGCTGTGAAAATCTGAACCACAATAAAAATCATACTTAACCATATAACCAACACAACTTTAGAGTTCCTATTCACTATCTTCCCTGCAAGAAAATATATGAATAATGAGAATACAATGTTTTTATAACAATAAGTTTATATGGATATTGTTGCTACAAAAAGTACACATTATAGCTAACTTTTGTATACCTTCATTGAAGAAGAACGTAGAAACCGGGAACCAAATGATCATCTTGAGTGTCTGATAGGATGCTGTAAATTTGGGGTTGTCCGCACGGTATTCTAAAATTGTGATTGCAACTCCAATATAGATACACATGCCAACTATTGTGAACCACAATCTCTTAGTAAAAGGTCTTAGGAAAGTCCACAACGTTTGGTTCCATTCATGTGATCCATGAATAAGCATATAAACTTCAGAGCTTAGATATGGTGGCGTAAAATCAACGTATTGAGCTCTGCTGGCACGCACGGTAATATCACCGCCAATCGATTGACAATTCTGTAAAATCAACATATTAAACTTTGGTTCATTATATTCTGTAATGATCATCTTATACATATTATGATATTTAGACCCCCACTTCAAGACCGGTTATGGAAAACACCGGTCTAGAAAGTCCCTCCCCGAAATCCAAAAAATACAACCGGTCTTAATTAGTGGTCGAACCGGTCTAAATATGTGAAAGCTAACACGTCTAGAAGAATAAAGTTTTAAATACATATCAACCGGTCTAAATGAAGAGACGGGTAGATAAATTTTATTTTGGAGGGAATTGAGACAAATCAAACTTTTCACAAAAATTTGGGGGGAAGTTATCTGATCGATCATTCCCCTTTTATCCTATGTTTTCATTATCAATCTACACTAATTTTAGGCAAAACCACCAATATTTTATACGGAGTAACATATACTAAATCATCCTTAGCCTCAGGTACTGCCGCCAGCAAGAGCGAATTCCACCGCCTGTGTAATTGAGGTGCTACCGTCATCAAGTTCGAACTCCACCATCTGCGAATTTTACTTCTACTGTTGAACTTAACTCGGTAGCACCATGGTAAATTTCAATTATTTTGTTTTTGCCGTTTATGTGATTTACGTTTTGCCTTTTGGATTTAGGGATAGTCTGATTCTATAACTTGGTGCTCATAAACCCTAGAATCTAACACTTACATATTGTCACTTATCGTTCCTATACCCTTTTTCACACTTCATGACTATATTATGCCCTTTTTAGTGAGTTGAAATTCGTGTTATTTATATTGCTAAATGTTAACACAGCTTATCGAAATTCAATTATATAATTACAATCATTGAGTAGGATATCCTTATTGGGTACTTTATATATTTATAAACGATTAAGAGTAAATTATATTAACATCTGATCTTCATCGTCATACAATTATATATTTCTATTAAGTCTACTTGTATAATACAGACTATGTATATACTTTCTAATGTGTGTATATATTTGATTTGTCTGTATTGTTGCAAGTTGTAAGTACTATAAAACAAAGTTTTACAATATGATTAGCTTTTGAAATTGACTTTGTTCATGAATTTTAATAATCAACTTATAGAGTTTCAAACTTTCAATTTATCAATTACATAAATGTCTTAAATGGAAGGAGCTAAATTAAATCCCTTTTTTAGTCTACATACAACATTGTATGCAACTTACGTCGCAATGTCAATTTACAAGCAATAGTTGTATCTTATCTAGATGCTTAAGGTTATATATATATATATATATATATATATATATATATATATATATATATATATATACATATATACATCATGTGAGTCGATGCACCATAGAAGGTAATACGAATCTTTTCGCTGAATTTTGATTAAGAACACCATTAATAAATTACTTACAAATTTTATTTTTATGCAGGTTAAGTGTATATATTAATACATGGGTTGATAATCGTCATTTAAGTTAATATGATATACTAAACTGCCATGTATGCTCTTGCCCCTTGTATTTAATTTCTTTTTATCTATGTGTTTATGTTTATGTATTTATAATATATTTATATATTTATATTTACATTGCATTGGTTTAGATATAACTGGGCAAGAGTATGTTTTGGCATCCCTGGAGAGCATATTTTGATAGTTGATCTAATATGAAGGTCATACTCAGGATGCACTTCAAGAAACTTAAAGTTTTTGATATATTGTTCTCGAAAGTCTGATTGACCATATCTATGTTTTTTTCTTTTCAAAACAGGGGTATGAAAATTAAGATCGCGAGAAAGAGATGGTACATGCCTAAAATATAAACATTAACATGTAAGCATTAATTTTATTATAATGATCAATTTTAGCATATGTGCAATCACTTGTTTTTATTGTTTTTAAGAGAATTAGATAAATAGTTGCAGACTTACCTATAGATTTTTTTTTTTTTTTTTTTTTTTTTTTTAGTGTTAAACCTTCATTCATTACTTTGTTGCATCATTCATTCTCATTGTGATCGAATAACATGTTTTATTGTGTTTAGCAACAATTCATGGGTAAGGTCCTTCAACAATAGAATAGCTGAAGGTTTAAGACTACAATTCCTGTATTCATATAGGATGTTAAGACACCTTTGAAGGTATGATGCCAAGTTTTTTATATGCAGTATTACTACTTGCGTTTCCTGTCTAATTCATTTTGTATTCCAGATTGGGACCACCCATTTGCAACTGGTTATACCTTGGAGATCGACAATTGAGTATAGTGAGAAGAAGGCTCTTTCATGAATTGGCATTAGAGATCAACAAATGATTTTTGAGTAGTAATAATTCTCAAGTGCAACAAGGTTCTTAAAATAAGTTCATGTTCCTTTTTTATATTTATCTATGCAATTAGTGTATTACTCTGTATTATTTTAATTTGGAGAAACTTCGGCAATGTTGTATCGACAGAAACGATTGTTGGTGTATATATATAATATGATTTGGTTCAGATTTAATAGTGTTGTCGTGGTTTGTCTAATCATATGTTGGCCAACAAATTTGTGGTTTGATTTTTAAGCATACATCAGCTAGTTCTAGTTTAATATGAATTAGAAGAATTAAAAAAAAAGGCGCTCTATACTATATAAATAGACCGGTTGTGATGTCTAGGAACCGGTCTATATACTCATAAACTAGCGCCAAATGAAAGTTGCAACCGGTCTTCATATTGTCAATAAGACCGGTTTTGTAACACGTCTATTTGATGTTTTACAATTAGACCTGTGCTATCTAGACGTGTTCAAAAACACGTCTAAATAGCTTTTTCAACACGTCTACTTGACTTTTTTTGTAGTAGTAATTAAGTGAGCCTATCAGACAAAAAGTGCTAGTTGTAGTGCGCTAGCGCGCATTTGACTAAAATCATTGTAAGACAAGGTTCTGGCCAGCGAGTGGGAAGGAGCCTTAACGTGAAGCATTAATGTACAAGTGCTTAAGAGTCGTTCGTACCATGACCACAACTATCATGTAAGGAAATTGGACGCAAATGGTTGATATATTTACTTCTGTAAAAAAAATCTTAAACTGAAAGACTTTTGGTCTAACAATAAACGAGTAACTAATCTATTTCAAGTCTCGTTTGATACATAACTAGTGTACACATGGAATTGAAGTTCGCAAAATAAATAATTAATAATTTAATTATGATTAATAAATAACTATAAGTAATAATTTAATAATGATTATTAATAAGAAATAAATTATATATATATATATATATATATATATATATATATATATATATATATATATATATATATATATATATATATATATATATATATATATATATATATAAGGGCATGATCAATGGGGAAGTAACCAACCGGGGGAAAGTGGGGGGAAGCAAAAAAAATTTTTCGTGTTTTTTGGAATTTTTTTTCCGGCATCAAGATCACACGAAAATATGAAAATTTAGAAAAGACACTTCGTGATGAATATTAATATTTAGGCGAAAAAACGATCGACAAAAATAATATTCAAGATAATATTGTTCGTGAACAATGTGAATTTTTTTTTTCTTCATGTTTTGTGAAGTAAAATTTAGCTCGATTTAGAGTTTAGGGTTTAGGGTTTGGTGTTTTGGGTTTATTCCATAAACCCAAAACACAAACATCAAACCCTAAACCCTAAACTCTAAACCGTTCGTGTTAAAAACTCAATCTAAATCCTAAATCAAAACCCTAAATCTAAACCCTAAACCCTAAATTTCTAAACCTTAATATCTAAACCCTAATATCTAAACCCTAATATCTAAAACCTCAACATACGCTCGAAAAACACAATAATTGTTATATATTACTTCTTCGAGCATTTTTCCGCAAAAATAAAAACATTTATCACAAAGTGTCTCTATTAAATGTTCATATTTTCATCCAATCTATAATGTTCATGAACAAAGTTTTTTCAAAAAATGAAAAAAAAAAAAATTTGCTTCCTTCCGATTGGTCACTTCCCCTTGATCCTACCTACATATATATATATATATATATATATATATATATATATATATATATATATATATATATATATATATATATATATATATATATATATATATATATATATATATATATATATATATATATATATATATATATATATATATATATATATATATATATATAGGGGCAGGATCAATGGGGAAGTAACCAATCGGGGGGAAGCAAATTTTTTTTTTTCGTTTTTTTTTGGATTTTTTTTCCTGCATTAAGATCACACGAAAATATGAACATTTAGAAGAGACACTTCATGATGAATGTTATTATTTAGGCGAGAAAACGATCGACAAAAATAACATGCAAGATAATATTGTTCGTGAAGAATATGAACGTTTTTTTTTCCATGTTTTGTGAAGTAAAATTTAGCCCGATTTAGAGTTTAGGGTTTAGGGTTTAAGGTTTAGGGTTTAGGGTTTGGTGTTTTGGGTTTATTCCATAAACCCAAAACACCAAACCCTAAACCCTAAACCCTAAACCCTAAACCCTAAACTCTAAACCGTTCGTGTTAAAAACTCAATCTAAATCCTAAATCTAAACCCTAAACCCTAAATTTCTAAACCCTAATATCTAAACCCTATAAACCCTACTATCTAAACCCTAATATCTAAACCCCAATAGCTAAAACCTCAACATACGCTCGAAAAACACGATAATTGTTATATATTACTTCTTCGAGCGTTTTTCCGCCAAAATAAAAGCATCTATCACAAAGTGTCTCTACTAAATGTTTATATTTTCATCCCATCTATAATGTTCGTGAACAAAGTTTTTTCAAAAAACGTAAAAAAAAAGTTTTTGCTTCCCCCCACTTACCCCCGATTAGTTACTTCCCTCTTGATCCTATATATATATATATATATATATATATATACATACAAAAATAGTTGAGTTTGTTTTGTTTTTATACATAAGAGTGATAATAATTGAGTTTGTTACAAATCAAAGGTACATATTCGTATCAAATGTTGAAATTTCAAATCAATGGTTGATTTGAAGTGAGACACAATTATAACATCATCATTCAATTCATGATTGGAAATCATAGTGATGAACTTGGGCGATCTTTCCTTTTATATACCAGAAGACTAAGATGTATATACATAATTTGTGATTTTCATATCTAAGATGATCAATTTGTATGTGTATTCAGAAACAGTTCGTACCGTTCCTTCAATAACATGTATAAGTTGATCATAGGTACCGTTACTCTCCCCTCTGTCGTTAATGTACGGTTTGAAAATAGGCTGAACTCTGTATGGCAACAATTGTAATGCATAGCAAAATATTGCTATGGAGAATCCACCTTTAACTTCAAAATTTTTTACTTTTACAAACTCGGTAAATACATCTTTCTTTGGAATCCACACAACTAATTGTTGGCATGGACCTTCTCCTGTTTTATTCACTTGCCATGTGGGCCCTACTATATCTATTGTAAACATTATTAGTAATAATCAAATCATGAATTTTTTTTTTTTTTTCCAACTTACATGAATGTATCAAGTTAACATACCTGCACATATATCAGCCGGCTGTTCTATAAGACGACGCTCTTTTCTAAATCTTCTCCTTCGGCTAGATCTTAGTCTGATAGTTGTACTCGTCACCGTTTCTTTAGAGTCAACTTTTGAATATGGTTCTCGATTTATTAATTTATATGCTGGTGCTACCGACGCGTTCACAGAATTAACAAAGCAATGAACACAAACCATTATCCCAACAAAGAACACAAAAGTGTTGTTGTTGTTGTACAACATATTGTCTGATGGGTTGTATCAAGTGGAATCTTCTGTTGGTTTATATAAAGCTAGATTCAGTTACGGCTTATATACTTTGACCTTCCTAATAATCTTGATTTTTCAGACATTTGTCAGTTTATTAATGTATTCTCATTTATTTTGCTGACAGAGAGCTGACGGTATATAAATAAGGGTTACGGATTTCATTCTAATGTTACACACTTTGCACAAACCCTAGCCGCGTATTGTGATGACCCGGGAATTTCCGACCAAATTTAAACTTGAATCTTATTTGATTTCGATACGATAAGCAAAGTCTGTAATGTTGAGTCTCGAAAATTTTGAAATCTATATTCATGTAATCAATTACCCTTTGACTGTGCCCGACGATTCACGAACAACTGTTACAAATAAATATATATATATAAAATTTAAATTGTATTATATTTATTATTAATGTTATTATTCTTCATTAATAATATATGATTATAACTAGTATTATTACTAGTATCATGAATAAGATTATTATTATTTTAAGTAGTGTTAATGTTAATATTAGTGATATTATTGTTATCATTATTATAGTTATTATGGTTATTATTATTAAACCTATTAAAGTTATAAACTTTATGATTATGAGAACCATTATTATTTATTTATTATTATTATATTTATTAATACTAGAAATATTAATATTATATTCAATATTATTATTTCTATTACTAATATTATTCTGATTAGCAATACTATTATTATTTTCTATTATTTGCATTTTTTTTAAACTAATAATATTATTATTAATATAATTAATATTATTTATAAATTTTTAATATTAATATTTAATATAAATAAAATTACATAGGATCACTTTCTGTTTGAAGTCTCAATCTAGACTGTGTTTAATGGATTCCACAAACCCAATTATTGTAAGAACCATGAAAGCAGACATCAATATAAAACAAAATCTGTTAACAATCCCCATCTCCTTTATTCATTTCCTGCTCACAGTCTGCTCATAATTTGATTTCCTGTCGACCAATCTTAACTACAAAACAACCTCTTTACAAACCATCATTCATATAATTTTTTTTTTTTTAACAAGCAAGAGCTAAAACATCACTCTATTCGATCACAAAATTCCCACACTTGCTATCATTGACACACTAGCTGCTACCGTTATTTCTTTTCGGTTTTAGACGCAAGACCAAACCAAACAACCTTAAACAACCACACCCACACCCACAATCATCTTTCATTCTTCTGTTGTTAATCGAACCAAAGCAACAACACCATCGTCCATCATCTTCTACCATCAATAATCGTCACTATCCCAACTGGAACACCACCTCCACGATGCCACCACCGTCTCCTTTGTCCGTGAACCACCATGGACACATCACCTTTATCATCTCTCTCACTTGTTCTCTCTCTACAAAAATTGCTGCGTAGGAATCGCTTATGCTCCTGAAAACCTTAAAGGTAATTAAAAAGATAAATGATATATTGATACATGAAAGCATATAAATAGTGAGTATAATAGATGATGATAAAGTCGATGGGCATGAGGGACCGTTTAAGACTTTATATGCGAGATAATTTGTCACTTTTGCTATGCGTTTTCTTTAATGATGATGATATTATAATAAAGTCGAGGATGATATTAATGGAAAAAGACTAATGCAGTGTAAACACATGCCATATTTTTGGTTTATCTCCTTGCCGACATTTACCAAAGTGGGATTACCCCACTCTCCAATCCCTTTTTGATAGTGGGTAGCTAATTGGGAACAATTAATGTTTCTAATACAATTACTTTAGCACATCTAGTTCCACTTTTAAAAAACCTCACGCAAAATACAAAGTTACGGGATAACAATCTTTACACTTGGGATCTAGTTGGGTTAGTTGTTTTCACGCTACTCGTTTTCTCCTGCTTCATATTTTTTTCTTCTTCTTTTCTGATCGAACTACAATTGAAGAGTGGCTGCTACGGTTTCCTGTTTCTCTGCTTGAACTGATGCCATACACTTATGCTCCTGTCTAACGAATAATAAAGATAGTTCCTGTGATTAATGGCACGATGGATATTACAGGATGATGATTATGATGGTGGAAAAGTAACCGATTGACATGATGATTATAATCATAATAATTATGTTAGACCGATGATGATCATGGAGAATAATTATGATTATGATATAATTATAAATATAGACGATATTGAGAAGATAACAATTTTAGGATTGTGATGATGATAACTAGATTATGATTAGGGAACGACTATGTTTATGATGATGAAGTTTTATGATGTTAATGATAATAATGATGCGTGATGATTATGGCTGAGCTATGGTGTTGATGAAACCGCAAACGTGAAATCACGATGAAGATGTAATTATCATGATGATAATGATATGTAGGATAGGGTTGAATTTGTAGAAGAAGAAGATGAAGATAAAAGGGAAAAACAGGAAATATAGAATAAATACAATTGATATTGGTAATTTAATAGATATGAGCGAATGGAGTTATGGTTGTGGTGTTAGCAGGGTATTCAGAAGGTCGTGGGTTCGAGTCCCGGTTGTGGCATATATTTTTTTAGAAAAAGGAGATAAAGGGAAACAGATGAAAAATCGAGTTAAATAAATACTAGAATCCTATAATTCCAGAAAAACAGAAATAGTGCCATGGTTAAGGTTGTTGATGGATGAGCGGGAGGTCATTGGTTCGAAACCTGGCATGCACATTAATTTTTTTTAAAGGCATATTTGATGAGGTAACCATCCTTATTATATTTATTATTATTTCTATTATAACTAACATAGATATTAGTACTATTATTAGTAGTACTATTAATATTATTATTAATATTATCATAAAAATTATCATTTTTTCAAATTATTACTATTAACAATAGTATTTTTATAAAAATTATCATTTTAAGTATTATCATACATATTATCATTATTATTATTATTATTATTATTATTATTATTATTATTATTATTATTATTATTACTACTATTATTATTATTATTATTATTATCATTATATTTATTATTATTATTGTTATCCTCATTAGTAAAATTATTATTAATAACATTAATTATATAGATATTACATTGAACAAATTATTGATTTTTGTTATAATACCAATTACAAATATATATATATAAATAACTATATGTATGAATATTGATTATTTTACAAAATAACTATACGTAAAATATAACTGAAGATATAAAGTATATATATGTATATAACTACAACATTTATATTATATATAAATATTATATAGAAGGAATGATGTGATTATACATGTTAATATATATACGGGATATAGGTTCGTGAATCCGAGGCCAACCCTACTTTTGTTCAATGTCGTCATATGTAATTTTTTCTACACAATACAGTATGGTGAGTTTCATTTACCTTTTTACCCTTTATATTTATGGGCTGAGAATACATGCGCAATTTTTATAACTGTTATACGAAATAGACACAAGTAATTGAGACTACATTATATGGTTGAATGATCGAAATCGAATATGCCCCTTTTTATTAAGTCTGGTAATCTAAGAATTAGGGAACAGACACCCTAATTGACGCGAACTCTAAAGATAGATCTATCGGGCCCAACTAGCCCCATCCAAAGTATCGGATTCTTTAGTACTTCGAAATTTATATCATGTCCGAAGGAGGATCCCGGAATGATGGGGATATTCTTATATGCATATTGTGAATGTCGGTTACCAGGTGTTCAATCCATATGAATGATATTTTTGTCTCTATGCATGGGACGTATATTTATGAGAAATGAAAATCTTGTGGTCTATTAAAATGATGGAAATGATTATTTATGTTAAACTAATGAACTCACCAACCTTTTGGTTGACAGTTGAAAGCATGTTTATTCTCAGGTACGAAAGAAATCTTCCGCTGTGCATTAACTTATATTAGAAACATTACTTGGAGTCATTCATGGCATATTTCAAAAGACGTTGCATTCAAGTCATTGAGTTTATCAATATTATTATTAAATCAATTATAGTTGGATATATTATGAAATTGTATGCCTGCTGTCAACTTTCGATGAAATGAAAGTTTGTCTTTTCAAAAATGAATGCAATGTTTGTAAAATGTATCATATAGGGGTCAAGTACCTCGCGAAGTAATCAACTGTTGTGAATCGTTTATAATCGATATGGACTTCGTCCGGATGGATTAGGACGGGTCCTTTCAGTTGGTATCAGAGCGGTGGTCTTAGCGAACCAGGTCTGCATTAGTGTGTCTAACCGATAAGTCGTTAGGATGCATTAGTGAGTCTAGACTCCGACCGTGTCTGCATGTTAATAGCTTTGCTTATCATTTCGTGTCGAAAATTTCCTGCTTATCATTCTTAGGGAATCACTTGCTTATCAATCTTAGTCTAGACACGTTTTACTGCATTGACTGCATGAATAGTGTATAGACAAAATTCATAACTTAGCGTATCTGATACTTTATATCTTAGCGTATCTGTTACTGTAACTTTGCCTGACAACTTCCGTAGATTCCTCCGTAACTTATGGGATTTTAGTATTATATATGCATATGTAAATTATGTATTGCAGGGTACTAATCTACATCCTATAACCTATTTCTTATCGAAAATCCTCCATCTGATCGTACGAGATGAATCCTGCAACCAGTTCGAGTCCCTCAGATTCCGATAGCTATTCCGATAGTTATTCCGACAGCTATTCCGACATAGATGTTCACCTGAGCTCCGAAAACAGCGTCATCGGCATAAATCAACCAATCAGCCATTATCAATTCATCTGATGGGTTCGTAGTCGACTTAATTAATGGAAATGTGCAGAAGGCAATCCCTTCCACTAACCGAATTCACCTCTTGACAATGAACCTGAAGCGTTTACCGGCGAACCTGTTCGAGACACCAATTTCAGTCTCATTTCCGGGGTAACTCGACAAGATTATATTCTATCCACAATTCTGAACCTTATTCATTCTCTCATTCCGACCGACAATCATCCTGGAGTAATAGGTCAACGAACTTCGCGCTTGAATAACCAATTCGGAGAATATGGTGCAAAATGTACCAACTTCAGCAACATCACCGGCACCAACAGTACAATCAATAACAGCACCAGTACCATCAACAATCCATGCTTCAATATCATCATCTGAACTTTGAGTATGATCGTCGTTCGACATGTCGAATATGTAATCTCTAAAGTTTTAGAGATTATTTATTCTAGTTCCAACCGAAAAGCAAATGAGTTTAATATCATATTAACTCATTAAATCCATGAATACATCTGAAGAAAATATATATGTATATATGTTTTCATAAAGATTGTAATTAAAAATTCTCTTGTACAAACTGTTAATGGTGAAAATATTTTAACGGGTAGGTAATACCCGAGGACTATTTAAATTTCACATTAATAAGTTACATCGTACGTTCTTCGAATCTGTTTCAACAGTCATATACTATCCTACTTACATCCACCGATATACAAATCCGTTCACCACAGAATAACCATATTCATCCAATTACATATTTGGATTTTGACCTATCAGAATCCAACAAGTGGCATAATGAAGAAATAATGGACACAATAAAAATTGGTTAGAAACAGATTAATTAACAATATGAAATTCTATTAAGAATCCACGCTAACAAAATCCTAGCTAACTGTTCCTAGCTAACTGTTAATTCCGTATTACCATTTAATTATCGCAATTTATTTATCGCAGTTTATTTATCGCAATTTACATTCTCGCAATTTTATTATTGTCATTTAATTTCTGTTATTTACTTTACGCACTTTATTTATCGTTATTTAATTCCTGTTATTTATTTTACACACTTTAAATGTCGGGACACGTATACAAGGTTTTGACATATCATATCGACGCATCTATATATATTATTTGGAATCACCATAGACACTCTATATGCAGTAATGATCGAGTTCTCTATACAGGGTTGAGGTTGATTCTACAATAATATATACACTTTGAGTTGTGATCGAGTCTGAGACAAATACGGGTCACGATACCTATTAATTAATTCGAATATTACATATTAAACTATATATGAATTATTGAATTGCTAACTGTTGACTATCAACTGTGGACTACCAACATTGGACAATTAAAATGAATTAAAATATTGACTATAATATATGAAACTAAACAATTCTTCAAGTTTGCCACTTGAATTCATCTTAAACCTCATTTGTATCTTCACAATTACATTCTGCGTTCAAACCTTTCAAGATTCTTGAAAACACCTCAACCGAGAGGATGAATCAACCGCACTTCATCTACGGAAGGAAAGATTTGTGCATATAGTTATGCACCTGAGAAACTCTTGGCAACTGAGTAAAAGTTTAACACGTAGCCGCGTCAGATCCTTTGGCACTTATTAGCAAAAATAACTTTGCGATCCCTTTTCAAAGTAGCAAATTTTGTCACAGCTTCAGCAAATCAACTTCTACTTTTCGTTCGAAACAACCTCATTATCACCTTGACTAATATGTATGTTCATTTATTGTTACCGGGAACCTTTTATATTCCACCATATTACCGTCAGCGTTTAATCATCTAAAAACACAATTTTCTTGAAATCATCTCGGATCGATAACAAATGATTCAGATAGGGTAGCAGTAAATGTAGAGGAATCGGCAATCAGTACTTTGAAAACTCACAGCATATCTACATCAACAGTTATATGTATGACATTTATCTCTTAGAATTATGATCTCTCATTCTGAAATTCCGAAAAACACTCAGTCACAAATCAATACTCTGAATGTTGAAAAATCTGAATGAAGCAGCAGAAACTGTAGATAACCGTAAACGATCATAATCATCGAAAATTTGATGATAAAGATTCGTATGTTGGAAAAGCTCAGAAAAGTTGGAACTGAAAAACGGATTGAGCTAACCGTAAAGGAAACCAAGGAGAAATACAAGTAACATACCCTAAATTCATAGAACCCAGATAAATCTAGATCCGTTGAAATCTTTAGAGAATATCTTGCTCCGAAGTCATGTTAAAATCTTGCGGAAAATCTTTCTCCATCAACCATCGAACTTAGAAATTCCAAAATATCATCTTCAATATCTTCGATATTTCTGAGGATAATTTCATAAATATTCTCGTCCAAAATTATATACCTCTTCGTGCGTCCTGTGTATCATTATGTTGGAAACATTCAATGGAAAATTTAGTATCGAAAAGCAGATTATGCAAAACTATGAAGGAAGCCGTGAACAAATCACAAAGAATAAGTTTGACTTCAAAGAATCCAAATGATTCCGTTTCTGATGAAATATTTAGCGAATACCTCGCTTCCGAATCTAAACCCTTACGGATAAATCTGCTTCATCATCCATCGATATTAGAAATTCCAAGATATCATCGTATCTTTCATTATAAATATCCTCCATATTTCTGAAGATATTTTCATAATTATTCTTATCTGAAATTAATAATCTATTCGTGCTATCAATGTTACATCATATAGAAACTGTTAGTTTCTATATTCTGTAAACTTTCGAGCTTAAAATATGAATGTTTTTGGAAGTAGTGTTGGGAACTGATGCATGAGTTAGTATAATATAATGACACTTGATCAACGTGATTATATTACAGTAAGTCATGCTGAGTTTCTAATGAAACCTGATGATGGTTCACAGTAGATTATACCATCATCATGTGTCATGTTACATAACTCTTTCATTCTACATAACCTCCGAACATATCAAGAAGAATATATTCTTGATAGTTCTATCATCTGTATTTTTGATAAATTTGAAAATCAAATCGTGCTATCACGTTCCACCCTGCTTAGAACATTATAATCATTTAGAACTCTATATCTACAAATTCTGGACCATTATTCGCTTGATTTAAAGTCGGGAAGAGAAAACAAGAGCATGAAGCTCCGATATATAAGAAAAATATAAAGCCCAACAACACCACCGAAATTACAAACTGTGGATATCAGTGCGTATAGCAATATAAAGACACGGGAGAATTATAAATACAATAATCCCTAGACCATAGTAGAAATAAACAGATTCTTCCGGTGGGAGTTGGAAAAGAAGAATGATCATTGCGATAGTCAGAATAAGAACAAGGATTAGAATCGGATTAAGCATTATTATAATCTTTTAGATATATATGAACTGAGAAAGAAGGTATAGAAGTGGTGGAAACTAATGGAATGGAAAAGATAAATTTATAGTGGAAATATCAGACAGAGCAATCAAGGCAGATCATCGCATTTAATTAAAGAGATCCTAACTTCCTCATTTACCGAAGAATCATATCTTTTAGATTTCGAAGATTTTCTTTGAAATCCCTTGAATTCCGGAATTCAACCCTCTACGTCAAAAGCTATGACGCACCATATCTCCTAAATTCAACCATGACTACATTAAAAGTAAAGACGAATATCTATTACATTATCTCCATCTTTTGTGATAGCTACACTTGTACGCTTCGAGTAATCGAATCGTTTTATCCAAATTATTCAATAATGATAAAACTCTACTTATCAACTCATATTCGTCAGGAAAACATATTTATTGTTAGCCATGACGACCTCACTCAAATTTTGGGACGAAATTTCTTTAACGGGTAGGTACTGTGATGACCCGGGAATTTCCGAACAAATTTAAACTTGAATCTTATTTGATTTCGATACGATAAGCAAAGTCTGTAATGTTGAGTCTCGAAAGTTTTGAAATCTATATTCATGTAATCAATTACCCTTTGACTGTGCCCGACGATTCACGAACAACTGTTACAAATAAATATATATATATATAAAATTTGAATTGTATTATATTTATTATTAATGTTATTATTCTTCATTAATAATATATGATTATAACTAGTATTATTACTAGTATCATGAATAAGATTATTATTATTTTAAGTAGTGTTAATGTTAATATTAGTGATATTATTGTTATCATTATTATTGTTATTATGGTTATTATTATTAAACCTATTGAAGTTATAAACTTTATGATTATGAGAACCATTATTATTTATTTATTATTATTATATTTATTAATACTAGAAATATTAATATTATATTCAATATTATTATTTCTATTACTAATATTATTCTGATTAGCAATACTATTATTATTTTCTATTATTTGTATTTTTTTTAAAACTAATAATATTATTATTAATATAATTAATATTATTTATAAATTTTTAATATTAATATTTAATATAAATAAAATTACATAGGATCACTTTCTGTTTGAAGTCTCAATCTAGACTGTGTTTAATGGATTCCACAAACCCAATTATTGTAAGAACCATGAAAGCAGACATCAATATAAAACAAAATCTGTTAACAGTCCCCATCTCCTTTATTCATTTCCTGCTCACAGTCTGCTCATAATTTGATTTCCTGTCGACCAATCTTAACTACAAAACAACCTCTTTACAAACCATCATTCATATTATTTTTTTTTTCTTTAACAAGCAAGAGCTAAAACATCACTCTATTCGATCACAAAATTCCCACACTTGCTATCATTGACACACTAGCTGCTACCGTTATTTCTTTTCGGTTTTAGACGCAAGACCAAACCAAACAACCTTAAACAACCACACCCACACCCACACCCACACCCACAATCATCTTTCATTCTTCTGTTGTTAATCGAACCAAAGCAACAACACCATCGTCCATCATCTTCTACCATCAATAATCGTCACTATCCCAACTGGAACACCACCTCCACGATGCCACCACCGTCTCCTTTGTCCGTGAACCACCATGGACACATCACCTTTATCATCTCTCTCACTTGTTCTCTCTCTACAAAAATTGCTGCGTAGGAATCGCTTATGCTCCTGAAAACCTTAAAGGTAATTAAAAAGATAAATGATATATTGATACATGAAAGCATATAAATAGTGAGTATAATAGATGATGATAAAGTCGATGGGCATGAGGGACCGTTTAAGACTTTATATGCGAGATAATTTGTCACTTTTGCTATGCGTTTTCTTTAATGATGATGATATTATAATAAAGTCGAGGATGATATTAATGGAAAAAGACTAATGCAGTGTAAACACATGCCATATTTTTGGTTTATCTCCTTGCCGACATTTACCAAAGTGGGATTACCCCACTCTCCAATCCCTTTTTGATAGTGGGTAGCTAATTGGGAACAATTAATGTTTCTAATACAATTACTTTAGCACATCTAGTTCCACTTTTAAAAAGCCTCACGCAAAATACAAAGTTACGGGATAACAATCTTTACACTTGGGATCTAGTTGGGTTAGTTGTTTTCACGCTACTCGTTTTCTCCTGCTTCATATTTTTTTCTTCTTCTTTTCTGATCGAACTACAATTGAAGAGTGGCTGCTACGGTTTCCTGTTTCTCTGCTTGAACTGATGCCATACACTTCTGCTCCTGTCTAACGAATAATAAAGATAGTTCCTGTGATTAATGGCACGATGGATATTACAGGATGATGATTATGATGGTGGAAAAGTAACCGATTGACATGATGATTATAATCATAATAATTATGTTAGACCGATGATGATCATGGAGAATAATTATGATTATGATATAATTATAAATATAGACGATATTGAGAATATAACAATTTTAGGATTGTGATGATGATAACTAGATTATGATTAGGGAACGACTATGTTTATGATGATGAAGTTTTATGATGTTAATGATGATAATGATGCGTGATGATTATGACTGAGCTATGGTGTTGATGAAACCGTAAACGTGAAATCACGATGAAGATGTAATTATCATGATGATAATGATATGTAGGATAGGGTTGAATTTGTAGAAGAAGAAGATGAAGATAAAAGGGAAAAACAGGAAATATAGAATAAATACAATTGATATTGGTAATTTAAAAGATATGAGTGAATGGAGTTATGGTTGTGGTGTTAGCATGGTATTCAGAAGGTCGTGGGTTCGAGTCCCGGTTGTGGCATATATTTTTTTAGAAAAAGGAGATAAAGGGAAACAGATGAAAAATCGAGTTAAATAAATACTAGAATCCTATAATTCTAGAAAAAACAGAAATAGTGCCATGGTTATGGTTGTTGATGGATGAGCGGGAGGTCATTGGTTCGAAACCTGGCATGCACATTATTTTTTTTTAAAGGCATATTTGATGAGGTAACCATCCTTATTATATTTATTATTATTTCTATTATAACTAACATAGATATTAGTACTATTATTAGTAGTACTATTAATATTATTATTAATATTATCATAAAAATTATCATTTTTTCAAATTATTACTATTAACAAAAGTATTTTTATAAAAATTATCATTTTAAGTATTATCATACATATTATCATTATTATTATTATTATTATTATTATTATTATTATTATTATTATTATTATTATTATTATTATTATTATTATTATTATTATTATTATTATTATTATTATTATTATTATCATTATATTTATTATTATTATTGTTATCCTCATTAGTAAAATTATTATTAATAACATTAATTATATAGATATTACATTGAACAAATTATTGATTTTTGTTATAATACCAATTACAAATATATATATATATATATATATATATATATATATATATAAATAACTATATGTATGAATATTGATTATTTTACAAAATAACTATACGTAAAATATAACTGAAGATATAAAGTATATATATGTATATAGCTACAACATTTATATTATATATAAATATTATATAGAAGGAATGATGTGATTATACATGTTAATATATATACAGGATATAGGTTCGTGAATCCGAGGCCAACCCTACTTTTGTTCAATATCGTCATATGTAATTTTTTCTACAAAATACAGTATGGTGAGTTTCATTTACCTTTTTACCATTTATATTTATGGGCTGAGAATACATGCGCAATTTTTATAACTGTTATACGAAATAGACACAAGTTATTGAGACTACATTATATGGTTGAATGATCGAAATCGAATATGCCTCTTTTTATTAAGTCTGGTAATCTAAGAATTAGGGAACAGACACCCTAATTGACGCGAACTCTAAAGATAGATCTATCGGGCCCAATCAGCCCCATCCAAAGTATCGGATGCTTTAGTACTTCGAAATTTATATCATGTCCGAAGGAGGATCCCGGAATGATGGGGATATTCTTATATGCATATTGTGAATGTCGGTTACCAGGTGTTCAATCCATATGAATGATATTTTTGTCTATATGCATGGGACGTATATTTATGAGAAATGAAAATCTTGTGGTCTATTAAAATGATGGAAATAATTATTTATGTTAAACTAATGAACTCACCAACCTTTTGGTTGACACTTGAAAGCATGTTTATTCTCAGGTACGAAAGAAATCTTCCGCTGTGCATTAACTTATATTAGAGACATTACTTGGAGTCATTCATGGCATATTTCAAAAGACGTTGCATTCAAGTCGTTGAGTTTATCAATATTATTATTAAATCAATTATAGTTGGATATATTATGAAATTGTATGCCTGCTGTCAACTTTCGATGAAATGAAAGTTTGTCTTTTCAAAAACGAATGCAATGTTTGTAAAATGTATCATATAGGGGTCAAGTACATCGCGAAGTAATCAACTGTTGTGAATCGTTTATAATCGATATGGACTTCGTCCGGATGGATTAGGACGGGTCCTTTCACGTATAAGCTATGTTTTTCGTTCCCAATCAACCATAACACGAATAACAACGTGCCGATTTAATATCTTTTAAGTTTGATTTTTGATCCCGAAAGTTTACATTTATTCAATTAAACCTTTTTCTAGTGAATTCCGCCTCTAGATTTAGGTATAACGTTTGTTCTAAGGTCAAATTAGCACCCCACATAACTCCATAAGTTTTCCATGTTAATCAAAACAATAGAAAACCAAATTAACGCTCACGATTTAATTAATGATCATCGTACAGTAGTACAATATCGATCTTTTTGAGGTTTCTATTGTTTTACATGCTCACCTTTGTGCTGACGTTTAATTACAAAAATCGATTACTACTATATATGTATATAATTGTTCGACTTGTAAAACACATTGTTTAGTTTAATAACAAGAGCCTGCAGGCTGATTCCTGATTGGGTTGCACAAATACCAGGAAACTAGGCGAATTATATTCCAACAATATAATATATAATATATATATATATATATATATATATATATATATATATATATATATATATATATATATATATATATATATATATATATATATATATATATTATATATATATATATATATATATATATATATATATATTCGATCACTTTTAACGGATTTATACACTACTTGCATCTGACATATCGAGGCTCCAACAAATCCTTTTACTCCTAAGCTTGCTGATTCATATTTTATTAAAATAACCTAATGTCAACTTCTTTACATATATACAAAGGGCAAGTGAAATGAAACAGAACTGTTACCTAACTATGATAAGGGACACATTTACTTTATAAACACTGAATGAAAAAAGAAAAAAGAAAAAAGAAAAAAAAAACAAGCATAATGAGTGATGATTTTCGGATAGGGGAGTGATTCATACACCACTAGAATTTATCCATACACCACTAAATATGCTTTAGAGAATTGTATAGTACAACACTGTATTGCATATTTAGTGGTGTATGGATAATTTTAGTGGTGTACGAATCATCAACCGTTCGGATATACTGCATCCATCTATCTGAAAACACTCGGAACCTGAGTAAACTTTTAACACGTATCTGTGCTAACTCCTTGACATTGTTATTACCGAAAGTAACTACTCAACAGGTGTTCATAACTTTTTAGTCAAACTAATTAAGACATATAAAGCTACAGATTAAAATGGTTAATTTTCTTAATTACTTAAGGTGAAGTTGCTGAGAAGTTTCAGATTTTGTCATGCAATCCTTTTTTTTTTTTTTAACGGCGATTTTTTGGCATCAGTAGATCATTTCTTTCAACGACTCTCATCATTTGCTCGTAACATACACGTTCGGGCGGAAACCCGAACCCGATCGATGGTACCCGGGAACACATCCATTCGGGCAGTGGTTCCGGGTAGGGGTCCATGAACGAATCCGGTAAAACCTCCATATAGGGTCAATATATGCCACCATTATTGCTGTTCAATTGGTTTAAAGAAAATCATGTCATCCCTAAGGATCGAACCCATGACCTCTCCCTATCCCATGACACAAAGTACATGGGGGAACCGTTGGGCTATGCAATACTTTGACTTTAGATTCATATCTTGAAGTAATAGACTTGTTTGTTAGTTAATTTATCAGTTGCTCTAGACCTTTGGCAACGGTTAACATGCTCCGCCCACCCTCACATGTCCCGGGTGGATACCAATGGCTCGACGGTATCCTCACCCCACCCTCACCATTTCAATCTCCACTCCGTGTTTTAAGCACATTTGAGGACGATGGCAGTGATATAATTGTTTGTACTTTTAGCATTAATACTTGTAAATTATTAATTTATTTAATTAATATAGTGGGTCTCAGTTTTTTTGAGAAGGGTGTCATAGATAGCAGTGTTTCGGTCCTCATTCTGTCATTCTCACAATTGTGTTTTGGTGTTCAAATAATTCTGGCATTCTGCACAGTGATTTTTTCTTGCTCTCATATTTTCAGTTTACGGGCACCGTACTTGTACCCTTAACAGTTAGTAAATCCCTTAAAATTTCATTCTTATTTGTCTTGACTGGCAAAGATGACTGTAAAGATGTAAAAAAGACGCGTTTAGATACTATAAACTTGTAAGTATGAGCAGTAACCGAAATTTAGCCATATAAATCAGAGTATCTAGTGCGAAAACTGCAATTCAACCATAAATGATAGTATGAAAAATGGAAACAATAACCAAAATCAAGAAGAGTGTCTAGCTAGTATGAGCAGCCAATACTCACATATGATCATAATTTAACATATGAATGGTACTTGAATATATACAATAAATAATGACTAGGAAGAATACTCGGAAGAAATTTATCATATGAACAGAGTATACATAAAAAGAAAAACAAAGACTTTGATTATATTTACAAGCATATCTAATCTAGTGTGGATAAGAACTACACTTCCAACAGCGACGATTCAATATTTGGTAGCGGCGGTCAAAGGCCGTACCTCGGGATGTGATTGGACCATTATAAAACACACGTCTACGGTACTGCTTCTTTGTAGCTGGGTGTTTAAGAGCTTGAGATCTGCAACGAACACGGGTGAACTGGTATCTGGCCAGTGTCAACCACAAGAACCAAGTATAAATATGGTATCTTACCAGTATCACACATAGCCACATGATAAGCACCACTTTTGAGTACCAAGTGTGTATCTTATCTGAATAAAAATAAAAAAAGATACTCAGGTTTTAGAAAAAAGTTCATAAAACTTGATTTACTGGAAAAAAAAAAAAAATAGTCAGGTTAATAATTGGAGTACTAATTACAAACTTTTAAAAACTAGATACTTATAATTAGGTACCTTCATTGAAGATGAACATTGATTAGGGAACCTGGTGAACAAGTGTATCAGATTGAATAGGGTAGTAAACGGTATGTCAAAACCGTATTCCAAAGTTGCAACTGCAAACCCAGTACAGATCCATGCGCCAAATAATGCGATCCACAAACTCGAGTTCAAAGGTCTTAACAAAGTACACAAGGTTTGGTTCCAATAGTTATGAGCAGCATGAACAAGCATATACACTTGATGTCTCAGACAGGCAGTTGTAAAGTCTTCGCTTTTATCTGCAGATACATCTGGGGCTGTGTTGATCAGTGTTGTTGTAAAGTGACCTTTTGAATGTTGCTCATGAATTAAACTTTTGTTATGTGTTACTACGGATGAGTAAGAAACAGCAACCATAAAGAAAACAAATGAAATAGTGTATATTTTGTGCTCCATATACCAGGTTGTATCAAATCCATTAGCATAATCTTTTCTTAGTTTAAATATATAGATGGATAATAGATAGAAGATATATAGTATATGACAAACTTTTAAAAACTTTAATTCTAGAATACAGGTACTTAATTATTTTCAGAAAAAAAAATGTCGACCAGTTCAATTTAACTATTTTAATTACTCATGATGTTTCAAAGAAAGATACCAGATAGGGCGATAGGCGACTTTTAAGGAATAATAAAATTTATTGTACTTAATTATTATGTTATCAATGCGTGGGACCGATGACTTCTTAATTATCTAAGAGCACTAGGAGTGGAGACACCGGACACAGTGTCTAATTTCAGTGTTTTCCAAGACACTGAGATTTTACACTAAAGTCAAAAGTAAGGAAATGGTTCGGCGTCTAATTTGAGTGTCTAATTAATTATTTAATTATTTTTAGTTCATATTAAATATATAAAATTAAAATTATCATGAATTCATTTTAAGTTAATAAATTAAACAAACAAATTAATTAAGTCCAAGTATTTTGTAAATTTTTGCCCTATTTAAGAATTGAAAAATGCTAACGACAGCCCTAAGGGTTGCCGTTAACATGCATCAAGTAATTGTAAATGGTGGTTATTAGTCATTTTCATAAAAGCGGTTATCAAAATTTACAACATTTTAAACCGTGATAACGCCAGCCCTAAGGGCTGTCATTAGCATTTTCCTTAAGAATTTTAGCCCATTTATTTAAATGTTTAAAAAAATGGTCCCAGTCTTTTTAATATATTTGGCCCATTTCCTTTAACCTAGTTGAAATCAGCCGCTTACTTCTTCATTCGAATATTTTTCTTCTTCTTCTCAAATTCTCCTTACTTGTCTACAACTACAACTATAAAATACAAAAAACACAAAAATTAAAAGAAAGAAAAAACAGAAAAAGAAGCAATATCCATTGAAAATCAACGACTCATACCCGGCGGTGAGTCCTGACGCCGAACTCCAACGTTGCATACCCGGCGATGCAATTACAATATGAAATTTTAAATAATGATTATGCAATTTCATATAGTTGCATGATAGTTATGCATGATTATGCAATTTCCTTAGACAGTGCTTGTGTGAGCTGTGCGTAACACTTACATTTCAAACTATACTGTTCACGCTCAGCAGGATTAAACTGTGAAGTTTCCTTTGGTTCACCATCTCCTCCATTTGGCCACACATATCCAGTCTCAATAAACTCCCATAGTCTAGAATCGACACCATTCAGATAGATCGTAAACCTCATTTTCCAGTCCAAAAAGTCTTTCAAATTATCAAGTTTTGGAACCTTATTAGAAGTTCCGGATTTGCTTTCGGAAAGTATTAACTTTTGTAGTCCAGGAGCAATCACCAAAGCACTGTATTCGTTAGCCACTTGTTCATTAGTATCCGACATTTTAATTAATTAGATGTGATTTTTGATTCTGTTTAAAAAGACTGTCGGCCGATGGACAGTGACTATCGGTCGATGGTCAGTGACGGTCGGTCGGTAGACTAAGTCTTACGGCCGATGGTAGATTATGATCAAGCAGTATGTCATTTACGAGTCCTTCGGTCGATGAAAAGTACTATCGGCCGATGGTATTGGACGAACAGTCGAAGGTCTAAGGACGAACGGTCGTAGGTAAAGACAAACTGCTCTAAGATATGACAAACGGTCCTCCGGTTCTGTAAGAGACGATCGGTTGTAACTAGGTTGACTAACGGTCAATGGTCTAGACGAACGGTCGATGGTCAATGACTATCGGCCGAGGGTAGTTCTTATGAAATCTGGGCAGGAAAAACTAGGGTTTTCACTTAGACTTCGATTTTGACAAAATTTTGACGTCCAAAACACAAACTAATCTGACGGAAACTTAGATAACACACCCACATGCTAAACGAAACACAAAAACACAAAATTAACAAGTAAAAATTTTAACTTTTGATGCAAAACCCGTTTTGACCAAAAACCCTAAAAACCAAAACACTTTAAACGATTAAAAATTATTAAATCAGCTAACCACGGCTCTGATACCACTTTGTAGATGTAATAGGATCTTAGATTCATCGTACTAACAAGATTAGAGGTGGAAATCACTAATTTATAATTTTAACGAATACTTAGACTCTTTGGGATCAATAATACCAACTAATGTTGACGGAATCGACGCCTAGGAATGTGTATTCGGTTGGGGTTTGGTCTAGGACAACTGCAAGAACGAACAACGTCGGCTAAAGGGTGTAGGGTTTGTAACCTATGAATGAAACCCAACTTCCCTATTTATATATACTTACAGTGTCCATCGGTCGATGGTCTCTGACCTTCGGCCGATGGTGTTTGTCCCTTGACCGATGGTCCCTACCATCGGTCGATGTTCTGAGCTGCCAACCAATCAGCTCTAAACCATTTAACGTCATTGCTTAATCAATATCAAACACAAATTATCAATGACAATGTTCATACACGACTGAAATGTAAACGGTAATACAAATAGAACTTATTACAATATAGAACTCGGGATTATGGACCAACATGAATGATTAAGCGTTGAATTATTAATATTCTTAAATTATTCAAAGGTTCTTAGTGTACTTAGTTGTGAAGGATAAAAAGTTGTTTGATAATCATCTTGAATGAACGCTATGAATGAAGCAAAATTATCTTATTAACGTTTTAAATGAATAAAATGTTCAATATAAAATTGTTTGATAACTGTACGTTCTGGGTATGATTTAAGTATGAAGTACAATGTAGACTCTTAATGGTTAATGGTTAAGAGAGTGTTTCAAATCTGAATGGTTCAGCACTGAATGCTGAACCATTCAGCTTCATTCAGAGGTCAGAAATAAACGCGCTAAATGCTGAATGGTTCAGCATTCGATGTGAACCATTCACTCTCGTTTTTAGATGCCCGTTGGTAGAAATACTATACCTAATGACGGCACATAATTGCAAATTGAAAGATTCTGAGACACAACTATGGCAATATTTTATTCATAGAATTCTCTTAAAATAATACTCTTAGTATATTGTTATGTACTTTCTTGACTTTTGTTGCAGTGGGAACTATACTATGTCATCCGATGGTTGCTAAAGACTAACAAAAAAGATTCACCATTTCCTTAAAGAAACACTATTCAATTTTATACATAGATGTTGCATATATATCCATTTTAACATATACATATATATTGCATATACAATCAGGGTAGACCACACTAGTGCTAGTTCACTGTATGTACAATAACAACACACACCTACATTAATGCATGTTCATACTAAAAAGTACACTAATATGACATTTTAGGTAACATTTAGTGCTAGAAAAATAACTCACATACTAATAAGTAATAAGACCGTTTCTTCTTTAACCTCTTAGGGTTCATCTTCGATTTCAGAAGGTCAAAACTTCACATGATGAATTGAACATATGTCATAGATGAATCTAGTCATCCAGCGATGCAGGGAGGACTTTTTTGTTTGCTCGCCGAAGGGAGATTTCTGAACAGATAATAGCCGCTATAGAAGCAGTCCCCATTAATATGAACAGTCCAATAAAACTCTGAATATCAAGACTTTTTGGTAGAGTTTGATTAGGTTGTGATTCATCAGGAGCATGAAACCCCAAGTATTTTTTCTTCATTTCCATCAGGACATCACTTTCAGTAACATTTATGACTGCCCTCGTAAAATTCTGTAACATAGGAGATCCAAGTGGAAATGCCTGGATGATTAAACTTGTTAGCGTTGAAAATTTATGCCAACAAGTGTATACAAGAGTAAAAATTTGTTAGTTTATGAAGAGACTTACAAATGCAATTCCGGATTCCTGGTTTATTGGTCCAAACTTCGTATAATCCGAGCCATACTTTGCAAGAAAGAGTTCAATGTACGGGAGTTCATCGAACACTGCAGTAACGTTGCCGCTGGACAGAGCAGTTTTATATTCTTCAGCGCTATGCAGGGCAACTAAATTTGTGTCATTGCACATGTATTTATTCTTTATAAAATCTCTCAGAAAGGAACCATCTTGATATCCGACGCTTTCATAATTAGAAGGCAATTTCGGACGCAGTTGATCGAGTGTCAACCATGAGGACAACGTAGCTGTAAAAATCTGAACTACAATGAAAATCATACTTAACCACATAACCAGCACAACTTTAGAGTTCCTATTGACTATCTTCCCTGCAAAAACAAAAAATAACAACAATAATGAGAATGCAATGTTTGCATAAGACCTTCTATTGTGGTAAATTAAAATGTTGTAGTGTTGAGGAGTTATAGGGGCTAACTACGTTAGCGTGCCAGTGTTGTGTAAAAATAGGGTCTCTGTGGTAGTGTTGTGAGAGAGTGTTGTGGGGAGTGTTAGTGATATGGCATTCTAGTTTTAATTTTATATTTATATAATTAATTTTATATTTATTTAAAAATATATATATGTTGGACGGTGGTAATAATACCACATGTTTTTTATTTGGCTCAATTCTCATTCTAGAATTGCATGCCATATATGAAAGTCAAATTCAACTATACGGCTACTTTGATATTTTGCATGCACATGGAAATTAGAATGATGGCCATATTAAAGTCTGGTGATTCACACAAGCCTTCACCAACCATTCTCTACTATAAAAGAAGAAGAGAAGCTGTTATATTGATCATCCCATTCTTCACATATCCCATCCCAAATATTACATACTTGGAAGAGTTCACTAATAACTCTTGTAAAAGTATTAAGAGAAAGATTTAATTAGTCTTGTTCTAGTGAGAAACATTATAGAGTGAGGGAAGTGTAATAATCTAGTGAGTGGTCCAAATACTTCATTAGTATTTTCGGAGCCTAGATTAGAGTGATACATTATAACCTCGGGTTTGCCATATTTGCTAGTAAAATTCATCTCTGCTTCCGCCCGTGGACTAGGCCTCACGCAGAACCACGTAAATCCTTGTGTCTTTATTTATTGCTTAATTGTTCTATTAATTTCTCGGGTCTTGAAAGTGCGTTAAATCACAACAAACTGGTATCAGAGCTATAGCTGTGATTAAATATACAAGATGATGATAATAAGGTCTGACGTAGAGAAATTTAATGGCCAGAACGATTTTGGTCTTTGGCGAATGAAGATGCGGGCTCTACTGAGCCAACAAGTTTATTTGTTAGCTTTGAAAGGGAGAGAACATCTACCCGAAAAGTTGACAGATGAAGAAAAGGATGAACTTCTGGAAAAGGCACATGGCATGATTATTCTAAATCTTACCGATTGTGTGCTTAGAGAAGTTGCGGCAAAAACCACACCGGCTGGACTTTGGAGACAACTAGAAACTCTTTATATGACTAAGAGTCTCACGAACCGGTTGTATATAAAACAACGGTTGTATACTCTTCGGATGAAAGAAGGTTCACTAAATGATCACATCGATGAGTTCAATAAAATAATTTTGGACTTGAATAATATTGGTGTGAAAATTGATGATAAAGATCAATCGTTAATTTTCTTATGTTCCTTGCCAAAATCATACGAGCATTTGGTTACAACTCTACTATATAGTAGAAAAACTATTTCCATGGAGGATGTCAAATCTACCTTAAACTCTAGCGAGTTAAGGAAGAAATCCTCGGCGGATTATCTGGAAGAAAGTGCAGAAGGTTTGGTGGCAAGAGGAAGACGTAACGATAGAGCATCAAGTAGTAACAACAAAGGTCGTTCTAGATCGAAACCAAGATCTAGAAAGATTAATGTTACAATTATCACAAGGAAGGTCACATGCGTAGAGACTGTCCAGAATTAAAAGGAAAAAGAGAGACTTGGAATGCAGCGGGAGCCGATAAAGTTTCCGCGGGTGCAGAAAATGATTCTGATGGTGCAAATGTTCTTAGTGTTACCGATGGCCTCTCAAGTAATGAGTGGATTCTTGACTCGGGTTGTTCTTATCATATGTGTCCTATTAGGAACTGGTTTACTACCTATCAACAAATAAATGGTGGTAAAGTCCTTATGGGAAACGATGTAGCTTGTAAGGTTGTTGGCATAGGAACGATCCAAATCAAGATGTATGATGGCACGGTGAGGATGTTGACAGATGTCAGGCATGTTCCAGAATTGAAGAAGAATCTTATTTCTTTGGGTACGCTGGACTCCATCGGCTGCGAGTATCGAGCCCGAGGTGGAGTACTAAAAGTCTCTAGAGGTGCACTTGTCGTGATGAAAGGTGAAAGGTGTAATGGCCTTTACCTGTTAAAAGGTAGCACGGTTAATGGTGCATCTGGAGTTTCTTCATCGGCTAAAGATGTAGATACCACCAAGTTATGGCACATGCGCCTTGGGCACATGAGCGAGAGATGAATGATGGAGCTTAGTAAACGAGGTTTGCTGTGTGGTCAGAATATCGGAAAATTGGAATTCTGCGAGCACTGTGTATTCGGAAAACAGAGCCAAATAAAGTTTGGCACAGCCGTTCATAGGACGAAAGGTACTTTGGATTATATCCATTCAGATCTTTGGGGTCCATCTCCTGTTCCTTCAAAAGGTGGTGCGAGATACATGTTAACCTTTATTGATGACTATTCAAGAAGAGTGTGGGTTTATATCCTTAAAAGTAAGGATGAAGTCTTTGTCAATTTCAAGCAATGGAAGATGATGATAGAGAAGCATACTGGAAAGTTCATTAAGCGCTTGAGAACTGACAATGGACTGGAATTCTGCAAAGGCGAATTCAATGAGTTCTGCAAGAATGAAGGCATTGTGAGACACCACACAGTGCGGTTTACACCATAACAAAATGGCGTTGCAGAACGGATGAATAGAATGCTCCTTGAGCGAGCGAGGTGTATGCTCTCAAATGCAAAATTACCAAATATATTTTGCGCTAAAGCTGTCAATACAGCTTGTTATTTGGTAAATCGGTCTCCATCAACGGCAATTGATTGTCAAACTCCTTTGGAGAAATGGTTAGGTTCCCCTGCAAGTTACAGTGATTTGAAGATATTTGGTTGTCCTGCTTATGCTCATGTGAAAGATGGTAAACTTGAGCTAAGGGCCAAAAGATGCATATTTCTAGGGTATGCAGATGGGGTGAAGGGTTATAGATTGTGGTGCCCTGATGGTAAATCATCCCGATTTCTTATCAGCAGGGATGTGATATTTGATGAGTCTGCTATGTTGAAAAAGACAAAGGAGGAACAAGTAGTTGCTGAAAAAGGTCGCGAAGTTGAAGAGCAGGTGGAGCAAGAAATAGAAGTTCCACAAGGAGTAGTACAAAATACTCCTGTCGAGCCCATTGTAGAAGATGTGACTCTGGTGTTGATCAAATGACACCAGAAGATCAGTCAGATGAGCAACATGATCTACAGAATTATAATCTAGCAAGAGATAGAGAACGACGAGCAATAAAACCACCACAACGGTTTGGGCATGCAGGTTTGGTAGCTTATGCCCTGAGTATGGCAGAAGATATAGAGGTCCAAGAACCTGCTACATATCGTGAAGCTATTAGTGGCCCAGAATCTACAAAGTGGTCTATAGCTATGAATGAAGAGATGGAGTCTCTTTATAAGAATCATACGTGGGAGCTAATGAAACCGCCTAAAGGTCAGAAGATTGTTGGATGCAAATGGATCTTCAAGAAGAAGGACGGAATTCCGGGTGTAGAAAATGAAAGATTCAAAGCACGCCTTGTAGCAAAAGGCTTTACTCAGAGAGAGGGAGTTGACTTTAATGAAGTTTTCTCACCGGTCATAAAGCATACATCTATTCGCGTGTTACTTGCCATGGTTGCTTTACTTGATATGGAGCTGCAACAACTAGATGTCAAGATGGCATTCTTACATGGTGAGTTAGAGGAATGGATCTTTATGCGCCAGCCAGAGGGATTTGTGGTCAAAGGAAAGGAAGATTATGCTTGTTTGCTGAAAAAGTCATTATATGGCTTGAAGCAATCACCTCGACAATGGTATAAGCGGTTTGACGTATTCATGACTAGTAAATGTTACTCGCGGAGTGATTATGATAGTTGCGTATATCACAAGAAGCTTCCTGATGGGTCGTACGTTTATTTACTGTTATATGTGGATGATATGTTGATTGCTTCGAAAAACATATCAGAGATCGATCTGTTAAAATCTCAACTCAAAAGTGAGTTTGAGATGAAAGATTTGGGTGCAGCTAAGAAGATATTGGGAATGGAGATTATCAGAGATAGACGTGAAGGAAAATTGTATTTGTCACAAAAGAAATATATTGAGAAGGTTCTTCAGCATTTTGGGATGGATAACCCCAAACCAGTTTGTACTCCACTTGCTGCACATTTCAAACTTTCATCGGTATTGTCACCGGAAACTGAGGAGGAGGTGGAGCATATGTCACATGTTCCATATGCTAGTGCTGTGGGTAGCATCATGTATGCTATGGTATGTATTAGACCGGATATTGCACAGGCGGTAAGCGTGGTGAGTAGATTTATGGATTGTCCAGGGAAAGCTCATTGGAAAGCGGTGCAATGGATCCTTCAGTACCTCAAAGGGACAACTGATATTGGCTTAGTATTTAATAGCGGTGGTAATACTAATGTTACCGGATACGTTGATTCAGACTATGCTGGTGATTTGGATCGGAGGAGGTCTCAGACTGGTTATGTTTTTACTCTCGGAAGATGTGCTATTAGTTGGAAAGCAACATTACAATCGACGGTTTCTTTGTCAACAACTGAAGCGGAATACATGGATCTGACTAAGGGTGTGAAAGAAGCAAAGTGGCTGAGGGGTTTGGTTGGTGATCTGGGTTTGCAACAGGACGAAACTGTGGTGCATTGTGATAGCCAGAGTGCCATACATTTGACTAAAAACCAAGTGTATCATGAGAGAACCAAACACATTGATGTACGGTATCACTTTATTCGTAAAGTCGTATCTGAAGGAGTTATAATGGTCAAGAAGATTGGTATGGCAGATAATCTGGCAGATATGTTGACTAAGCCCGTTACTACAAACAAGTTCGAACATTGTTTGGACTTGGTGGGCGTTCGAAGAAAGTGATGAGCCCGAGAGGGCTGACAGGAAGCAGAGATTGATAACAGATATCAAATGAATGGAATGTTCGCCAAGGTGGAGATTTGTTGGACGGTGGTAATAATACCACATGTTTTTTATTTGGCTCAATTCTCATTCTAGAATTGCATGCCATATATGAAAGTCAAATTCAACTATACGGCTACTTTGATATTTTGCATGCACATGGAAATTAGAATGATGGCCATATTAAAGTCTGGTGATTCACACTAGCCTTCACCAACCATTCTCTACTATAAAAGAAGAAGAGAAGCCGTTATATTGATCATCCCATTCTTCACATATCCCATCTCAAATATTACATACTTGGAAGAGTTCACTAATAACTCTTGTAAAAGTATTAAGAAAAAGAGTTAATTAGTCTTGTTCTAGTGAGAAACATTATAGAGTGAGGGAAGTGTAATAATCTAGTGAGTGGTCCAAATACTTCATTAGTATTTTCGGAGACTAGATTAGAGTGATACATTGTAACCTCGGGTTTGCCATATTTGCTAGTAAAATTCATCTCTGCTTCCGCCCGTGGACTAGGCCTCACGCCGAACCACGTAAATCCTTGTGTCTTTATTTATTGCTTAATTGTTCTATTAATTTCTCGGGTCTTGAACGTGCGTTAAATCACAACAATATATAAATGAAGTACAATTATGTCAACATGATGTACAAGTTTGTGAATGATGTTGTATCTTGTTCCGTACATGAAGTAGAAACAACGCAGAATGGGATGTTGAATTGCATGTTGTGATGCATGTTGTATGAATTCAACCGATCACATTCCTTTAAATATCGTTGTTTCACCCTGTAAGGATATTAGGACCCAAAACAACGCAAGTGATTCAACAAGATCACTCACCGATAGTAATTCTACAAGATTACTAACCCACTTAATGAACGAAAGATTATAAATGCAAGAAATGTAAATTGACACAAGAGATAACATGGTTATATGCAATCATTGTGATTGCTTTAGTCCACGGACCAACTAGAGAATGTATTTACTGAATATTTGTGGTGTGTTTACAATGAGTTACAAGAGGGTCTATTTATAGAATGGTTTAAGGAGTAAGCTAAAAACAATTCCTTGAAGCTTCATGTGAGTTTCCTGACAGCTTCATGGAGGCTACATGTGAGTTTCCTGACATCTTCATGGAAGCTACGTGTGAATTTCCTCACAACTTTGTGGAAGCTACGTGTGAGTTTCCTAACAACTTCGTGGAATCTTCGTGTGAGTTTCCTGGAATCTTCCCTCTAATTGTTTAAAGTTCTTCACATCTCCAACAATCTCCCACTTGGAGACTTTGAACAAACCCAACCTTCGTCAACCCAAAATATCAATGATCTAACCAAGAACGTTAAACCACCATTATACCGCCAAACTCCATTTGGGACACGCACACTCAACACATACTTCGGATGAGCAGACTTTCGATACAAGGTCTTCAACAATACTTGTTAGAATTGAAACATTAACTCTCCAATTCTCTAGTTGGGGTCTTCTCTCATTAATTCATTAGAAGACCAATTGAGGTAATGCAAAACCTCAATTTCTCTGTCGTAACAACCTTAGTAAACATATCAGCAGGATTCTTCGTATCAAGGATTTTCTCCAATAATAAAGTACCATCATTTATATGTTGTCGAATAAAATGATACCTTATATTGATGTGTTTCGTACGACTATGAAACACCGGATTCTTCCCAAGATGAACCGCACTTTGATTATCACAATTCAAGACGCAATAGTCTTGTCTTTTACCCAACTCACCTAAGAAGTTTTTCAACCAAACAAGCTCTTTAGAAGCTTCTGCAATAGCCATATATTCGGCTTCGGTGGTTGATAAAGCAACACTCTTTTGTAGTCGAGACATCCAACTAACCGACGTCTTTCCTATTGTGAAAACATAACCCGTAGTGCTTTTCCCCGAATTGTCACATCCACCCAAATTAGCATCCGCATAACCTCTAAGTATGACATTGCTTTTAGAGAAGCACAATCCCATATTAGAAGTACCTTTCAAATAACGAAGTAACCATTTAACCGCTTCCCAATGCTCTTTCCCCATATTAGACATATAACGACTTACAACTCCCACTGCGTGAGCAATATAAGGTCTTGTACAAACCATGGCATACATAACACTACCCACGGCTGATGCATATGGAACCTTTTCCATCTCCATTTTGTCTTCTTCCGTTTTAGGTGATTGACTTTTCGATAGCTTTATCGTGCTACCCAAAGGCATAGAACGAGCCTTTGAATTTTCCATGTTAAACCTCTCTACAACTTTCTCAATATATTTGGATTGAGACAAGTATAGAGTACCCTTCACACGATCATGCACAATACTCATGCCAAGTATTTGTCTAGCACCACCAAGATCTTTCATCTCGAACTCATGGGTAAGTAATCCCTTCAACTTGTTGATTTCGAACATGTTGGAACCTTCAAGTAACATGTCATCAACATACAACAATAAGATTATGTAAGAAGACTTGAATTTCTTCAAGTAGCAACAGTGATCCGCTTCACATCTTAAAAAACCAATCTTCTTCATAAACTCTTCAAACTTCAAGTACCATTGCTGAGGTGCTTGCTTCAATCCATACAAACTTTTCTTTAGCTTACAAACCCACTTCTCTTTACCATTTACCTCAAAGCCCTCAGGTTGCCTCATATAGATCTCTTCATCAAGGTTACCATGTAAGAATGCGGTCTTCACATCTAGTTGCTCTAGATGTAAGTCCTCGGATGCAACCATAGAAAGTACCAAACGAATAGTAGTCATCTTCACCACCAGTGAAAATATCTCTTGGTAGTCAACTCCTTTCTTTTGTTGAAAGCCTTTAACCACCAAACGAGCCTTGTACCTTTTCTTGCCATCCAACTCATTCTTGATTCGATACACCATTTACTTTGCACCACCCTTTTATCATGAGGTAACTTCACTAGTGACCAAGTTTTATTCTTCTCAAGTGACCCCATCTCTTCTTTCATGGCAAGCTCCTATTGTATGGATTCTTTTGTCTTTCTTGCCTCAAAGTAACTTTCGGGTTCACCATTCTCGGTATAGAGCAAGTAGTTTGCTGATGGAGAATACCTAGGATTAGGTTTGGGCACTCTAGTCGAGCGTCTTAGTGTAGGAGCAACCGAAATGGTTGGACCGGTTTCATTTGTGTCCTCCTCATCACTAGAACTCGCACTATATTCGGAATCATCACCGCTTTCCGAACCATCCCCATCATTAGCATTTTCTGACGCCTTACCGTTTGTTGGTAATTCATTGTTTCCCGTACTCCCACTAGAACCAGTAAGATCATCAATAGAAACATCGTCAAAAGTAACATGACCCGGTTTAGGACTCCCCGTTTCCGGTTTGCCATAGACCGAATCTTCATCAAAAGTAACATCACGAGAACGAATTACTTTTCTAGCCTCGTTATCCCAACAACGATAGCCCATTTCATCCGACCCGTAGCCTACGAAAATACACTCCTTTGACTTAGCTTCAAGCTTGTCTCTATCCGCATCTTTGGTCTTCACATAAGCATTACAACCAAAGATCCTAAGGTGATTATAACTCACCTTCTTACCTTGCCATTCTTCCTCGGGAATTCGGAAACCCAATGGTGTTGAGGGTCCCCTGTTTATCAAATAAGCTACCGTATTAACTGCATCTGCCCAAAACATCTTACGCAAACCGGCATGTAGTCTCATACTCTTAGCCCTTTCATTTAACGTACGATTCATATGTTCAGCGACCCCATTGTGTTGCGGTGTTTCAGGTACTGTTTTCAACATTCTAATACCGAGCTTTGCACAATGGTCTTTAAACTCAAGACTACCATATTCCCCTCCATTATCCGACTTCAAGCACTTGACTTTCAAATTAGTCTCATTTTCTACCATAGCTTTCCACTTCACAAAAGTATTAAATACATCGGATTTAGCTTTAAGAAAATAAACTCATACCTTTCGAGTGGATTCGTCAATGAAGGTGACATAATAGCGAGAACCTCCATGTGATTCTACATTGGTTGGACCAAACACATCCGTATGAACGAGCTCCAATTTCTCCAACTTAGGTGCATTCCCTAATTTCCCAAAAGTCACCTTCTTTTGCTTCCCATATACACATGGTTCGCAAAACCCAAGTTCTACCTTTTTCAAATCCGGAATTCTCCCACTCGAAACAAGCATCTTATACCCTTCTCACTCATATGCCCGAGTCTTCGGTGCCATAGAGTTGATTCGGACACAACATTAACCGTAGCAACCACCGTGTCTTCATCAAACACTTCAACCATATAAAGAGTTCCCCTTTTATGTCCACGGGCCACAATACAACTACCCTTAACCACCTTCCATTGGCGGTTTTCAAAAGTAACCGCGTTACCTTCATCATCTAATTGACCAACCGAAATAAGTTTCCTTTTTAATTTAGGAATGTACCTTACGTTTTCCAAGGTCCAATTAGAGCCAAGAGTAGTCTTCAATACAACATCTCCAATGCCCTCTATATTGAGTTGTTTGTCGTCCGCCAATCTCACCTTGCCTTGATATGAACGAAAATTCTTCATCATGCTTTTGACATGAGTAGCAAGAAACGAAGCTCCCGAATCCAAAATCCAAGACTCCATAGAATTTTCAACACTACATAAAAGTGCATCATCACTTTATTCCTCGGTCAAGTTCACACCTTTCGCCGGACCATTTTTACAATTCCTTTGAAAGTGTCCTTATTGATTGCAACCCCAACAAACAGCTTCACTTCTATCTTTCGATGAATACCTCTTCTTAGACTTCTTTCTACCCTTCTTCTCACCGCGATCAAATTTCCTACCACGATTGTCGGTACTTAACAAGGAACCGGATGTTGATTCCCCCAAGTTTCTCCTACGAGTATCTTCACCAAGAATCAAATCCCTTATTCCTTCAAACGCTAGCTTAGTAGTTCCCATAGAGCTACTAACTGCGGTAGCCGTACCCGACCAACTTTCCGGTAATGATGAAAGCAAGATTAGTGCCTTTAACTCATCATCAAACACAATATCCACCGATGTTAACCTCGACATGATGTTGTTAAACTCATTGATATGATCCGTTGCACTCGTACCTTCCTTCATCTTCGTATTGAATAATTTTCGCATGAGAAAAACCTTATTAGAAGCGGTAGGTTTCTCATACATGTTAGAGAGTGCTTTTAAGCAAGCAAACGTCGTCTTCTCATTCACAACATTGTATGCAACGTTCTTAGCAAGTGAAAGACGAATCGCACCCAAAGCTTGACGATCCAAAAGCGTCCAATCGGCATCGCTCATGCTTTCGGGATTGGTCTCTAACAGAGGTTGATGTAGCTTCTTTTGATACAAGTAATCTTCAATTTGCATCTTCCAAAAGCCAAAGTCTCTCCCATCGAATCGGCCGATTCTAAACTTTCCGTCTTCCGTCATCATCGTTCCCTTAATGAAATCTTGTGCTCTGATACCAGTTGTAAGGATATTAGGACCCAAAACAACGCAAATGATTCAACAAGATCACTCACCGATAGTAATTCTACAAGATTACTAACCCACTTAATGAACGAAAGATTATAAATGCAAGAAATGTAAATTGACACAAGAGATAACGTGGTTATATGCAATCGTTGTGATTGCTTTAGTCCACGGACCAACTAGCGAATGTATTTACTGAATATTTGTGGTGTGTTTACAATGAGTTACAAGAGGGTCTATTTATAGAATGGTTTAAGGAGTAAGCTAAAAACAATTCCTTGAAGCTTCATGTGAGTTTCCTGACAGCTTCATGGAGGCTACATGTGAGTTTCCTGACAGCTTCGTGGAGGCTACGTGTGAATTTCCTCACAACTTCGTGGAAGCTACGTGTGAGTTTCCTAACAACTTCGTGGAATCTTCGTATGAGTTTCCTGGAATCTTCCCTCTAATTGTTTAAAGTTCTCCATATCTCCAACACACCCGTGGTTTAATCTACCACGCCTCGCACAACTTTTCCTGACAACGCCCCACAGTGTCGTGGGGCATTGTGGGCTGCCAGCTCAAATGCGTAACGCCCAAAATTGAACCGGGAGTGGTCTTATATCAATATTGTTGCTAGAAAAGAGGGTAAAAGGAAAATGTTTTCCCTATTATGGCTAGCCGGGTGGAGAAGTATTTTTACACATATGTACTCGGTCTATCCGGGTTATTCCGTGGAACGTTTTCAACCCCTTTCCTGCCCACCTCAAAATAAGCTGCTAATGAGGTTTGAAACGCGCGAGACCTTTTTAAGAATATTATGACTCCAAACACTAAGCTATCTTGGTATGGTTTGAAACAATACCTTCATTGAAGAAGAACGTAGAAACCGGGAACCATATGATCATTCTGATTGTCTTATAGGATGCTGTAAATTTTGGGTTGTCTGCACGATATTCCAAAATAGAGACTGCTACTCCAATATAAATACACATGCCGACTATTGCGAACCACAATCTCTTAGTAAAAGGTCTTAGAAATGTCCACAACGTTTGGTTCCATGCAAGTGATCCATGAACAAGCACATAAACTTCAGAGCTTAGATAAGGTGTCGTAAAATCAACGTATTGAGCTCGACTGGAACGCACGGTTACATCACCCGCAACCATTTCACAAGTCTGAAAATTAGTATAATGAATTTTTTTTTTTGTTAAACTCGTATATCTTTCATTCATTGTATTGTTATCATGATCATCTTTGTGCTGATTGTTGATATATTTGTTCACTTTCAATTTAAACTGAAAGGCTTTTGTCTAACAATAAGCGAGTTAACTAATTTATTTAGACGTTGTGAGTTCAAGTCTCATTTGATACAGAATATACATATACAGTTTCTGAATATACATATTCAGAAATGGTTACGTACGTACCGTTCCTTCAATGACATGTAGAAGTTCATCATAGCTACCGTTACTATACCATGTGTAGTTGACGTACGGTTTGAAGATAGGCTGAACTCTGTATGGCAAAAATTGTAATGCATAGCAAAATATTGCTAAGGAGAAGCCACCTTTAACTTCAGAATTTTCTATTTTTACAAACTCAGTGAATCCATCTTTCTTTGGTACCCACACAACTAACTGTTGGCATGGACCTTCTCCTGTTTTATTAACCTGCCATGTGGGCCCTACAATTTATGTTGTAGGCATTGATGTTAATTAATAATCAAAATCATGAACATTTTGGTTTCAACTAATTACATAAATGTAGCAACTTAACATACCTGCACATATATCAGCCGGCTGTTCAATAAGGCGACGCTCTTTTCTGAATCTTCTCCTGCGGCCTGATCTTTGTCTAATACTTGTAAGCGTCACCGTTTCTTTAGAGTGAACTTTTGAATATGGTTCTCTGTTTATCAAATTATTTGATGGTACTACTGTCGCATTCACAGAATGAACCATGAAATGAACACAAACCATTATCCCAACAAAGAACACAAACACTAAAGTGTTGTTGTTGTTGTGTTCCATATTGACTGATGGGTTGTATCCAAGCAGAATCTTGTGTTGTTTATATAGAGATAGAAGATTCAGTTAAGGCTTAAATTCTTTGACTTTTTCTTAAAATCTTGATTTTCAGACACCTGTCGGTTTGAATAATTCTATTCTAATTTATTTTGGTGATTTTTCTAACTTTCTGGTGTAGTTTTCACGTTCTCTCACTTCCCTCCTCAATAAGATATCGACTGATTCAACTGAGATAGTTTGAAGATAAATCTTGCATGTTGACTTAGAAATTTGGGAATACCTTAGGAAAAAAGGTTAACACCTCCAATATGTTTCCATGTTAATTAACACTAATCTCAAAACCAAATGCTCAGGATTCGATTAGTGATCATCGTACAGTAGTACAGTATCGATCTTTTGAGGTTCATAATGTTTTACATGCTTACCTATGTGGTGATCATTTACGAAAATGAGTTATTATATATGAACTGTATAATTTTTTTTTTTTTTGGACAGCAGTTTGGGATCACTGAGGAGGCCTTAACCACTCACGCGTTCATCTCCTATAGTTGCATAACATGCCCCCAACTACTGCCCTAGAGGAAACCCGGACCAATCCGAGGGCATGGCCGTTAAAACCCCCCTCCCCGTTGCCCCCACACTAAGCGAAAGGCGACATTAGTGATACTTCAGGTCAGGGATAACATTGAGTGCAATGTTGCAGCCAAGCGGAGTCAAACTCCTGACCTCTCGCTAAGAGAGGCAGACCACTACCAGTTCGACTGGTAAATTAAAGCTGATCGCTTAGTACGTTAAATAAAAAAAGCCTGGCTGAATCCTGATTGGGTTGGGAAAATGCTAAGAAACTACGGCAAGAATGCCATGACAATCATGACCTTTCTAAGATAATGACATTTCTGGATTCCAACAATATTATAGAATATCTTTTCATTTTCATTGGATTTGTATACTACTTGCATTTGACTTCTAAACTTGCTGATTCATATTTAATTAAAAATAACTTAATTGTCAACTAATCAAATATAAGAAGGCCAAGTGAAATGAAACAGAAGTGTTACCTAACTATAGAAAGGGACACATTTATTCTACAAACACCGAACCAAAAAAAAAAAACAAGTATAATGAGTAATGTTTTCCGGATATACAGCATCCATCTATCACTCAACGGGTGTTCTTAACTTTTTAGTCAAAGTAATTAAGACATATAATTGTTAATGATTTTTATTGTGATTTTGTTGTTGATTTCTGGATTGTAAGTATGTAAGTGCACAGAAAAATGTATCAGTTGGAAAACTCCGTATGTTTTTCCACTTCATTAATTCAAAACATCGACTGATATTACTTGTACTCCTACAAATTTGGTAACTGCTGTGTGCTGTCCCACTTATTTGACATATAAATGACACATAAAACCAACTTACAGACTTCATGACCACATGCTACGCACATGACACATAAAACACAACATTGAACATTTAACAGCATACTAATAATATTAACACATGGGACATTAACACTAACAGTAAGCAGCCTGCATTTGAGCTTAAACATTATCAAATTCCTCCCTTAAGCTCAAATCTCTTCCATCCTTCATTCCAAGCATTCTTTTGCCTTTTTCGAACAACTTAGTTAGTAGAGCTTTCGTGAGAATATCTGCTGCTTGTTCTCGACTTTCAACATGTTCCACATGAATTTTTGTTGTTTGCACTTGCTCTATAATGAAATGAAATCTCACATCAATATGCTTGCTCCTTTCGTGATGGACTGGATTTCTAGCCAATTCAATGGCTGACTTGTTATCAACTCTGATTTCTGTTGCTTCACTCATATTGAAGTTCAATTCACCCAGTAAGTTTCTCAACCAAATAGCATGACAAACACACCATGATGCTGCTACATATTCGGCTTCACATGTTGATAATGTGACTATGGGTTGTTTCTTTGATGCCCAAGTAAAAGCTGTATTGCCCATGTAGAAAACATAGCCTGATGTACTCTTCCTATCATCAACATCTCCTCGCCAATCGCTGTCTGAAAATCCGATCAGTTTGTACTCGTTTGAGGCTGAGTAAAACAAACCGAAAGATAATGATCCTTTTATGTATCTGAGAATTCTTTTCAGTGCCTTCCAGTGGGTGTACCTAGGATTTTCCATATATCTGCTTATTACTCCAACACTAAATGAGATATCTGGCCTTGTACAAGTGAGATATCTTAATATTCCAACCAAGCTTCGGTACAAATTTGCATCAACACTTTTTCCTCCCTCAAATTTGGATAGTTTCAGTCCTGGTTCCATTGGCGTAGACACGGGATTACAATCAACCATTTTTGCTTTCTTCGGTATATTTTTAGCATATGCCTCCTGGGAGATAAATATGCCTGATTTATCCTGATAAATTATCAACCCCAAGAAATACTTCATCCTTCCCAAATATGTCATCTAGAATTCATTTGTCATAGCTTCTTTAAATTCCCTTATCATTTTCTCATCATTACCCGTAAATATTATGTCATCAACATATACGGCAATAAATAAGAGGCTATCTTTATTCTTCTTCACATAAAGAGCATGTTCATAAGGGCATTGATCATACCCGTTCTTCTTGAGATAAGAATCAATTCGGGTGTTCTAAGCTCGGGGCGCTTGCTTCAAACCATAGAGAGCCTTCTTTAATTTTAATACTTTTTTCTCTTTTCCAGCTCTCAAGTAACCCGGTGGCTGCTCAATGTACACCTCTTCTTCAAGTACACCATTCAAAAATGCAGATTTTACATCCATTTGATATATAGGCCACTTGTGTTGTGGTGCGTGAGAAATGAGCAGACGTATTGTCTCCATTCGAGTGACAGGTGCAAAAACTTCACCATAATCAATCCCATGTTTTTGACCATAACCCTTTGCAACAAGCCTTGCTTTATGCCTTTCAACCTCTCCTTTAGCATTCATTTTTTTCTTGAATACCCATTTAACTCCAATGGGTTCATGCCCGTTTGGTAGATCAACGAGATCCCATGTCTAATTTCTTTCGATCGCTGCAATTTCATCATCCATGGCTACCTTCCATTTCTTATTTCTTATTGCTTCTTCAAATGTGACATTTTCTTGATCAGCTAGAAGGCAAACCATGTGAATTTCATCCGTTGCTTCATACAGATCTCGTAAACTTCTCATCTTTGGTTGTCTAGGTTCATCTTCATCATCTGAGTTATGCTCATTTTGTGTGGTGTTTGAGCTTTCTCCTCTTTCAAAATTTGCACCAGTTAACTGTGGTTCGTGAGGTGAGATTACAAGTGGATCAGTGGTGTCTTGAACCTTCTATACTTCTTTATGATTTACCCAATCCCACACCCCTTCTTCATTTACTTGAACATCTCTGCTAATAATGATCTTATTTTCAATTGGATCTAGCAGTTTAAAAGCCTGTCTTTTCTGTTGGGTTTTAATTTGGTTTCCAACTAATGTGAAAGGCCTAAGCCCAACAAAATTAGGCCCAATGGTTGTTTGACTTGGTCAACCATCAGAGGCATCTCTTAATTCAAATCAAGTACAGCTGTATTCATCATTTAGAGATCAAAAAAGAGAGAAGTCAACTCAAGAAAAAGTGTGTTTTCTCAATTCCCGTTTTTATGTACAGCAGCCCAGTAAATCGACGATCCTCGGAGATCCGACCGTTGAATCTTCTTCAATTTTGGACTGTGTCTTCCTGAAATTAGGGCCCACATTTTCAACCGTTGAATTTTTCTAAAGAGTTCTGTAGGTCATGATTTTGCTGCTGGAACAGAGAGCAGTTTTTTGGGTGAGATAATTCCTCTTTTGTCTTTTAGGTTGTTCATATACTTGTTGATTGTTGTAGTTCAAGAGTATGATGATGTTGTATACCTCTAGATGATCTAGAGAAGACCTATTATATTGTTCTCCTTGTTGATGATAGTGAAGTTTAAGTGGCTTACGAGTCCCGTGGTTTTTACTCTCGATTTTGAGGGGTTTTCCACGTAAAAAGTCTCGTGTGTATTGTGTGTGCTTGATTATTGCTTAGCTACTGATTTGGTATTGTTTAGCTACTGATTTGGGTTGGATTTGGTATAGCTTGTTTGTTAGCATCCTCACGGGTTCATACGGGTCGGGAAAGTATTGGTCAAACGGGTTTGTTTCCGCTTTGTAGATTGTCCGTTGTGATTATTTTCCCATTAAATTGGTATCCAGAGCTTAAGGTTATTTGATTGACTTGTGTGAAAGATGGAAGCTAATACAAGTAAGATGGTTAGTATAAATGGTTCAAATTATCATGTTTGGAAAGGTAAAATGGATGATCTTCTTTATGTGAAAGATTATTATTTGCCTGATTTTCCTGAGGATAAACCTGAGGAAAAATCTGATGCTCAATGGAAAATTTTGCATAGACAAGTATGTGAGTATATTCGGCAGTGGGTTGATGCTAAATCCTTATGGAAAAAGCTTGAGCAGTTATATGAGCGAAAGACTGGGAATAACAAGTTGTTCTTAATTAAGCAGATGATGGCTTTGAAGTATCATGATGAGACTCCTATTACAGATCACCTAAATGCATATCAGGGTATTATTATCAGCGTGCAGGAATGGGTATCAAGTTTGAGGATGAGATTCAGGGTCTCTAGTTACTTGGTACATTACCGGACTCTTGGGAGATTTTTAGGACATCTTTGTCCAACTCTGCACCAAATGGTATTATCACCATGGAATTGGCTAAGGGTAGTATTTTGAATGAAGAGATGAGAAGAAAGTCACAAGGTTCCTCTTCACAGTCAGATATCTTGGTCACAGAAACGCGGGGGAGAAGTCATAGTAGAGGTCATGGTAAAAGAGGCAAGAATCGTAGTAGCTCAAGAAAAGGAAAATTTTCTAATGTTAAGTGCTATCATTGTCGTGAAAAAGGGCACACAAAGTGGTATTGTCCACAGTTAAAAAATGAGAAGAAAAAGACATATGACAAGAATAAACAAAAGCAAAGTGATGGTGGTGATGATGATAAGGTTGAAGTTAACGCTATCACGGATGAGTTCTCTGTTTGTATTGATTATGATATGATTAATCTTACTCATGATGACATGAGTTGGATTGTTGATAGTGGTGCTACATGTCATGTTGCAATATGTAGAGATCACTTCTCTTCTTACACTCCAGGTGACTATGGATTTGCTAGGATGAGTAATTTTGGGTTATCAAAGATCGTTGGTATTGGAGATGTTTGTTTAAAATTTGACACGGGAATTTAGTTAGTTTTGCATAATGTAAAACATGTTCCGGATATGAGACTTAATGTTATTTCAACAGGCATTCTTGATGATGATGGTTATTATAACGGTTTTGGTAATGGTATTTGGAAACTAACTCTTGGTTCTATGATAGTGGGAAGAGGCAAGAAAGACTCAAGATTATACTTCACACGTCGAAAGTGATGGAATTCAACATATCAACAAGTTCATAATGTTAACGTGATCATAAAACCCATTCATGTAAAGTTATAACAAGCGGAAGCATGATAATTTAGAAAGCAAGTTAATATGTTAAACCATTTTAGATGAATTCCATAAGGTTATCAAGTTATGAAATAAATGCTTACATAAATATACATAAAGAAAGAAGGTTATACCTCCTCTAAGATGAGTAGAGAGCTGAATTTTGGACAGCAAATTGATGATGAAAATGATGGAACCTAGCCTCTAACTTGAAGCCTCAAGAGTGTTATACCCACAAGCCCTTTATGCACCAACACCACCTTTGTTTTAGTTAGGATTTAGACACCAAATGAACTAGTTTATCAATCTCAAAGCACCCTCTTTTTCTGTCCTATATTTCGGCCAGCAGCAATCAAAGAGAGGGAGAGAGTTTTTTTAAAACTTATCACTTGAATTCCTTAGTCCATTACTTGGTTAAAGAGAAGCATGCATGTACATAAGGAGTGTGCACATAGAAAGCAACAACAAAAGCATGGGTGGTCTTTCTTGGTCATATAAAACCGCCACCACCCCCTTATTTTATACAAAATCAGTTTTTTTTAAAACTTGTAATAAAATACCATGCTTATATTATGTTACTTGCATTTTATTTTGTTTTATAAACCAATTTATAAAACATAACACATTTTAATTATTTAAACCTATAAATAATTAAACCCTTTGTAAATATAAATTATCCAAATAATTTATCTCAAGTGATAATATTTTATAAAACCGATTTTCTAAAGTTCAAGTGTCGCGTATTTACTTAATGATCCAATCATTAAGATTAAATACATATAACGTGTCGGTGAGCTTGTTATTGGGTATGACCCGACTTGGATCATAACACATTAGCCACATTAATTTAATATGTCTCTCGGGCATACGAAATACCTTCAATCTCCCACTTGCACGAGAAACATAAGAAATTAATGCAAGTGATGGATACCACCTAACGACCGTCCATCACCCCCAATATGTTATGACTTTGTGCCATTCAATAACATCATTCCTTTCGAGTTCCCATCTCGAATATGAATAGGTGAAAAACTTTTCATTATATCCTTTCATCCTAGATGTCATGTTAAATCCAAGAGACACAGAGTGATCACTCTCTTCTAGATTTAACTTTATCAGGCCTTAGACATCTGACTCTCAACGAATAAGAGGGACAAATTCCATCTTGACTACATACGTCCTAGATATATACTTTGTATCCCACCTGAGCTATTCCTTATGAACTACCATATTTCAGAATAGCGAAGGAAAGAATCAAGGCAGAATACTTAGTGAATATCCGAACCCAATATGTATCTCAGGTCAGAGGATACAACGATATTCGCCTTTACTCAAGATTACATGTGATCAACCACAAAGGCTCCATTTAGTAACTCTTGAGGGCGGGTCTTCCAATATTTGTATCCCACAAATATCTATGAACCTTGGTTGCAACCTTGCACCACATTCATTCCGTAAATGTATACCAATCCGAGTTCATAATAGTCTAAACCTCACACTTGTTCCCACAAATGTGATCGACTACGGAATTTAGAATAATTGCTTATTCATGGATAAAATATGCAAAATAGGAACATAACTCAAAATAAATCAATACCATAATTATATTAATGAGTTTGAACAATTTCATTCCGAAACATTACTTAAAACAGATCATGAACAATCACTAGAATATCGAAGCCCTAATGCACTAACATGCCCTTGATGTTTTGCACCATGTAAGAGCTTCGTGAGTGGATCTGCTATATTAAGATCTGTGTGAACTTTGCGAATACATATCTTTCCCTTTTCAACTTCATCGCTTATGTAGTTGAATCTCCGCTCAATGTGATGGGTCTTTTGGTGAGCACGAGGTTCCTTGATTTATGCAATCGCACCCTCATTGTCACAAAAGTTCTCAAGAGGGTCCTGAATGAAAGGGACTACTCCTAAGTCTTCGATGAATTTCTTCATCCATGCAGCTTCCTGAGCTGCCAATGATGCGGCGATGTACTCCGACTCTGTAGTGGATAAAGCAACAACATCCTGTTTTGAACTCTTCCAAGAGACCGCACCTCCATTTAATGTGAAGACATAACCGGATTGTGATCGAGAATCATCTCGATCAGTTTAGAAACTCGCGTCCACGTAACCTTTTACAGTGAGTTCTTCCTCACCAGACCCGTATATAAGAAACATGTCCTTAGTCCTCCTAAGGTATTTCAATATACTTTTGACAGCAATCCAATGACTATTGCCTGGGTTATTCTGGTATCTACTTGTCAGGCTAAGAGCGCATGACACATCCGGTCTCGTGTATATCATTGCATACATGATTGACCCAATGGCAGACGCATATGGGACTTTCTTCATTCTCTCCTGTTCATCTCTCGTGGTGGGGCACTGAGATGAACTGAGAAGTGTTCCCTTTTGAATAGGTACCAAACCTTTCTTAGAGTTCTCCATCTTGAACCTTTTCAAGATCTTTTCAATGTATGCACTTTGATTTAAACCTATCAGTTTCTTGGATCTATCCCTGTAGATCCCAATCCCCAAAACGTATTGTGCTTCTCCAAGATCCTTAATGGAGAAGCATTTAATTAGCCAAGTTTTAACACCTTCCATTTCCGGAATATCATTTCCAAATAACAATATATCATCCACATATAGTACAAGGAACATGATAGTGCTCCCACTAGCTTTCTTGTATACACAAGCTTCATCAGCATTTTTAATGAAGCCAAATTTCTTGGCCTCCTCATTAAAATGATGATTCCACATTCTAGATGCTTGTTTCAATCCGTAGATTGACTTCTTTAACTTGCATACCTTTTTGGGATATTTTGGATCAACAAAACCTTCAGGCTGAACCATATAGACATCTTCCTCAAGATGTCCATTTAGGAAAGCGGTCTTGACATCCATTTGCCATATTTCATAATCATAATGAGCAGCAATGGCAAGTAATATCCTAATAGACTTTAGCATTGCCACAGGCGAAAAAGTTTCATCATAGTCAACCCCTTAAGTTTGAGTGAAACCTTTTGCTACAAGTCTAGCTTTATATGTATCCAAGTTTCCATGTATGTCGGTTTTCATTTTGAAAAGCCATTTACAACCAACTAGCCTTGAGCCAGTAGGTTGTTCAACAAGTTCCCAAACTTGGTTGTCATACATGGATTGCATCTCAGCGTTCATGGCTTCCTGCCATTTATCCTTATCAATCCTTGATAAGGCATCTTGGTAGTTCGTTGGTTCATCCAAATCAACCACATAACAACCATCCATGAGAAACCCATATCTCTCAGGAGGATTACTAATCCTACCAGATCTGCGAACGTCTTGTGTATTTTGATCATCCATTTGATCACTCTCAACATTTTCATGTTGAGTGCTAGTGTCGGCCAATCGTGTATCATCTACTTGATCTTGAACCTCTTCAAGATCTATCTTCCTTTCACTATTTTCTTCCATTAGGAACTTAGTTTCAAGGAATTCCGCCTTCCGAGCAACAAATACATTTTGCTCGGATGGATCATAGAAATAGTATCCCATATCATCCTTGGGATATCCTATGAAGATACACTTCATGGATCGAGCATTCAACTTATTAGGGACGTAACGCTTAGGATAAGCTTCACATCCCCATACCTTTAAGTATGATAGAGATGGAGGTTTTCCAAACCACATCTCATGAGGAGTTCATTCCACTTTCTTGGTTGGGGCCATATTTAGAATACGAGCCGCGGAGCATAGACAATAACCCCAAAATGATAGAAGCAACGAGCTTCTAGCCATCATAGATCGAACCATATCCATTAGGGTTCGGTTCCTCCTTTAGGATACACCATTAAGCTGTGGTGTCCCGGGTGGAGTAAGTTGCGAGATAATCCCACAACTTCTAAGATGATCTTGGAATGCATCGCTTAGGTATTCACCTCCTCTATCGGTACAAAGTACCTTGATTGTCTTATTGAGTTGATTTTGTACTTCGTTTTGATACTCTTTGAATGCTTCAAAATTTTCGTCCTTATGTCTTAACAAGTAGACATATCCGAAACGACTGAAGTCATCAATGAAAGTAACGAAGTATCTTTCACCATTCCTAGCTATGGGTTTAAAGGGTCCACATACATCCGAATGTATTAATCCCAATAAGTCTTTAGCCCTTTCATAGGTCCCTTTGAAAGGTGCTTTAGTCATTTTGCCTTGTAAACAAGATTCACATACATCAAACGAGTCTAGTTCATTTGATTTCAAAAGTCCATTCTTTTGAAGTGTATGCATTCGATTCTTGTTTATGTGACCAAGGCGGCAATTCCATAAGTAGGAATCACTCAAATCCCTTTTGAGTTTATTGGTGTTTGCATAGAACATTGAGCTATTGTATGATGTGTCATCATGAACCAATTCATAAATACCATTCGAAGGTGAGGCCTTGAAATAGAACACATTATCTAAAGAAACATGGATATCATCATTAATGAAATTAAGATTAAAACCATATTGTTTCAAACGGGATACAGAAATAATGTTTCGTGATAAATCGGGTGCATACAAAACATTTTTCAAAATAAGCTCCAAACCACTTGGAAGCTTTAAAACAAAGTATCCATGAGCTTTCACTTGCACCCTTGCTCCATTTCCCATGAATAGACTTGTTGTTCCCACATCTTGATTACTTCTTTTGAACCCCTGCAAAGAATTACAAATATGAGTTCCACATCCTGTGTCTAATACCCATGTATTAGAAGAAGTAATACTAAGCTCAATGTATACCATATATACATTACCTGAGGTTTGCCCTGCATCCCTCTTTTCCTTCAACTCCTTAAGGTAGACCGGGAAGTTGCATTTCCAGTGACCCATTTCACCGTAACCAAAGCACGGGTCTTCCTTGGGGTTAGCCTTTCCAGCAACCTTTTGCTTCTTGTTGTTGTTGGTTGGGGTAACCATCTTCCCCTTTCCCTTGCCCTTGCCTTGGTAGGTGGGTCCTTTCCTCTTAGCCGCCTTTGGCTTAGAAGTGTTATTGTTCTTGGACCCGCCTTCATTAATCATAAACATGGGTGAAGCCCTTTTACCCATGCTTGCTTCTGCCGTCTTAAGCATGGCATGTAATTCGCCAATGCTTTTATCCCATCCATTCATATTGTAATTCATTACAAATGTGTCAAACCTCTTTGACAAGGAATTAAGGATAAGGTCCGTGGCTAATTCATTAGACACGTTGCAGTTTAGACGGTTCGCTCGATCAATTAGGCTTTTCATCTTAAGGACATAAGATGAAACGGATTGGGAGCCATCCATCCGACATGCATGAAGCGCTCGGACCGTTTCAAAGCGCTCGACACGAGCTTGTTGAAGGAACATCTCCTTCAACTGTGTGATCATGTCAAATGCACTATGATACTCGAAATCCTTTTGGAGTTCTGGTATCATAGTCCCAAGCATGAGGTAAGAAACTTGCATCGAATCGGTGCAATATTTCTCCCAATAAGCCATGCCTTCCGTATCATCCTCGTCCGGTTGATCGGGAATGGGGTCTTCCAACACATACGCCCTATCCTCAAGTTTGAGGACAATTCTTAGATTGCAGAACCAATCCATGAAGTTCATATGGTTGAGTTTTTCCTTTTCGAGGATTGACCTCAATGATAGGTTGTTAAAGTTGATAGGTGCGTTTGGAATGTTGTTGTTATTGGCGGCCATCTACAAAATTTAACAAAGTTGTTTAAGTATCAATTTTAATTTAACAATCAATACCCTTTAAATCCAATTGATATTTATTAAATTTTAGAATCCAACGTTAAACCAAATTTCGGTTAGGTGACCTTTATCCCGTCATTTTATTTAGCTACGTAGTCATTATATGACAATTGCAATCCTTTTGCAATTTCTAAGTTATGGGATCATGCAATCCTTTTGCATGGCATATTTATCCCATCAACGCCTATTTGTTCCTCATGCTTCGGTGACCCTAAGTTCATGATTCCCAAATCAAGTCGTCCTACTTGTGCCAACGTGTAAATTCAACACACAAGTGGTTAGATGACCTTTATCCCACAAGTGTGCGAGATTCACCTCAATCATATTAGTTTGCTCATGAAGGTTAGGTGACCTTTATCCCATTATGAGTTCCCTAATATTTTTAAGTGTTGCACAAAATAATGGCGTTTAACTTGTTTGCCTTGTTAATTAAAGGGAATTTAAGTTTTCATAATATCTAATTTAAGAAAACTTTTATGTCATACACCAACATTTATTTAGTTTATGGTACTTATGAAAAACCATTTTCATGTCTTGTAATTTAGCCAATTACTTGATATAAACCATTTTATATGCATGATCCTTATCATGTTGTTAATAACCGTTTTATTAATGTCCTTTTAGCCGTTTTTAATTTAACCATTTAAATTGACGTTTTGCATGTCGTTAATAATGTTTAATTTAACCAATTAAATTTTCATTTTTCTTGTTGTTAACTTGTGTGATTAACTTGTAGCATACAAACATACAATCCACAATCATACAAAACAACCATGCATGCAAAACAAATATGTTCACAATCAAGCCAATTAGGTAGACATTTGTTTAGCCGAAAATAAATGCCACCGGTAAGGGTTATAACACAAAGTAGGAGATTTTAAATCTCCCACTTAATCTTGCATCCAAATGCATCTTCTTGTGTTCTTCAAGTCTTCATTATCTTCATCATTTTACAAAATATATCCTAATACATTTTTCTAAAAATGAAAATACAACCTAATCTATTTTACATACCAAATATAAAATAAATTACATAACTAAATGAATAATTATTACAAACCAAATGAATAATTAATCAACCAAACAAACATGCATTCAAACATAAGGTCAAGGCATTGATTGTGAACATTAATATATCAACAAAATGACCAAAATGGAAGAACCCGAAACCCATTTTGGGTCCTAAACAATTCGGCCAAAACTACAAACCCACCCAAATCCATTAATTTTGCATTTTACTTTCATGCATGTTAGTAGAATGCAAAGTTGATGGATTTTAAAGACCAAATATAAAAAGCATATTTCATAGACTTCGGCTCTAGATACCATTGATGGAATTCAACATATCAACAAGTTCATAATGTTAACTTGATCATAAAACCCATTCATGTAAAGTTATAACAAGCGGAAGCATGATAATTTAGAAAGCAAGTTAATATGTTAAACCATTTTAGATGAATTCCATAAGGTTATCAAGTTATGAAATAAATGCTTACATAAATATACATAAAGGAAGAAGGTTATACCTCCTCTAAGATGAGTAGAGAGCTGAATTTTGGACAGCAAATTGATGATGAAAATGATGGAACCTAGCCTCTAACTTGAAGCCTCAAGAGTGTTATACCCACAAGCCCTTTATGCACCAACACCACCTTTGTTTTAGTTAGGATTTAGACACCAAATGAACTAGTTTATCAAGCTCAAAGCACCATCTTTTTCTGTCCTATATTTCGGCCAACAGCAATCAAAGAGAGGGAGAGAGTTTTTTTTAAAACTTATCACTTGAATTCCTTAGTCCATTACTTGGTTAAAGAGAAGCATGCATGTACATAAGGAGTGTGCACATAGAAAGCAACAACAAAAGCATGGGTGGTCTTTCTTGGTCATATAAAACCGCCACCACCCCCTTATTTTATACAAAATCAGTTTTTTTTAAAACTTGTAATAAAATACCATGCTTATATTATGTTACTTGCATTTTATTTTGTTTTATAAACCAATTTATAAAACATAACACATCTTAATTATTTAAACCTATAAATAATTAAACCCTTTGTAAATATAAATTATCCAAATAATTTATCTCAAGTGATAATATTTTAGAAAACCGATTTTCTAAAGTTCAAGTGTCACGTATTTACTTAATGATCCAATCATTAAGATTAAATACATATAAAGTGTCGGTGAGCTTGTTATTGGGTATGACCCGACTTGGATTATAACACATTAGCCACATTAATTTAATATGTCTCTCGGGCATACGAAATACCTTCATGAAGATCATCCAGAACATTGTTAATGTAGTGGACAATGTTGATTCTATTGATTTGTGGCATAAAAGACTTGGCCACATGAGTGAAAAGGGGATGTCTATCTTGTTTAAGAAAAATGTGTTGTCGGGTGTTATTGATATTAATTTGAGTAAGTGTTCTACTGTTTGGCAGGTAAACAGACCAGAGTTGCGTTTAAGAGTCATTCTCCTTTTTGAATGGAGAACGTACTTGATCTAGTACATTCGGATGTGTGTGGGCCTATGAAGACTAGGACACTTGGTGGATGTTCCTACTTTGTTACATTCATCGATGATCATTCTAGGAAGGTGTGGGTTTATACCTTAAAGTCAAAGGATCAAGTATTTGAAAAGTTTAAGGAATTTCATGCACTAGTTGAAAGGCAAACGGGGAAGAAACTCAAGTGTATTCGGACTGATAATGGTGGTGAATATTTTGGCAGATTTGATGCTTATTGTAAGGAGAATGGTATTCGGCATCAAAAAACTCCACCAAAGACACCTCAGTTGAATGGCTTAGCAGAAAGGATGAACAGAACTTTAGTTAAGAGAGTTAGATGTTTGCTTTCACATGAAGGGTTGTTCGATTCCTTTTGGGGTGAGGCATTAAATACGGAAGTTCATATTATTAATCTAACCCCTTGTGTACCTTTGCGTTTTGATGTTCCTAACAGGGTTTGGAGCGTCAAATATGTTTCTTACTGTCATTTACGAGTCTTTAAATGTAAAGCATTTGTTCATGTTCCCAAAGATGAAAGGTCAAAGCTTGATATGAAGACTAAGCCATGTGTATTCATAGGTTATGGTGAAGATGATTTTGGGTACAGGTTATATGATCCAGTTCAGAAGAAACTCGTACGAAGTCGAGATGTTGTGTTTACAGAAGATCAGATGTTAAAAGATGTTGATAAGACAGATTCAGTTCCTCAACCTAGTGCTGATCTTGTTGATTTGGATCCAGTTACTCCACAACATGTTGGAGATGATGTTCATAATGATGAACATGGTACTGATGATGATTATGCTCCGGAGCAGGTAGAGATTCCAGTACCAGATATTCCTTCATTTGTCCCACTTAGGCGGTTTACTCGAGACCGTCATCCTTCTGTTAGATATTCTGCTGATGAGTATGTATTACTCACTGATGGGGGAGAGCCAGAGTGTTATTCAGAAGCAATGAAAGATGAGCATAAGAAAGAGTGGGGTGAAGCTATGCAAGATGAGATGAATTCTTTGTTTGAGAACAATACTTACGACCTGGTGAAGTTACCTAAAGGCAAAAGAGCTTTGAGAAACAAATGGGTATTCAAAGTGAAGACAGACGAGCTTACTTCACAACCAAGGTACAAAGCTAGGTTAGTCGTTAAAGGATTCAGCCAGAAAAAGGGTATTGATTTTGATGAGATTTTCTCTCCGGTCGTGAAGATGGGATCTATTCGAGTGGTTCTTGGGTTAGCTGCTAGTCTTGATCTTGAGGTTGAACAGATGGATGTCAAGATTGCTTTTCTTCATGGTGATTTGGATAAGGAAATCTACATGATGCAACATGAAGATTTTCAGGTTAAGGGTAAAGAAAATTATGTTTGTAGACTTCAGAAAAGTCTATATGGGTTGAAGCAAGCACCGAGACAGTAGTATAAGAAGTTTGAGTTGGTTATAGGAAAGCAAGGCTACCGAAAGACAACTTCAGATCATTGTGTTTTCTTTCAGAGGTTTGGTGATGATGATTTCATCATATTGTTGTTATACGTTGATGATATGTTGATTGTTGGTAAAAATATTAAAAGAATTGCGCAGTTGAAGCGAGAATTGAGCAAGTCTTTTGCTTTGAAAGACTTGGGACCAGCAAAACAGATTCTTGGCATTCGGATTTCTAGAGATAGAGGTGCTAAGACATTACATATATTATAAGAGCAATACATTGAAAAGGTGCTTAGTAGATTCAACATGGAGAATGCTAAAGTGGTTAGTTCCCCTCTTACTAACAACTTTAAGCTAACAGATAGAGATTGCCCTACTTCAAAGGAGGATGTTGAGGAGATGGATAAAGTTCCATATGCTTCAGCGGTTGGTAGCTTGATATATGCTATGGTGTGTACTAGGCCTGATATAGCTCATGCGGTAGGTGTTGTTAGTCGGTTTATGTCAAATCCGGGTAAGAAGCATTGGGAAGCAGTTAAATGGATTTTGAGATACTTACGAGGTACTTCAAAGTTAGGTATCACATTCGAAAATGGAGAGCCGATGCTTGTTGGTTATACAGACTCAGATATGGCAGGAAACAAAGATAACATGAAATCCACTTCTGGATATTTGATGACTTTGGCAGGGGGAGCAGTTTCATGGCAATCAAGGTTACAAAAGTGTGTTGCATTGTCTACGACCGAGGCTAAGTATATGGCAGCAACAGAAGCGTGCAAAGAACTATTGTGGATGAAAAGGTTTCTTCAAGACCTTGGGTTTAAGCAATCACGATATGTGGTTCTTTGTGATAATGAGAGTGCGATTCATTTGGCTAGAAATTCTATGTATCATAAGTGGACAAAACATATAGATGTGCGATATCATTGGATTAGAGAACGTCTTGAAGATGATTTGTTTGAACTTGATAAAATTCATACCGATGATAATGGTTCTGACATGTTTACAAAGGCTTTAGCAAGTGAGAAGCTCAAGATATGATGCATGATCACCGGGATGGCGAACTCTTCCACATAATTGGAAAGGGGGAGATTTGTTGGGTTTTAATTTGGTTTCCAATTAATGTGAAAGTCCCAAGCCCAACAAAATTAGGCCCAATGGTTGTTTGACTTGGTCAACCATCAGAGGCATCTCTTAATTCAAATCAAGTGCAGCTGTATTCATCATTTAGAGATCAAAAAAGAGAGAAGTCAACTCAAGAAAAAGTGTGTTTTCTCAATTCCCGTTTTTATGTACAGCAGCCCAGTAAATCGACGATCCCCGGAGATCCGACCGTTGAATCTTCTTCAATTTTGGACTGTGTCTTCCTGACATCAGGGCCAACATTTTCAACCATTGAATTTTTCTAAAGAGGTCTGTAGGTCGTGATTTTGCTGCTGTAACAGAGAGCAGTTTTTTAGGTGAGATAATTCCTCTTTTGTCTTTTAGGTTGTTCATATACTTGTTGATTGTTGTAGTTCAAGAGTATGATGATGTTGTATACCTCTAGATGATCTAGAGAAGACCTATTGTATTGTTCTCCTTGTTGATGATAGTGAAGTTTAAGTGGCTTACGAGTCCCGTTGTTTTTACTCTCGATTTTGAGGGGTTTTCCACGTAAAAAGTCTCGTGTGTATTGTGTGTGCTTGATTATTGCTTAGCTACTGATTTGCTACTGATTTGGTATTGTTTAGCTACTGATTTGGGTTGGATTTGGTATAGCTTGTTTGTTAGCATCCTCACGGGTTCATACGGGTCGGGAAAGTATTGGTCAAACGGGTTTGTTTCCGCTTTGTAGATTGTCCGTTGTGATTATTTTCCCATTATTTTCACCATAGCCCATGAACACAAATTTCTTACTTTTGTCATCTAACTTTGTTCTTCTTTGATCAGGAACATGTGCATAGGCGATGCTGCCAAACACCTTAAAATGTGAAATAGTTGGCTTTATTCCACTCCATGCTTCTTATGGTGTGCGATCTTCAAGTTTCGAGTGTGGACATCTATTTTGAACATATACGGAGCAAGCTAGAGCTTCTGCCCAGTATTCTTTTGGCACACCTTTGCATTTTAACATTGATCGAACCATGTCAAGTATGGTTCTATTCTTCCTTTCGTCCACCCATTTTGTTGTGGGGAGTAAGATGATGTTAGAAATCTCTTTATTCCTTGTTCATCACAATATTTGGCAATTGCAAGTGACAAGTATTCTCCTCCTCTATCTGATCTCAATGCTTTAATAGAGTGACCAGATGTTTTTTTGACTATTGCTTTAAATCTTTTGAATGTTTCAAACAAGTTTTTGGGTAAACCGCGCTTCGCTGCGGTCGAAGTGCGGTTGATCATGTAAGAACTTGTCGATTTTTGTAAAGGAAAAAAATAATTTTAAAAAAAGGCTATTATGACTCGAAATCACGAATATTATATACCCATGTAAGGCGCCTAAATATCCATCCATTTTTTGTATTTTAAATATGACATTATTTATTTATAATTTCAATAAATCGTGTTTTAAGTTTATAAAAGAAATGCGCTACCCTTTGTTTAGCCAAACGTACACTCCATAACCACTCATCCACTAACACCTTTGTATTATAATGAGCCCCCGATAATAGCCCGAGATATTTAACGTTTTTTGAAAAGCGTCCATTTTACGTATTGGTAGTTGCGTTGTGTTTGTAAAATTATTTCGAGTTGAACCGTGGTTTCAAAAAAAATTAACGCGTGGCGAGCGAGAAGATGTGGTCAAATGAATATTTGGGTGAGTTTTTTTTCAAGTTTTTTTATTTATTTAGAAATATGTAAGTTTCACTTTAGCCTTTGGAGTTTGGGGTGTTTGACATTTGTTAGTAAAGGGTACTAGTGAGTAAGACGATTTTAGCGGAAATTGTAAGGAAAAAAAGGGTAAAAATAGCAAAATAAGAAGGAATGATAACGTTTTTGTGAGAAAAATAAGTTTAAAAACAAAATGGTAAAACTTTTTTTGTACGCCTTTAGTAAGAATAGTAGGGGAAAATGAGAGGGAAATGGTAAAAAAGAAAAAAAAAATATATCACTGTTGCTTTGTATTGAGCCTTGTAGGTACAACTATTTCTACAAAACGTACAACTCGATTAAGCTTGGAAGGGGTACTATTCACCAATAGTACCCCAAATTTGCTCTAATGTATATATATACAATGCCTCAGACTTCTCTTTCAACAAATACACTGATGTGCGAGCGAAGTGGTACGAAATATACTTATTTTTAATATGAAATACGGTGAAATATGATACAAGTTTTATTTATTTATATAGATGGATATACCTAAACCTTGCTACAACACTTATAGGCAGTGTACCTAATCGTAGAGTAGTGTAGTTTTTAGTAAGTCCGGTTCGTTCCACAGGGAGCTAGTGAATACGTACTATATTTTTAACAACTATATTTATATAAAATGTATATAATTATATATAGTAATAATAATATATAAAAGGGGGGTTTACCGTTTAATGACCGGTTTGTCGATTTTATATTTTAAGCGTAAAGATAAATGACAATAATTAAAGTGTGTAAAATAAATAACAATATTAAAATGACAATAAATAAAATGACAGTAAATAAAAATACGATGAGATATAAAATAGAACAATTATGCTTATTTAAACTTCCGTAACCATGATGTTTGACGTTTTGATTATAATTTATTACTCTGGGTTAATTGTCCTTTTGTCCTGGATTATTTGAAACCTATCTGGTTTTTGTCCATAATAGTCCATCGGTCATAAATATAAAGTGCGAGTGTCCTCGTCAAATTACCCTTATACCCGAAGTCAAATATTCCAACTAATTAAAGATTTAAACTGTGACGCAGTTATCACTTTTGTCAACAATTACACCAGTTATCACTGTATGTAATCCACCCATGTTTTGATTAGATATGAATATTAATTTACCCACTTGATCAGTTTGAATAATCAATTACCCAACCCGAATAATTAATTAAATGATTATAATAGATTCCGTATGAATGTCACTAAATAGGACAACCATAATCATTATTAATTATTAAGTTAATTAATTTGAAGATAGGTTCGACAGACTCCAATGAGTTGTCACTCAATTAGACAATACCTCCCATCTATTAATAGTCCATAGTTAAATGCCCACAAGTGTCAGTCTTTTGTTCAAACATTAATTATGGTACAAAATCCAATAACCACGTCTTTAATATATAGTCTAACATCACGATTACTTCGGCTCAAATAAGCATAATAATAACTTAGTTACGATACATTAATTTAAAAAGGAAGAACATAGCTTACAGTGATTATTTATCGCGTAGCGTTACACGGACAGAGTTCCGACTTTAAAACCCGTAAAACATTTCTTACAATAACCCAAATTATTATTAATATTAAATTAAACTTTAATATTATAAATATAAATATATATATCGTATATAGATAGAGAGATTGATTGAAAAAGGGATGCCGAATTCGAGCAGAATGCGTGAGCTTTTATAGGCCCACTTTGAACTTTACAGCTCCGCGAGTGCGGTACTTTTGTTCCTTACAGCTCTGCGAGTGCGGAGCTTCGGATTCCAGCTCACCAAATTGAGTTAAACATGAGCTGCTGAATATTATAATATATAATATAATAATATATAATTTCATATAATTATATATATATTATATTATATTCTTGTGCATAGTTGACTTGTAATTTTAGCTCCGTTGAGTTGTACGTTGATGCTCGGTTTATGTCTCAGTTCCGAATTTTGAACGCCTTTTCGTACGCTTAGATATCTTCTACTTTGCGTTTCGAGGCTTGTACTCTTGTCATTTTTAGGCGTTTCTCATCAATAAATTGAACCACTTGGATTGTACTTTGTACTTTTTAGCTTTTTGGTCATTTGCGTCTTCAAATCGTCGATTCTGTCTTTTGTCTTCGCACTTATTTATTTAAACGATTATTACATAAAAATAGAACAATTGCAACTAAAAGCTTTACATATTGGAAGGATATTGCGCCTAAATATATGTTCATTTGGAGCACTATCAAATATCCCCACACTTAAACATTGCTTGTCCTCAAGCAATACATAACTTGAAATTAAATCACACTTCACTCGAATCACACTTTTTTTTATTCTCACACTTTATACATCGGTGATTTTGATACGGCGGTATAAACAATGATAGTAACAATGTGGTTTACAGTCCCACATGACTATAAAAGTTTAGATCCTTTAAGGAAATTAGATCTTTATGAAAACATTTGATCTTTTGAAAATTCAAGATAGATTTTACCCTAGACAAGTTTTCTGGAATAACCCTTCACCGGTGTTTGCAAAATATTTTTGTGGGTTTTGTGGGTTTCAGATTTTTAAAATTTTAGCTCAAAACTTGTTGTTTTGTGTCACCCACTTGCTAACCTTGTATTAGGAAAGCAACACGTCCAGTATACTTGCTCCGTATATTACCTTTCGGTAAACTACCGTCCAGTTGTAAAGAAAAGCGATGAACAAGCAACTGTTAAGGCAATGTCCCATGACATGCAGATAATTATGGTCAAAAATGTGTCGGATGCAATTACTATCCTTTGTAGGAGAAATAGTAAAGATCACCCTATAATTTTTCGGTCTGGCACAAGGTCCTGTCTTCGACCATGCTATGCAACCACCATTCTTACGATTGACACCCGATTTGGTTCAGGTGACCTAATGAATTCCGATGAATTCTCAGGATTTTACGTTCAATGGTAATGAACGCATTGAAAATAGGTTTTCAGAAAACAAATCGGTTTTAATTTGATCAAAATATTTTCTCGTTCAAGCTCGAGTTTAGATATCATTGAATTTCATGAGTATGAATTCTCAATTTTTAAGGTCAATCTCAAGGATTGAGTAATATCAGTCTTAAAAGCTGATTTTTAATCTTTAAGGAGATTATCCTTTCTGGAGGTCTGATTCATTAGTCTTAACAAGCTAATTTGCACGGCGCCCTCCCCATTTTACGAGACAGATCCTCTCATGGTTAGGATAAGTCTGACCACATGGAGACCCTGTTTGATGCTGAGGTCCGTGGATTTCCTGCTGATTTTAGAGATGACTTTTCTAGATTTTTCGTCAACCTACAGCTGGTCTGGACGACAACTTCCTGACCTAAATCAAGAAGCGCGTGTCTTTTTCGGAAGACTCTACTTCCTTTTAATGATGGAATTGATTCATCGTGTAGATCCATCTTTTTTTCAAATATATTACAGTAAATCGGGTAAAACTGATTAGTTTAGTCCAAAGCAAAAGTACCTGCAATAATCTTGTACAAATATGTGATATATGTTTTGAAGAACTTGGTAAATTCTTTTCACACTTAGCTTTTATTTATTCTTTTCTTTGCCTTTTTATTCTCCTTTATTCCATTTTAAATGAATTCAAGCGTTTTGGGTTGTTTCTCCATTTATGTTCTCTCCGAGGTAACAATAATTTCGGTATTATAACCTAGTTTTATCGTTCATAAATATGTATAAACATGATTTTGAATTCATTAATTGAAATTTTTCCAAATTTTCACAAAATTTGGCAATTAAACTAAGTGTAAACCCGAGAGAATTTGTAACCCTTCCCCACACTTGAGATCTTGCAATGCCCTCATTTGCAAGAAATCAGTAAAAATTTAAATTCATGAGGGTGATTAGTGTAGAAAAATGATTAAAAATACCGAGTTTGCAAACATATTGTTTTATATCACATTTGATATGTTACGTCTTGTCGTTAAAATTAGTAGCTTTTGCTGAACTTAATGTCAGTCTTTGAAAGTACGCTGTTTTACCCCTGTTTTGTACATAAGATAAACTACAAACATATATAATATATATATATATATATATATATATATATATATATATATATATATATATATTTTATAAAACCTTTATTTATTAAAACAACCAATGGGCTTTCGTGACTCGCAATATCCCGACCATGTTTGCCTCCTAAAGCGTTCTATTTATGGCCAAAAACAAGCACCACGTGCATGGTACCAACGTTTTGCCGACTTTGTAGCTACTATCGGGTTCATTCATAGCAAATGTGATCACTCTCTATTTGTTTATCACAATGGAAATGACATTGCTTATCTACTACTTTATGTCGACGACATCATATTGACAACTTCATCTACCAAGTTGCGTGATCACATTATTCGACTACTAGCTAAGGAATTTTCCATGAAATATTTAGGCCCGTTAAGTTCGTTTCTTGGTATATCAGTAACACGAAATAACACGGGTCTGTTCCTTAATCAACAGACCTATGCACGTGACATTATATAACGGGCAGATTTGGTTCATTGCAACCCAGTAAGAACCCAGTAGATACTTTAGGCAAACAAAGTTCGATCATCGACAAACCATATTCTAAACCAACTTTGTATCATAGTCTAGCCGGAGCCCCGCAATACTTGACTTTTAGTCGCCCCGACATCTCCTATGCGGTTCAACAAGTTTGTCTCCACATGCACTCACCACATGAAGCCCATATGCATTCTTTAAAATGTATCATACGCTACATAAAAGGTACTTTATCGTTTGACCTGCATATTGCAGAAAGTACTAACTCATCTCTTGTTTCATACACCGATGCGGATTGGGCGGGATGCCCCGACACCCGTCGCTCCACCTCCGGGTATTGCGTTTATCTTGGAGACAACTTAACCTCATGGTCATCAAAAAGGCAACCAATCGTATCACGTTCGAGTGCCGAAGACGAATATAGGAGTGTTGCTAATGTAGTAGCCGAAACGTGTTGGTTGCGTAACCTACTTCTCGAACTACACAACCCACTTGCCAAAGCCAAACTCGTTTTTTGTGATAACGCCAGTGCCATTTACTTGTCTGGCAACCCGGTTCAACACCAACGCACGAAATATATTGAGCTAGATATCCATTTTGTACATGAGAAGGTGGCACGTGGTCAGGTTAGAGTGTTGCATGTACCTACCCGCTTTTAGATTGTCGATATTTTCACTAAGGGATTACCGCGTATTCTAGAATCTATTTGAAGAAATCAGACACAATCTTTGCCTTCGGGATTCGAACGCTTCGACTGAGGGGGGATATAAGACATAAAATATGTTAGATGTACTATACATAGTCCATATTATTGTACCTGTCGATAGTTTATGTAACATACAGAGTCAATTGTAAATCACTCTAAAATAGGATAGTTAGTTTAGCTTACTTCATTGTATATCTAATATTTCTATTGTAACTCTGCTAATATATAAGTAGCTAATGATGAATGAATATACAAGGTTTACATTCCTTTAGGTACTATTGTCCACGTGTCAGCCTTGTCAACGCCATCTAGATGCCACCTAGACTCCACGTCATAATCTTCAGTCAACTATTCCGGCAAATTTTTCCGACCAACAAAACCTCCTATAAGATTTTTATTTTCCGTTGCATTATGTCAGCAAATTTACTCACAAATACTTAAATTTGATTCCTTTATTGAACATGCTAGAATAGCTCTAAAGAGAAAAAGGCACCATAAAAATGACTAGACAACAGTCCAGAGACAGGCTATGTGTAGTTGATGGGATTCTTTATCATCATGCAAGAGTAATTGAAAACATCATATGGGTTCTCATACTTTTACAAGTTTGCTAATCATTAATATGACTTCTGTTGGAATTATCTATACTTTAATGTTACAGATGTAAGTGCTAGTTGGAATAATCTCAATGGAGGAAGCTAGGGGTTTGATTATAATATGGTAAATGCCCTGCCAACATCCTGTTGAATGGGTGAAGAATTTGATCAAAGGAACAAGACGTGACTTGACGAACAAGGCGCTTGACTTGGTGAACAATTTGTAGGGAGCTTGACTTGGTGAACAAGTCGTAGAGATCTTGTTGCCTTAATTAAATCATCTAGTAGGAATGGAGTATGGAGCAAGTAATAGATATTTATGGAATGTCTTTTGCTTGAAGGACAAGTTTAACTTGGTGGACAAGTTTAACTCTTCCAATAAATTGTAACCCCTAGCCTCATTGTAATGTGTGCACGAAAATAATAGAAGAAAATCTCTGGTTTGCGGCCGTGGAGTAAACCCTTCTCCGTGTTTTGGAGTTGGGATATAACCACGTTAAATACCTGTGTCGTTTGTACTTTATTTATCGCTATGCTTTAATTATACATTTGTCGTTCGTGGGTTAGTGATTCGCATAAATCACTTGTCTTGTTAGGGCCTACCGAATTCCTAACACATCCTTCCCCAAAAACTGAACTTGATAGCTAATCATCACCGTGTCAATATTTTCATTTCATCCATTATTGCCTCTTATTGTGCTTCGGAATCTCGAAAGCATATTTTATGTGTATAACTGATTTGTTTGTTATTACGTGTTTATTTCTGATTAAATAAAGCTTAATGTGAAGAGAATGATGGCGTGGAGTCTACGTAGTGTTTGGAATTATGGACCCAACAAGACCGATGATTTAAACCAATCACCAAACTCACGAACGATAAACGATAAAATAAAGCATAACGATAAATGTAAACGACACGAGATTTAACGTGGTTATATCCAAACTCCAAAACACGGAGAAGAGTTTACTCCACGGGCGCAAACCAGAGATTTTTACTATTATTTTCGTGCACACAGATTATGAGTTACATAGGAAGTATTTATAATGCAAAAAGGAAACACAAATCCAACCCGTATACCGAGTCCTAATGCTATAAAAATTGTGGACGTTGCTTGTAAAACAATACATTACGTGAGAAAGTAAATCTCACATTTGGTGACCATAATGTCACCAATGGTGACATTCTAGAATCCCAAAAAAGATTTTAAGCTCAATGTCATATCTCACGTAATGCACTCCTAGCTCACGTTTGAGCCATGAAGATTCTTTGTTTTAATTTCCTTCACCACTAACAATCTCCCACTTGAAGGAGAATTTAAACAACCTTCACTAACCCGAAAACGATGTTTCTTCAGCACCCACAATAACTCCAGATTAGCTGCTTACCAACTCCTTTTGATATCGCCAGATGAGACACCCGGATCACGCCGCATTTCACTCGTCAACCACGATCAAATGAAGTCTTTCGACACCAAAAAACGCCACTGAGTGATAATCCAATCTCTTAGTTCTAGCTTGGGCTATCTTGGTTTCTACGCCACCATCTTCTAACATCTTCTTACATTAGAAGACCAATTGAAGTATGCGACTCTTCAATTATAGGATTCTTCCATGAGACAAACACCATCTCATTGATCAATCTAGACATGTTCAATCCTGAACCCACATGTTAATGATCACCCTCGTACAGGATTTTACCGTATATCTATGATTTTCCTTTCCAGCAATCAGAAAATCCAATAGACTCCCTCGTAGACTCTTCATCAAGGCTCTAATGAGAACAATGTCACAACCTCGAAATCTAGTAACTTTTCAACTTTCCGCTTTCTCGCTGGTACACTGACTTCCTCGTAGCTATGAATTTCACAAACCCATCTTCTCATCCCAAGCACGCTCCCACTGTACTAGTAAGAAATAAAACCGCGGTTACTCGAGAAGAAACTTGGTTCGTCCCACCAGTCAGTCGCAAATTTCTTTGTCATCCGAGAGTAAAACAAGTACTCGAAGCCCTAGTGTTACCTGGAATCATCACACTAACCTTGAGAACTTTGGAGAACAACGTCGCATAATTATCTCCACCACTCTACTAGTTGACTAACTCCCACTAGCTCGATAACTTCCGTCGATTACTAAACTCAACCGAGTTCCCGACACCCTCAACGATCCTAGAAAGCTCAAGTTCCATAATATCCCAATCATATTGGAATATCCGACTATACTCTTGGTCACCCAGTTTCATAACACACAAGCACCAACTTTCACCGATAACTAATACTGTCAACTTCGACTCGATGCATCTTGTTCGTTATCCAACTGCTCTAACCCGAGATAAAAAGAACCTCCTGAGCTCTCATAACAAACCCACATCCCCAAATAACACAGGTCGTATTGCTCGAAGTTTCACGAGACAAAAAACTGTCTCGCACTCGCGTCATCAAACCCGAAAAGGTTCAACCCTGAAACTACCCAAATTCGAAAACTCATATCTGAAAATCCAAAGGTCCGATCAACCTCGAATACTTACCACAACTAGAACTATGTGTGTAGAATCACCAGCCCAAAAATCAAGTCGATCCAACGGTAGACGACCCACAATTAATTTTCTCGCACAGCTGCGCAAACAAACTCCAAAAGGGTTTTTCCTGGCGGCTTCAAAATGCGAAAAAATATAACTCCAAATTGAACGGTCCGATCGCTACGAATTTTGGATATGTTTTAGACATACATATCTACCACGTACAGAAAAAGTTTCAAGACGATCCGACAGTTAACGAACGCTCTATGAATTTTAGACCACAACTCTGTAATTAACCCTAAACCTAGTTACTGCAACTTCGGAAAATTTTATCTCCCGATCCAACCGTCTGATCACTTTCAAATTTGGTACACCACTAGAACTATGAGCCTTCAACCTACGGTTAAAATATCACAGAGATCCAACAGTTAACAAAACCGTTACGAATTTCCTATCACAGGTGCGTTAGAATTCAAAATTTCGAAAAATCTCTCTTTCACAACAAAACCTATCGATCCGACCACCGACTCCGTTATCACCACGAATCACCACAATAATATATTATAATCATAGACCAATTTTAATAGATTATCTCATGAGTACATAGACATACCCGTGAGTTCTTCGCGATATCTTCAACTAAGCCCTTTGATCTCAATACATGTTGTACAAAACCCGTCTTCGTTCACCATGCTTTCAAATCGCCATCGCTCCCACTTGAAACCTTGAGCTCTTGATATCACTTGTTAGGAATTATGGACCCAACAAGACCGGTGATTTAAACCAATAACCAAACCCACGAACGATAAACGATAAAATAAAGCATAACGATAAATGTAAACGACACGAGATTTAACGTGGTTATATCCCAACTCCAAAACACGGAGAAGAGTTTACTCCACGAGCGCAAACCAGATATTTTCACTATTATTTTCGTGCACACAGATTATGAGTTACATAGGGAGTATTTATAATGCAAAAAGGAAACATAAATCCAACCCGTATACCGAGTCCTAATGCTATACCAATTGTGGACGTTGCTTGTAAAAAAATTCATTACATGAGAAAGTAAATCTCACATTTGGTGACCATAATGTCACCAATGGTGACATTCTAGAACCCCAAAAAAGATTTTAAGCTCGATGTAATATCTCACGTAATGCACTCCTAGCTCACGTTGGAGCCATGAAGATTCTTTGTTTTAATTTCCTTCGCCACTAACACGTAGCGTCTAGGTGGCAATGACAATGCTGCCACATGGACAATATTACTTGACACTTTTTGAAATCGTAATCCTTTGCATAATCCAAATAAAAAAACATCATTCAAGAGTGATTCTATATACTCTAATTGAATTTTAATTCTTGTTCATATAATCATTTTCGTTGTTAATCATGTTAGCAAGTGGTATTAGAGCCACTTAATCAGGCTCTTATTGGTAGGTGCAAAAGATCCATCGTAAGGTGCAGCTTGGACAGTCCTTCTATGATCAGATCTTTCAAAACTTTCTGGGAGAAGAAAGCGATTGGAATATGGAATTATAGGGTGTAACTGAATGCAATTCTTGAATTAGTGCTTGGTGAGTTTAAGGTTAAAGCAGAGATGGTGAATGCAAAATTTGACAATGATAAGTTCGATGGAGAGAACGATCATGGTTTAAGGAGGGTCAATATGCATGCACTATTGGTTCAACATGGTTGCTGTTGTGGTTATAATCGACAAGTAATACGAGTAATAGCAGTAAAGCGAATAAGTAAAGAAGCAAGACACAAGGTTTACGTGGAAACCCTCTAATTAACGAGGGAAAAAACCACGGGCAACGAACAACGATCCACTATATAAAATGAGTACAAACGGATCTAACAGTGTATATGTTGGAATAGCAGATGAAAAATATGCGTATGTATGTGTGTAGGGCGTTAGATATCGCAGGCTAAAAGGGTTTATATTTATACCCGTACAATGTGTAATTAGATTAGGAAACTAAATCTAGTCGATATCTAACTATAAGTTAATATGGATCCCTAAACTTGAGGACCAAGGCAAATACTTGGGCCAGGCAAAAAAACCTGGCAGTTTGGATCACGACTTCAACAATTCTCCACCTTGAGCCAAAACGCATAATATCAAATGTTGTCGTTGCCGCACCCCGGAGGGTCTAGACTTTAGTGATGCCCACTAGTTCCAAGCAATGTTGGAACTTAGTAGGCGGTAATACCTTCGTAAGCATGTCAGTAGGATTGTCACTAGTATGCACCTTACCAATGATTATTTCGCCCTTCTTGACAATGTCTCGGACAAAATGGTACCTAACATCAATGTGTTTGGTCTTCGAATGGAACTTGTGGTTTTTAGTTAAGTGTACTGCACTTTGATTATCACATAACACCGTAAGGACATCTTGAGGCAAACCCAATTCACTAATCATACCACGAATCCATATAGCTTCCTTTACCCCTTCGGTAGTTGAAATATATCCGGCTTCGGTAGTTGAGAGTGCAACTATAGATTGCAGGGATGAGTACCAACTTATAGCCGACCCACAATGAGAAAATATATAAGATGAGAGACACTTCCTCTTATCTAGATCTCCACCGTAGTTGGAGTCAACATAACCTTGAACACCATTTGTTCCAGCACGTCTTTCTTCAAATGAGAGACCAACATTGCAGGTGCCTTTTAGATAGCGCAGTATGTATTTAACAGCCTCCCAATGATTTTTTCCTGGGTTATGCATGTACCTACTTTGCTAACTGCTTGAGCTAAATCAGGGAGGGTGCATACCATAGCATACATTAAACTCCCAACAGCGTTTGCATACGGAATCGCAGCCATGTAGTTCTTATCTTTGTCCGACTTGGGGCATTGTTCAGCGGAAACTTTAAAGTGAGGTGCAAGAGGAGTAGATACTGGTTTGTTTTGACTCATGTTGAAATGCTCCAGAACCTTCATGATATAGCCGCTTTGAGAGATAGTCAGCTTTCTAGCACCTCTATCTCTACGGATTTCCATCCCTAAGATACGTTTTGCAGGGCCCAAATCTTTCATCTCAAATTCCTTATTTAATTCGTCCTTCAATTTCATAACATGAGATACCTTTGATGCAGCGATGAGCATGTCGTCAACATACAAGACCAAATAGAGTACAGAATCATCATCATACTTCTTTATATATACGCACTCGTCATAACTACTTCATGAGTAGCCATGACTAGTCATAAAGGTATCAAATCTTTGGTACCACTGATGAGGTGACTGTTTCAAACCGTACAATGACTTTTTCAACTTACATACGTGATCCTCCTTTCCGGGTAATTCAAAACCTTCGAGTTGTTTTACATATATTTCTTCTTCAATGAGGTCATGGAGAAAAGCCGTTTTTACATCCATTTGTTCTAGTTCCAAATCTAGCAAGGCTACGATGGAAAGCACAATACGAATAGAAGTGTGTTTAACAACGGGAGAAAATACCTCTGTGAAATCAATACCTTCACGCTGGTCGAACCCACGGACCACAAAACGAGCTTTGTAACTTTTTCTTTCAACCCCCGGTATACCTTCTTTTATTTTAAATAACCACCTAGAACTAATAGCTCGCTTGTTCTTAGGTAGTCGAACAAGATCCCAAGTCTCGTTCTTGTGAAGACTTTCTATCTCTTCTTCCATAGCGGCTGCCCACTTATCACCTTCGAGACTCGATATAGCTTCTTTGTACGTTTTAGGTTCGGATTGCTCAATATCAGCGGCTGCAGCGAAAATGTACGGGATTATATTACACTCATATGAACTGAACCTTTCGGGCCTACTGATTTGCCTTCTTACACAGCCTCGGGCTAACGAGTACGTGGGCTGCTGTGGCCCAACAGTTTCTGTTTCAGTAGCGGGCTGAGCTGCCGCGGTTTCGGGCCCATTAGTTTCATTGTCGAGCTCCACCTCAACTGTAACATTATCATTTTTAGACTCAATAGGTTTTGGGCTTGAAGCAGATTCCGGATTTATGATTGCGTTTTCATTGAATGTAACATCTAGGCTATGGATTATTCGTTTGTATTTCGGATCCGGGCACCATACCCGATAACCTTTCACACCAGAACCATAGCCTAAAAACATGCATTTTACAGCACGTGGAGCTAATTTCCCTTCACTAACATGAACATAAACCGGGCATCCAAAAATTCGAAGGTGTGAATAGTTAACTGGATTACCTGACCATAGTTCCTCAGGTATATTATTTTCGAGTGAGCGATGAGGCGAGCAGTTTATTAAGTACGTTGCAGTTGTCGCAGCTTCCACCCAGAAGGTCTTTTCTAATTTAGCATGTAAGAGCATACATATTACTTTTTCCATGATTGTGCGGTTCATTCTCTCGGCGACCCCGTTTTGTTGCGGTGTTCGTACAAGTGAGTGGTGTCGGGCAATTCCTTCCTTACGGCAGTATGCATTGAAGTTTTCTCCACAGAATTCTAGGCCATTATCAGTACGGAGCACCTTGATCTTTCACTGAGTTTGATTTTCGATCAATGTCTTCCATTCTTTGAACGTCTCGAACACCTAATCCTTACTTTTAATGAAGAATGACCACACCTTTCGGGATTAGTCATCTATAATGGTTAACATATACCATTTACCACCTTGAGAAGTAACTGGCGACGGGCCCCATAAATCAGAATGTAAGTAGTCGAGTGGAGCATTGGTTTTGTGTACACCCGAGCTGAAACTAACTTTCTTTTGCTTACTGAAGATGTAGTGCTCACATAATTCAAGATTACACTTGTGCTTTAACACCCCTTTCTTTGCCAATATATTCATTCCTTTTTCTCCCATGTGACCCAGACGATAGTGCCAGAGTGTAGATTCATCAGAGGTTAATTTTTCGGTGACTAAGGTTGCGGAACCGATGATGGTAGAACCTTGTAAGATATATAACCCGGACGACTGGACAGCCTTCATTGAAACTAGCGAACCTTTAATTATCTTCATGACTCCACCTTCACTTGAATACTTATAACCATTTGACTCAAGGGTGCTTAGTGATATGAGGTTGCGTTTCAAGTTAGGGACATGACGAACTCCAACTATCGTTCTTACAACACCATCATGCATTTTAACTTGGATAGTACCTTTACCGACGACTTCGCAAACGGTGTGATTCCCCATAAAAACGATTCCTCCGTTATATGATTCATACGAGTGGAACCATGACCGATGAGGGGTCATGTGAAAAGTGCACCCAGAATCTATGATCCACTCGTCTTTAGATTTTTCGATATCAATGGCTAGATACACGTCTCCATCAGACTCACCTTCGGCAACAGTGGCTTCGGCATTCTTCTTATGTTTATCTTTGTTGCTACTGCTAGTTGAGCCTTCTCGTTCTAGCTTATTCTTGAGCTTATAACACTCGGATACAACGTGACCTGATTTCTTGCAATATTTGCATGATTTATTTGAAGTCTTTCCATGAGACTGAGACCTATGTTTCTTTTGTTTAGGGCTGTTTTCACCTCGCTCATGGGTACGACCCCTAGCCATTAACCCTTCGCCGACTTCGGGCTCATCATCATCATATTTCTGTTTGGATAGAAGCGCTGATTTTACATCGTCGAATGATAACGTTTCATGGTTTCCATAGAGCATAATCTCCTTGAAGTGTTTGTACGATGATGGTAGCGATATGATGAGCAACACGGCTTTGTCCTCATCATCAATTTTTACCTCTAAATTCTCGAGGTCAATTAGTATACTGTTGAACTCATCAAGGTGGTTCTTGATGTCAGTACCCGGTTTCATACGGATGGTATATAAACGGTCTTTCAACCGAAGTTTGTTCGCCAGGCTCTTGGTCATATAGAGTGATTCTAGCTTGGTCCACAAGCTAGTTGCTGTTTTTTCATTAATTACCTCACGAAGGACTTCTCGAGATAAGAACAATTGGATTGTAGCAAGAGCTTTTTCGTCTAACTCTTCCCAATCTTCATTGGACATAGCCGCCGGTTTGTGTGCAACTCCCTTGAGAGGTTTCTTGAACCCATGATGGGTTAGTATAGCTTGCATCTGGACTGTCCATATTGCAAAGCTTAGCTTGCCATCGAACTTGTCGATATCGAATTTGGTGACCATCGTGACCAGGCTCTAGATAGCACTTGTTGTGGTTATAATCGACAAGTAATACGAGTAATAGCAGTAAAGCGAATAAGTAAAGAAGCAAGACACAAGGTTTACGTGGAAACCCTCTACTTAACGAGGGAGAAAACCACGGGCAACGAACAACGATCCACTATATAAAACGAGTACAAACGGATCCAACAGTGTATATGTTGGAATAGCAGATGAAAAATATGCGTATGTATGTGTGTAGGGTGTTAGATATCGCAGGCTAAAAGGGTTTATATTTATACCCGTACAATGTGTAATTAGATTAGGAAACTAAATCTAGTCGATATCTAACTATAAGTTAATATGGATCCCTAAACTTGAGGACCAAGGCAAATACTTGGGCCAGGCCAAAAAAACCTGGCAGTTTGGATCACGAATTCAACAGTTGCTTGCCTGCACTTGAAGGCCGGAACAGGTTACGAGGGTATGCCGGAAGTTGATAATATACGTAGATGTTGCATATATAATTATATATACATTCAAATTTGAAAACTAGTGCTCATTCACTGTACTTACAATATTAACACATGCCTACATTGATGCATATGCATACTAACAAGTAATAAGACATTTTGTGCTAGAAAAAACAATATACATTTACAAATAAAGGAACTCAGAGTTTCTTCTTTTACTTCATACGTTCCATCTTCGGTTTCACAAGGTCAATACTTCACATGGTGAGCTCACGATATGTCATGTGAATCTAGTCATCCATCGATACAGCGAGAACTTTTTTGTTTGCACGCCGAATGGATATTTCTGAACAGACAATAGCCGCTATAGCCACACTACCCATAAATATGAACAGTCCAATAAAGCTCTGAATATCAAGACTTTGTGGAAGGTCTTGATTAGGTTGAGATTCATCAGGAGCATGAAACCCCAAGTATTTTTTCTTCATATCCATCATGACATCACTTTCGGTAACACTTATGACGGCCCTTGTAAAGCTCGGTAAAAAAGGAGATCCACGAGGAAATGCCTGGTTCAATGAACATATCAAGATCGAAAATTTATTTCATCAAGTACCGTATTAAAGAAAAAAACTTTATTAATTAGTGAAGAGCAGAAGAGACTTACAAATGCAATTCCGGATTCCTGGTTTATTGGTCCAAACTTCATGTAATTAGAGCCATATTTGGCAAGAAATAATTCAATGTACGGAAGTTCATCGAACACTGCAGTAACTCTACCGGTGGACAAAGCAGTTTTATATTCTTTAACGCTTTTGAGAGGAACCAAATTCATGCCATTGCTCTTGTATTTGTTCATTATAAAATCTTTTATAAAGGAACCATTTTGATATCCGACGTTTTCATATCCAGAAGGCAATTTAGGACGTAGTTGATCGAGAGTCAACCATGAAGACTGATAATGCTAAAAACGAACATATATTTCATAGCATTATTCCTCAAGAAAGACAAGCTTTTAGTTGCAATTGTTCTATTTACAAGTGATATTCGTTTAAATAATAAAAGGTGAAGACAAAAGACAGATTCGACGATTTGAAGACGCAAACGACCAAAAAGCTCAAAAGAACAAAAGACAATCAAAAAGGTTCCAATTATTGATAAGAAACGTCTCAAAATCACAAGAGTACAAGATTCAAAACGCAAAGTACAAGATATTAAATTGTACGCGAGGACGTTCGAAAATCCGGAACCGGGACCAGAGTCAATTCTTAACGCTCGACGCAACGGACTAAAAATTACAAGTTAACTATATATATAAATATAATATAATATATAATTAATTATATTAATTATATATATATTATATATATATATTTAAAACCGTCGGCAGCAGGAAACTCCAAGGGTGTAAACTGTAAATACCTCTCCGCGACTCGCGGAGTTTTAAGGGTATTTTGCCGCAAGTCGCGGAGCCCCAAAATTCACTTCTGGCTATAAAGCCAACCGAATTCTGATCGAATTTTACATCTTATTTTCTCAATCTCTCTCAATATATACGTAATATATTTATATTTATAATTTATATTTTAATTTTAATTATAATTCTAATAATAAGGTTATGTTAGCGAATGTTGTAAGGGTGTAAGTCGAAATTCTGTCCGTGTAACGCTACGCTATTTTTAATCATTGTAAGTTATGTTCAACCTTTTTATATTAATGTCTCGTAGCTAAGTTATTATTATGCTTGTTTAAAACGAAGTAATCATGATGTTGGGCTAATTATTAAAATTGGGTAATTGGGCTTTGTACCATAATTGGGGTTTGGACAAAAGAACGACACTTGTGGAAACTAGGCTATGGGCTATTAATGGGCTTTATATTTGTTTAACTAAATGAAAGTTTGTTAATGTTAATATAAAGATTTACAATTGGGCGTCCCTATAAATTACCATATACACTCGATCGGACACGATGGGCGGGGTATTTATATGTACGAATAATCGTTCATTTAACCGGACACGGGAATGGATTAATAGCCACTAGAATAATTAAAACAGGGGTGAAATTACATTCAAGGGTAATTGGTGTAATTGTTAACAAAGTAGTAAAACCTTGGTTTACACGCAGTCGATAACCTGGTGTATTCATTAAACAAAGTATTAAAACCTTGTTACAATTCGAATCCCCAATTAGTTGGAATATTTATCTTCGGGTATAATAATAATTTGACAAGGACACTTGCAATTTATATTTATGACTGATGGACTGTTATGGACAAAAACCAGACGGACATATTGAATAATCCAGGACAAAGGACAATTAACCCATGGGCATAAAACTAAAATCAACACGTCAAACATCATGATTACGGAAGTTTAAATAAGCATAATTCTTTTATTTCATATTTAATTTCCTTTATTTTATATTTAATTGCACTTCTAATTATTGCACTTTTATTTATTGTTATTTTATTTAATCGCACTTTTAATTATCGTACTTTTAATTATCGCAATTTAATTTTATCGCATTTTTATTATTCGCAATTTCATTATCGTTATTTACTTTACGCTTTAATTTAAAGTCTTGTATTTATTTTATATTTTACATTAGGTTTTAACTGCGACTAAAGTTTTAAAATCGACAAACCGGTCATTAAACGGTAAAAACCCCCCTTTATAATAATAATATTACTTATATATATATTTGTATTTTTATAAAAGTAAACTAATATAGCGTTGAGCTTTGTTTAAAGATTTCCCTGTGGAACGAACCGGACTTACTAAAAACTACACTACTGTACGATTAGGTACACTGCCTATAAGTGTTGTAGCAAGGTTTAAGTATATCCATTCTATAAATAAATAAATATCTTGTGTAAAATTGTATCGTATTTAATAGTATTTTCTGCTAAAATTTAATAGTATTTTATACCCCTCTGCTTTGACATCAAGTATTTTTGGCGCCGCTGCCGGGGAACTATCTTAAAAGCCGGAAGCGCAACGCTAATATAAAAAAAAAAGGATTTTTATCTACTTTTATTAAAAGTCGTTTTTGTAAAATTACGTTTTAAAAAATTCGAAAAATATAAAAAGAAAAAACAAAAATATTAGTATTTTTAAGATTTTGTTAAATAGTTAAGTTTTATAAGTTCCTTTATTTCTATTTTAGTTTATAAAAATATAACTTTTGTTTTAAACATCTTTTAATTATTTAAAAAAAAAAACAGAAAACAAAATAAAAATAAAAAATAAAAAGAAAAACGCGTAAAAAGACAAAGCTGTCAACTGAATTCCTGAACCCCGCGACTTGCGGGGTTTTCCTCTTTATTTGCCGCGACTCGCGGAGGGTTTCTGACACACGGACAAAACCCTAATCAAGCATTGATTACGGGGTTTTAATTATTATTATTATTATTTAACTTAATTATTATTATTATTATTATTAATTTTAGTTTTATTTTTACTTTTTACTTTATATTTATGTATTTTGTTTAATTAGTTTTATTAAATTGTAAAATTAATAGTTTAGTAAAATAAATAATATAAAATAATATTTTTATAAAAATTGTACTTTTTACAACTTTTTGTATATTTTCATATTTTGTACCTTTTTAATCGTTGTAGCGTAATATTTATATTTTTAGCTCATATTTAATTTTAAACTTAGTTTTTGCTATAGTTATTTTTACTCCTAGATTTTTAGGCTTTGCCGTAGAATTCCTTAAGTGCCTTTTCTTTAGACTAAGATTTAGGTGCTTTAGAATTTTGCGACGCCTTTTTAAGTTTTAGTTTCTTTTTAAGTTATTTCCATTTGGGATTTAGTTTTTCCTGTAAGCTTTAATATTTTTAGACACCTTTTACTATGTATCAATTATCATTCCAATTAGTAATTTCAATTTGCGATTATAATTTTAAGTTAGTTGTAGTAATAAGGTTAAATTAGTTAAGTATTTTTAAGTTTTGATAAGTTTCTTTTATTTTTCCGTCACCTTTTATTTTTCAACCATTTTTTCTTTTTCGACATTTTTCGACGCGCAATCTTTTTCTCTCTTATTTCTCGCTATTCTAGTTTTAGGACATAGAATTTTTTTCTACTTCTTATCTAAATTTCTTAAAATTACGAAAATTTATTTTAAGTGGTTAAATTGATAGACATCAAAATTTTCTGGTTCGTAGTAATAGTTGGATTTGTACGTGGACCGGGTTATTGGAGCCAAACAGTCCTCAATTATATTGAGACCAAACGAATCCTGCCCCTCTGCTGCATCTTTTGGCTATTCGAAACGTGGGCAAAATCAGAAAAGTCTATTGATTGGATAACTTATTATAATTTTTCTTTCCTTTTAAAAACTAATAGGATATTCAGTGAATGCACCGAGCAAGACGTTCATCACCTTTTGTACGTTCACCACCTGTAACTCGATCAAGACATCGTTTAACAAATATAACCGCCGTTGATTTTTCTTTAGAATCGTCATCCAGTCGACCAAGTACTTCAGTTCAAATTTCCGATAATCCAGTTTTTGAAACAAACCTCACAATTGAGAATCCAGAAAATATTCAGGAACGGTTCATAGATCCTGAACCATTAAACTTTCCTCCGGAACCACCAATCATTCAAACAGAGATTGTTGAGGAACGAACTATTAAATCAGAATCATCTAGTGATACCGATTCAACAAATTCAATTATGGAGAATCTGGAACCTTTAAGTATGGAAGACCGAATGAGAGCTAAACGCACTGGCCAAGGTCACGCAATTACTCATCCAGACATTAATGCGCCAGATTATGAAATCAAAGGACAAATTCTACACATGGTGACTAATCAATGCCAATTTAGTGGTGCGCCGAAGGAAGATCCAAATGAACATCTACGTACCTTTAATAGGATCTGCACACTATTTAAAATCCGAGAAGTGGACGATGAACAGATATATCTCATGTTATTTCCCTGGACTTTAAAGGGAGAAGCCAAAGATTGGTTGGAATCGTTACCTGAAGGGGCGATCGATACATGGGACGTTTTAATTGATAAATTTCTTAAACAATTCTTTCCTGCATCTAAAGCCGTAAGACTTCAAGCAGAAATTGTTACGTTCACACAGAAGCCAAATGAAACTCTATATGAGGCGTGGACAAGATATGGAAAGTTATTAAGAGGATGTCCGCAACATGGTTTAGACACTTGTCAAATAGTACAAATATTCTACCAAGGATGCGACATCACTACAAGAAAAGACATAGATATAGCAGCTGGTGGTTCTATTATGAAGAAAACCGAAACTGATGCTTACAAAATTATTGATAACACTGCTTCCCACTCGCATGAGTGGCACCAAGAAAAAGACATCATTAGATCATCTAAAGCAGCTAGAGCCGATTCTAGCCATGACTTAGATTCCATTTCCGCAAAGATAGATGCTTTCGAGAGACGAATGGAAAAGATGACTAAAGATATTCACTCAATACGAATTAGTTGTGAGCAGTGTGGAGGACCACATTTGACAAAAGATTGTCTCAGTATTGAATTAACAATGGAACAAAGAGAGAATATTTCATACATAAACCAAAGGCCTGGAAATAATTATCAGAATAATTATCAACCGCCAAGACCGATTTACAATCAAAACCAGAATTATAACCGAAATATTCCATACAACAACCAACAAGGTCCTAGCAATCAACAAGTATCCAATAATACTTACAATCAGCAAAGACCGAATTTTCAAAACAAACCACCACAACAAACCGATGATAAAAAGCCGAATTTAGAAGATATGATGACGAAGCTAGTTGAAACTCAAACGCAGTTTTTCACATCTCAAAAACAAACCAATGAACAAAATGCTCAAGCATTTAGAAATCAACAAGCTTCTATTCAAAATCTGGAACAAGAAGTGAGCAACCTAGCAAGGTTAATAGGTGAAAGAAAACCGGGAAGTCTACCAAGTGATACAAATGCTAACCCCCGGAATGAAACAGCTAAAGCTATTACCACAAGAAGTGGTACAACACTTAAACCACCTGAAATACCTGTAACTTCTGATGAAACTATTCCTACTCCACAAGAACCACAACCTGATCAAGATAAGGAAAAAGAACCGGTAGTTGAAAAGGTTAATGAAGATAACACAGTTAAGGATAAACCTTATGTTAAACCATACCAACCACCACTTCCTTATCCGAGTAAAATGAAGAAAGAAAAACTTGAAGCCGAGCAATCCAAATTCTTGGATATGTTTAAACAGATAAATGTAAATCTTCCTTTCATTGACGTGATTTCAGGAATGCCAAGGTATGCTAAATTCTTGAAAGATCTAATCACGAATAGAAAGAAAAAGGAAGAACTCTCGGCTGTTACTATGAATGCAAATTGTTCAGCAGTGCTGTTGAATAAGATACCAGAAAAACTATCTGATCCAGGAAGTTTCACAATTCCATGTTTTCTGGGTAGTCTTAGTTCAATAGAAGCATTGGCAGACTTAGGTGCTAGTATAAATTTAATGCCGTATTCACTATACGCTAAACTAGACCTTGGAGAATTAAAACCAACCAGAATAAGCATACAACTAGCCGATAGATCAATAAAATATCCTAGAGGGATAATGGAGAACATGCTAGTTAAAGTTGGTACTTTAGTATTTCCAGTAGATTTTGTTGTTTTGGACATGGAAGAAGATTCTCAAGTTCCTCTTATATTAGGAAGACCATTCTTAAACACGGCTAAAGCAATGATAGACGTGTTCGGTAAGAAACTGACCCTAAGTATAGAGGATGAGAGTGTTACCTTTTCAGTTGATAGAGCAATGCAACAACCACAATCTGCAGATGATACATGTTATTATATTCAAACTATAGATGCACATGCAGAATTATTAGAAGAATTTCCAGAATTACAAGGAACGGGAGAATGTTCTTTAGGAGAAGGAAATGAACCAATTGATGAAGCTGAAATGTTAGCTACACTAATAGCTAATGGATATGAACCAACAACAGAAGAAATTCAAATGCTAAAAGAAGAAGACAGATATCGATATAAATCATCGATAGAAGAACCTCCAAAATTAGAGTTAAAGCCACTTCCAAACCATTTGGAATACGCTTATTTACATGGTGAATCTGAATTACCTGTAATAATATCGTCTTCTCTTACTAAAAATGAGAAATCACAACTCATTTCTGTGTTGAAAGCTCATAAACCAGCCATTGCATGGAAGATTCATGATATTAAAGGAATAAGTCCTTCGTATTGCACACATAAAATCCTTATGGAAGAAGGTCATAAAACGTATGTGCAACGCCAACGAAGACTAAATCCTAATATGCAAGATGTAGTTAAGAAAGAGATTATTAAACTGCTAGATGCAGGTTTGATATATCCAATCTCTGATAGTCCATGGGTAAGCCCAGTTCAATGCGTACCTAAGAAGGGTGGCATGACTGTCATCACAAATGAGAAAAATGAGCTTATTCCTACTAGGACTGTAACAGGATGGCGTGTATGTATTGATTATAGAAAATTAAATGACGCCACCAGAAAAGATCACTTTCCCTTACCTTTCATAGATCAAATGTTGGAAAGATTAGCCGAAAATAGTTACTATTGTTTTCTAGATGGATTTTCCGGATATTTTCAAATTCCAATAGCACCCGAGGACCAAGAAAAAACCACATTCACGTGCCCTTATGGTACTTTTGCTTACAAACGCATGCCATTTGGACTTTGTAACGCCCCTGCAACCTTTCAAAGGTGTATGATGGCGATTTTTCATGACATGATAGAAGAATGCATGGAAGTATTCATGGATGACTTTTCAGTCTTCGGCGATACATTTAAATCATGTCTAGTTAATCTGGAACGAATGCTAATTAGATGCGAAAAATCAAATCTAGTACTTAATTGGGAAAAATGCCATTTTATGGTTAAAGAAGGCATCGTTCTTGGACATAAAATTTCAAAAGAAGGAATCGAAGTGGATAGAGCTAAAGTAGATGTAATTGCTAAACTTCCACATCCCACCAATGTTAGAGGAGTTAGGAGTTTTCTAGGGCATGCCGGTTTTTACCGACGTTTCATAAAAGATTTCTCTAAAATTGCCACTCCTATGAATAAACTCCTAGAAAAGGATGCGCCATTCATCTTTTCAGATGAATGTATCAAATCTTTTAATATTCTTAAAGAAAAACTCACTAATGCACCGATCATGATAACACCAAATTGGAATCTACCATTTGAACTAATGTGCGATGCAAGTGATTTTGCAATGGGAGCCGTTTTAGGACAAAGGATTGAAAAACGATTTCAACCTATATATTATGCTAGTAAGACATTACAAGGAGCACAAACAAACTATACAACTACTGAAAAAGAACTCCTTGCTATTGTCTTTGCATTTGACAAATTTCGATCATATCTCGTTCTAGCAAAAACGGTGGTCTATACCGACCATTCTGCTCTTAGATACCTATTTTCAAAACAAGATGCTAAACCAAGATTAATCCGTTGGATCTTACTCTTACAAGAGTTTGATATTGAAATCCGAGATAAAAGAGGAGCAGAAAATCTCGCCGCTGATCATCTTTCTCCTCTTGAAAATCCCGAATTAGAAGTTCTGAATGAATCGGCCATACAAGACAACTTTCCTGATGAATATCTATTGAAGATAGATTATAAAGAAATCCCATGGTTTGCAGACTATGCAAACTACTTAGTTTGTGGATTCCTTGAAAAAGGATTATCGTACCAAAGACGAAAGAAATTCTTCAGTGATATAAAACACTATTTCTGGGAAGATCCACATCTGTTTAAAAGTTGTCCCGATGGAATAATACGCCGATGTGTATTTGGAGATGAAGCTAGTAAAATTTTAAACCATTGTCACACAGGACCAACAGGAGGGCATTATGGGCCTCAACTAACAGCAAGAAAAGTTTATGAAGCTGGATTCTATTGGCCTACAATTTACAAAGACGCACACCTTCTTTGCAAATCCTGTGATGCATGTCAAAGGGCCGGAAAAATAAGTCAACGTGATGAAATGCCACAAAATGTCATCCAAGTATGTGAAGTATTTGACATTTGGGGTATTGACTTTATGGGTCCATTTCCAAAATCTCATAATAATCTATATATACTCGTAGCCATTGATTATGTATCTAAATGGGCGGAAGCACAAGCTCTCCCAACTAACGATGCACGAGTTGTAGTAAATTTTTTAAAACGTCTTTTTGCAAGGTTTGGAACACCGAAAGCTTTAATAAGTGATCGGGGTACTCATTTCTGTAATAATCAACTTGAGAAAGTTCTTAAAAGATATGGAGTAACTCATAAAATCTCCACCGCATATCATCCACAAACAAGTGGACAAGTTGAAAATACCAACCGAGCTTTAAAACGTATTCTAGAGAAAACCGTAGGATCAAATCCGAAGGAATGGTCCATTAAATTGGAGGATGCACTCTGGGCTTTTAGAACAGCCTACAAAACTCCAATTGGAACCACACCTTTTAGACTTGTTTATGGAAAAGCATGTCATCTTCCAGTAGAAATTGAACACAAAGCATTTTGGGCTTTGAAGACATGTAATCTTGATTTACATGAAGCCGGACGTCTACGATTAAGTCAACTAAACGAATTAGAAGAATTAAGACATGAAGCATACGAAAATTCGTTAATCTATAAAGAAAGAACGAAGAAATGGCATGATAAAAGAATCAGAAATTCAAAAGAATTTAAAGAAGGAGACAGAGTTCTTCTTTTCAATTCACGATTCAAGCTATTTCCTGGAAAATTGAAATCAAGATGGTCTGGACCATTCATAGTCAAAAGAGTTTTCCCATACGGAACGATAGAATTGATAAATTCAAATGGGATTGAATTTAAAGTTAATGGTCACAGAGTTAAACATTACATACAGGGTCCGATGGAAGTCGACAACGAAGTTAATCACAATTTCGACACCACAGCTAACTAAGTGTGGGGAGAATCAAGTCTATAAAGGATAATATGTATTTCTGTTAGAGTTAGATTGTCTGTTTTCGTGTAATTCTCGAAAATGGAACACGTATGGTCTTTCCCTAGCAGACCCTAAAGAACTAGTCTTCTCCCCCCATTCTGAATTTTTATTTTTTTAGGTTTTTACGAAATGAAGACTGCCTGTGAACTAAACCATGGTCTAATGCTACATGCTTTGATCACTAAAAGAAATAATGACATACTACCGAGTGAAATAGTATCAGTAATCAGAGAAAGAATGGACGGAGTTAGAAAAGGATCCAGATGCGAAGATAATAAGTTACAATTTGGTAAAGGAAAATCAAAATACGCAGCGAAAAGAAGAGCACGACACCTAGAAAAATGTCACAAATGCGGAAAATGGTCACATGGAGGTAAATGTTCAAATAATCAAACCTATTCAAATACCGAATTTGTTACTTTATGCAGAGACGGACCGTTCATATGTTTAGAAGAAAAGACAATGAATGCTCGAGGTTACGCCTATGCAGCCATGGAAGACCAATTAAACCGACTATCTTATGAATATAATAGATCATATAACTAAGAAATCTATTTCACAGGTATGTCTGTACAGTTTTTATTTTTATTTTATTTTTATTTTTAACCTTTTGATAATAAACGCTAATTTGTTCGCTAAAAAGTATTAAATTGGTATTGAATAAAATTAGGTTTGGCGACCGAAATTATTGATATCGTTCAAAAATTTATTACATCACTGCGAAATTTAACGTTTATTCTTAAGGTATAAATATCTTTAATCAATCAACCCAAAATATTTCAAAAATTCGTCATGAGTTAAATTAGGTCTTGGAACCGAAATTACTTTACCGAAAAGAGGGGCGCATATTTTTGATAATATTTGATTGATTAAAGTGGGATAAAAAGACAAAAAGATTTTTAATTTTATTATTTTTTTTAATCTTAATATTTAAATCTTAAATTAATATTGTAAACTTTGTAAAAACAATATATTTAAAATTGTAAATATTTGAAAAATTAAATTAAGTTTGGTGTGAATTTATAATATGAATTTTTAAATTAAGTTTGGTGTGAATTTTTAATTTTTAAAATATGAAATTTTAATTTTATACATTTTAAATTTTGAGTTTGGTGTGAATTTTTAATTTTAATTTTATATTTAAGTTGTGTGAATTTAAAAACAAAAATTTACTTTATCTCATTAAGTTAAGAATATGATTTTTAAAATTCGTCGTAAGTTGAAGACTAGGTCTCTGAACCGAAATTGCTTTACCCGAGGGAGGGACGAGAACTTTTATTATCATTATTTTTAATCTTGTTGATTTAAAGTATGCCAAAAACATTAAAAAACCCAAAAATCTTAGCTTTTAAAACAATCGCTACAAAAAGACTGGCATTAAGTTCAGCAAAAGCAAGTAATTTTGACGACAATGATGCAAAATATATGTGAAATAACAACAAGACGGGATGAACAAATGATGTGCACCATTTATCATTCAGCAAACAAACGCCAATATATTTGGAAACTTTGGTAAAAATTTAATCATTTTCACACAAATCACCCTCAATAATTTAAATTGTTACTGATTTCTTGCAAATGAGGGCATTGCAAGATCTTAAGTGTGGGAAGGGGTTAAATTCTTTCGGATTTTAAAATTTTTATATTAAACACTTGGTTACCATTAAAAATACTAGTAAAGCAGTAGTTGTATTAGAATCTAGTGCTCTCTGATAAAAAAGAACAGCCCTAGTCTTATATACTGACTACCCAATTCTAGTAAAATTTTTCAAAATTTTCAATTAAATGAATTAAAATCATGTTTATACACATTTATGAACGATAAAACTAGGTTTTAACACCGAAATTATTGTTACCTCGGAAAGGACATAAATTGAGAAACAAACTAAAATGTTAAAATTCATTTAAAATGGAATAGAGGACGATAAAAAGAAAAATAAAAAGCCAAGTGTGGGAAAATTTACCAAATTATTTTAAACATATGTCACATATATCTGTAACAAATAACTGAAAATACTTTTGCTTTGGACTAAACTAAACTGTTTTACCCGATGAAAGAAAAGAAGAGATGGATCTACACGATGAATCAATTCCATCATTAAAAGGAAGTAAAGTCTTCCGAAAAAGACACGCGCTTCTTGATTTAGGTCATGAAGTTGTCGTTCAGACCAGCTGTAGGTTGACGAAAAATCTAGAAAAGTCATCACTAAAATCAGCAGGAAATCCACGGACCTCAGCATTAAACAGGGTCGCCAAGTGGTCAGATTTATCCTAACCATGAGAAGGATTTATCTCGTACAATGGGGGGCACCATGCAAATTAGCTGGATAAGACTAATGAATCAGATCCCCAGAAAGGATAATCTCCTTAAAAATTAAAAATCAGCTTTTAAGACTGATATTACTCAATCCAAGAGATTGACCTTAAAGATTGAGAATTACAAACTCATGGAATTCAATGATATCTAAACTCGAGCTTAAACGAGAAAATATTTTGATCAAAATTATAAACCGATTTGTTTTCTGAAAACCCTATTTTCAATGCGTTCATTACCATTGAACGTAAAATCCTAGGAATTCACCTGGAATTCATTAGGTCACCTGAACTAAATCGGGTGTCAACCGTAAGAACGGTGGTTGCATAACATGGTCAAAGACAGAACCTTGTGCCAGACCGAAAAATCATAGGATGAGCTTTACTATTGCTCCTACCAAGGATAGTAATTGCGTCCGACACGTTATAGACCATAATCAAAAGCATGTCACGGGACATTGCCTTAAACAGTTGCTTGTTCAACGCTTTCCTTTACAACCGGACGGTAGTTTGCCGAAAGGTAATATACGGAACAAGTAAACTGGACGTGTTGCTTTCCAAATACAAGGTTAGCAAGTGGGTGACACAAAACCGCAAGTTTTGAGCTAAAATTTTCAAATCTGAAACCCACCAAACCCACAAAAATATTTTGCAAACACCGGTAAAGGGTTATTCCGGAAAACTTATCTAGGGTAAAAACTAGATTTAATTTTCAAAAGATCAAATGTTTTCATAAAGATCCAATTTCCTTAATGGATCTAAATTTTTATAGTCATGTGGGACTGTAAACCATATCGTTACTACCATTGTTTATACCGCCGTATAGAAATCACTGATGTACAAAGTGTGAAGAATAAAGAAGTGATTCTAGTATTTCAAGACAATATTGCTTGAGGACAAGCAACGCTCAAGTGTGGGAATATTTGATAATGCTAAAAACGAACATATATTTCATAGCATTATTCCTCAAGAAAGACAAGCTTTTAGTTGCAATTGTTCTATTTACAAGTGATATTCGTTTAAATAATAAAAGGTGAAGACAAAAGACAGATTCGACGATTTGAAGACGCAAATGACCAAAAAGCTCAAAAGAACAAAAGACAATCAAAAAGGTTCCAATTATTGATAAGAAACGTCTCAAAATCACAAGAGTACAAGATTCAAAACGCAAAGTACAAGATATTAAATTGTACGCGAGGACGTTCGAAAATCCGGAACCGGGACCAGAGTCAATTCTTAACGCTCGACGCAACGGACTAAAAATTACAAGTTAACTATATATATAAATATAATATAATATATAATTAATTATATTAATTATATATATATTATATATATATATTTAAAACCGTCGGCAGCAGGAAACTCCAAGGGTGTAAACTGTAAATACCTCTCCGCGACTCGCGGAGTTTTAAGGGTATTTTGCCGCAAGTCGCGGAGCCCCAAAATTCACTTCTGGCTATAAAGCCAACCGAATTCTGATCGAATTTTACATCTTATTTTCTCAATCTCTCTCAATATATACGTAATATATTTATATTTATAATTTATATTTTAATTTTAATTATAATTCTAATAATAAGGTTATGTTAGCGAATGTTGTAAGGGTGTAAGTCGAAATTCTGTCCGTGTAACGCTACGCTATTTTTAATCATTGTAAGTTATGTTCAACCTTTTTATATTAATGTCTCGTAGCTAAGTTATTATTATGCTTGTTTAAAACGAAGTAATCATGATGTTGGGCTAATTATTAAAATTGGGTAATTGGGCTTTGTACCATAATTGGGGTTTGGACAAAAGAACGACACTTGTGGAAACTAGGCTATGGGCTATTAATGGGCTTTATATTTGTTTAACTAAATGAAAGTTTGTTAATGTTAATATAAAGATTTACAATTGGGCGTCCCTATAAATTACCATATACACTCGATCGGACACGATGGGCGGGGTATTTATATGTACGAATAATCGTTCATTTAACCGGACACGGGAATGGATTAATAGCCACTAGAATAATTAAAACAGGGGTGAAATTACATTCAAGGGTAATTGGTGTAATTGTTAACAAAGTAGTAAAACCTTGGTTTACACGCAGTCGATAACCTGGTGTATTCATTAAACAAAGTATTAAAACCTTGTTACAATTCGAATCCCCAATTAGTTGGAATATTTATCTTCGGGTATAATAATAATTTGACAAGGACACTTGCAATTTATATTTATGACTGATGGACTGTTATGGACAAAAACCAGACGGACATATTGAATAATCCAGGACAAAGGACAATTAACCCATGGGCATAAAACTAAAATCAACACGTCAAACATCATGATTACGGAAGTTTAAATAAGCATAATTCTTTTATTTCATATTTAATTTCCTTTATTTTATATTTAATTGCACTTCTAATTATTGCACTTTTATTTATTGTTATTTTATTTAATCGCACTTTTAATTATCGTACTTTTAATTATCGCAATTTAATTTTATCGCATTTTTATTATTCGCAATTTCATTATCGTTATTTACTTTACGCTTTAATTTAAAGTCTTGTATTTATTTTATATTTTACATTAGGTTTTAACTGCGACTAAAGTTTTAAAATCGACAAACCGGTCATTAAACGGTAAAAACCCCCCTTTATAATAATAATATTACTTATATATATATTTGTATTTTTATAAAAGTAAACTAATATAGCGTTGAGCTTTGTTTAAAGATTTCCCTGTGGAACGAACCGGACTTACTAAAAACTACACTACTGTACGATTAGGTACACTGCCTATAAGTGTTGTAGCAAGGTTTAAGTATATCCATTCTATAAATAAATAAATATCTTGTGTAAAATTGTATCGTATTTAATAGTATTTTCTGCTAAAATTTAATAGTATTTTATACCCCTCTGCTTTGACATCAAAGACAAGGTAGCTGTGAAAATCTGAACCACAATGAAAATCATACTTAACCATATAACCAACACAACTTTAGAGTTCCTATTCACTATCTTCCCTGCAAGAAAATATATGAATAATGAGAATACAATGTTTTTATAACAGTAAGTTTATATGGACATTGTTGCTACAAAAAGTACACATTATAGCTAACTTTTGTATACCTTCATTGAAGAAAAACGTAGAAACCGGGAACCAAATGATCATCTTGAGTGTCTGATAGGATGCTGTAAATTTGGGGTTGTCCGCACGGTATTCTAAAATTGCGATTGCAACTCCAATATAGATACACATGCCAATTATTGTGAACCACAATCTCTTAGTAAAAGGTCTTAGGAAAGTCCACAACGTTTGGTTCCATTCATGTGATCCATGAATAAGCATATAAACTTCAGAGCTTAGATATGGTGGCGTAAAATCAACGTATTGAGCTCTGCTGGAACGCACGGTAACATCACCCCCAATCGAATGACAAGTCTGTAAAATCAACATATTAAGCTTTGGTTCGTTATATTATGTAATGATCATCTAGTGAGCCTATCAAACAAAAAGTGGTAGGTGTAGTGCGCTAGCGCACATTTGACTAAAATCATTGAAAGACAAGGCTCTGGCCAGCGAGTCGTGAAGCATTAATGTACAAGTGGTTAAGGCTTGTTTGTACGATGGCCACAACTATCATATAAGGAAATTGGGCGTAAATATGGTTGATATACTTCTGTAAAAAAAAAATAAAAAAAAAATATCTAAAACTGAAAGGCTTTTGGTCTAACAATAAACGTGTAACTAATCTATTTCAAGTCTCGTTTGATACTTAACAAGTGTACACATGCGAAGTTCGCAAAATTTATAATTAATAATTAGTAATCTAATAAGGATTAATAAATAACAATAATTAATAATTTAATAATGATTAATAATAAAAAATAAGTTTTTTATTATATATATGAGAGTACAATAATAGTTGAGTTTGTTTTGTTTTTATATATAAAGAGTGATGATAATAATTAAGTTTATTACAAAACAAAGGTACAATTTCATATCAAATGTTGAAATTACAAATCAATGGTTGATTTGAAGTGAGACACAATTATGACATCATAATTGAGTTCATGACTGAAATCATAGTTATGACTTATGAAACTCAACTAATGGGCGACGTTTTGGAAAAAAGATTATTATGACTTTCCTTTTATATACCAGAAGACTAAGATGTATATACATAATTTGTGATTTTCAGATCTAAGATGATCAATTTGTATGTGTATTCAGAAACAGTTCGTACCGTCCCTTCAATGACATGTATAAGTTGATCATAGGTACCGTTACTCTCCCCTCTGTCGTTAATGTACGGTTTGAAAATAGGCTGAACTCTGTATGGCAACAATTGTAATGCATAGCAAAATATTGCTATGGAGAATCCACCTTTAACTTCAAAATTTTTTACTTTTACAAACTCAGTAAATCCATCTTTCTTTGGAATCCACACAACTAATTGTTGGCATGGACCTTCTCCTGTTTTATTCACTTGCCATGTGGGCCCTACTATATCTATTGTAGACATTATTAGTAATAATCAAATCATCAACATACATGATTAATGTATCAAGTTAATACCTGCACATATATCAGCCGGCTGTTCTATAAGACTACGCTCTTTTCTAAATCTTCTCCTTCGGCTAGATCTTTGTCTGATAGTTATACTCGTCAGTGTTTCTTTAGAGTCAACTTTTGAATATGGTTCTCGATTTATTAATTTATACGCTGGTGCTACTGACGCGTTCACAGAATTAAGAAAGCAATGAACACAAACCATTATCCCAACAAAGAACACAATAGTGTTGTTGTTGTTGTTGTTGTACAACATATTGTCTGATGAGTTGTATCAAGAAGAATCTTTTGTTGGTTTATATAAAGCTAGATTCAGTTACGGCTTATATACTTTGACAATTCCTAATAATCTTGATTTTCAGACATTTGTCAGTTTATTAACGTATTCTCATTTATTTTGCTGACAGAGATCTCATTTATTTTGCTGACAGAGAGCTGACGGTAAATAAAAAAGGGTTACGAATTTCATTCTAATGCTACACACTTTACACAAACCCTAGCCGCGTATAACCTCTGTTTTTCGTTCCCAATCAACCATAACACGAATAAAGTGTCGATCTAATCTCTTGTAAGTTTGATTTTCGATCCCGAAAGTTTACATTTATTCGATTAAACCTTTCTCTTGTGAATTCCGCCTCTAGATTTAGATATAACGTTTGTTCTAAGGTCAAATCTAAGGTCAAATTAGCACCCACACGGGAAAGGTTCAAACGAGAACTACAAAAAATGCGAGAACTGCGAGAACTTTTTAGTTTCATAATTTTTATGCATTTAAATGCAACAAATTACATGCACATGTTAACTAATGCTCATATCATTAACAAACATATGTTCATTATCACAAAATACATGTTAAATTGTTAATTATATGAAATGTTAACATGTATCACAAACAAATATGCACATGTGAACGAGAAACTATATATTTGAATATATATGTATAATATAAGTTTTTTCAAACTATTTTATGTTCATTTCTTACTCACCATCAACATTTATGGATGATTCAATTTAATCACATGTGAAAATCTTTGTAAATTAAAAGTTCTCGCAGTTCTCGCTCTTTTTGTAGTTCTCGTTTGAACTTTTGACGCACCCACACAACTCCATAAGTTTTCCATGTTAATCAAAACAATAAAAAACCAAATTAACGCTCACGATTTAATTACTGATCATCGTACAGTAGTACAATATCGATCTTTTTGAGGTTTCTATTGTTTTACATGCTCACCATTGTGCTGACGTTTTACAAAAATCGATTACTACTATATATATGTATATAATTGTTCGACTTGTAAAACACATTGTTTAGTTTAATAACAAGAGCCGGCAGGCTGATTCCTGATTGGGTTGCGCAAATACCAGGAAACTAGGCGAATTATATTCCAACAATAATATATAAATATATAATATATATTCGATCATTTTCAACGGATTTATACACTACTTGCATCTGACATATCGAGGCTCCAACAAATCCTTTTACTCCTAAGCTTGCTGATTCATATTTTATTAAAATAACCTAATGTCAACTTCTTCACATATATACAAAGGGCAAGTGAAATGAAACAGAACTGTTACCTAACTATGATAAGGGACACATTTACTTTATAAACACTGAAAAAAAAAAAACCCTTAGTGATTGATGATTTTCGGATATACTGCATCCATCTATCACTCAACAGGTGTTCAAAACTTTTTACCGCCCACCCTCACATGTCCCGTGTGGACACCAATGGCTCGGCGAATTCCTCACCCCACCCTCACCATTTCCAGTGGCGGAGCCACATGGTCTTGGTTGGGGTCATTTGCCACCAACGAATTTTATTTTGTGAGGCAACAACAAGCGTCGATTTATTGGCGACTTAACTGCCGCTTAGGGGCTAAATTGAACTCCAGGCTTGATTTAAAACCCATGGAAATTTGTTTATATCATTTTCATGGCGTTTCTTTTTTATTTCTTTTTATCATGTACGTATCCATTTTATTCTTTTTATTTAAATCATTTACTTTATTTATTTTTATTTTATTTATTTACTCATTTATTTATATATTTATTCATTTTTTATTTTTATTTTTTTCCCACTTTTTGGGCCGGAGGTCCTCATGGAAGCAATCTCTTTATCCGTCGAATAAAGAGAGGGAGGACTTTCCCTACTCTTGTGAGTGTTTCACCCAGGGTGGAGAAATGATTTCTCTTTATTCCAGGATAGAGGAAGGATTGTCTACGTCTCACCTCCCATATACCTCACACATGAAATGTCCCGTTCATATAGATTATAAACGTTCCATATTAATTGATTTCATTGCGAGGTTTTGACCTCTATATGAGACGTTTTTCAAAGACTACATTCGATTTTAAAACAAACCATAACCTTTAAAATATTACGACGATTATCAAATAATGATAATATAAAATATATAGCATTTTCACACGACCATTACATAATGGTTTACAATAATATTACACAACAATATATGTCTTCGAATGCAGTTTTTAAACAATATTATACAAGCATGCTGACTCTAACTCTTGTCCATAAATTAGCATGCAACAGCGGAAGCTCTTAATAATCACCTGAGAATAAACATGCTTTAAACGTCAACAAAAATGTTTGTGAGTTATAGGTTTAACCTATATATTTATCAATTCGTAATAATAGACCACAAGATTTCATATTTCCATCTCTCATAAACAACATGCAATCTGCATAAAAATTATTCATATGATGAACACCTGGTAACCGACATTAACAAATGCATCTAGAATATCCCCAATATACAGGTACACTCATATGTATATAAAATCGAAGTACTAAAGCATCCATAACATGGATGGGGTTCGTTAGGCCCATAGATCTATCTTCAGGATTCACGTCAATTTGGGGGTCTGTTCCCAAGTTCTTTGGCTACCAAGCAGAAAGGGTGATATACGGTATAATGATTCAATCATAGAATATACTTTCAAGTACTTGTGTCTATTTTGTAAAATATTTATAAAACTGCATGTATTCTCATCCCAAAAATATTAGATTTTAAAAGTGGGACTATAACTCAGTTTCACAGATTTTTCCTTCGTCGAAAATATGACTTGGCCACGAGTCGATTCACGAACCTATAACAATTATATACATATATATTAAAGTATGATCGAAATATATTTACAATATGTTTTATTATGTTTTAACGATTTAAGTTTGTTAAGTTAGCAGTCCAACATTAGTAATCTACAACTAGTTGTCCACAGTTAGATGTACAGAAATAAATCAATATATATTATCTCGAATCAATCCACGACCCAGTGTATACAAGTCTCAGGCTAGATCACAACTCAAAGTATATATATTATTTTGGAATCAACCTCAACCCTGTATAGCTAACTCAAGCATTACTGCATATAGAGTATCTATGGTTGTTCCCAAATAATATATATAGATGGGTCGATATGATATGTCAAAACATTGTATACGTGTCTATGGTATCCCAAGATTACATAATATATGTTAGAATACATGTATAATACAATATAAGTTAGTTAAGTTATGATTAGAATAGATTTGTTACAAATTTCACGTAGCTACAACAAGCAAAAATATCCAATTTTGTTTTACCCATAACTTCTTCGTTTTAAATCTGTTTTGAGTGATTCAAGTTGCTATGGTTTCATAATGAACTGAAATTCATGAAACTAATGAACTGAAATTCATGAAACTAAACAGAAAAAGTATAAGTTTATAGTCAGAAATACAGGTTACAAGTCATTTTTGTAAGAGGTAGTCATTTCAGTCAAAAGAACGACGTCTTGATGACCATTTTGAAAAGCATACTTCCACTTTGAGTTTAACCATGATTTTTGGATAATGATTTTCCCAGAAGGACAAATTTTAAATCAAAGTTCATCATAGTTTTTAATTATCTAACCCAAAACAGCCCGCGGTGTTACTACGACGGCGTATGTTCGATTTTACGGTGTTCTTCGTGTTTCCAGGTTTTGAATCATTAAGTTAGCATATCATATAGATATAGAACATGTATTTAGTTGATTTTAAAAGTTAATTTAGAAGGATTAACTTTGTTTGCGAACAAGTTTAGAGTTAACTAAACTATGTTCTAGTGATTACATGTTACAATCTTCGAATAAAATAGTTTTATATATATGAATCGAATGATGTTATGAACATCATTACTACCTCAAGTTTAGTAGGTAAACCTACTGGAAGTGACAAAAATTGATCTAGCTTCAAAGGATTCTTGGATGGCTTGAAAGTTCTTGAAGTAGAATCAGACACGAAAACAAGTTCAAGTAAGATTATCACTCGAATTAAGATGGTTTATAGTTATAGAAATCGAATCAAAGTTTGGATATGAATATTACCTTGAATAAGAAAGATAAACTACTATAATTAACAAAGGTTTCTTGATCTTAGATGATTACTTGGAATGGATTTGCAAGATTGAAAGTAAACTAGCAAACTTGAAAGGATTTTCGAAGTGTTCTTGAAGTGTTCTTCCTATGATGATTATAGCTTGATTCTTGAAGTAATTTTTGATGAAGATGATGATTAGTTTACTGGAAATTTCGTTCCTAAGAGTGTGTGTGTGTTTAGAGAGAATTAGAAAGAGAATTGGAAGTGAAATGGATTGATTGGTGAGTGGTGAATGGTGAGTGGTGAGTAGGGTTAAAAGGAGTTCTAGTTAGTTGACTAGTTCATGGTAGAAGTTAAATTTGATTAGTCATGCATGACATAATCAAGAGTGGAATCTCATGCTAGTTCCTATTGGTATATACCCATAGAATCTGTGTATAATACGGGTACGAATACGAAATGACTACGAGTAGAATTGTTGATGAAAATGAATGAAAATGTAATTGTAAGCATTTTTGATATAGAGAAGCACTTTGATATGTGTCTTGAAGTCTTTTAAAAGTGTACTAATACATCTTAATACACTACATGTATATTCATTTTAACTGAGTCGTTAAGTCAACGTTATTCGTTACATGTAAGTGTTGTTTTTGAAAGCTTTAAGTTAACGATCTCATTTAATGTTGTTGAAAGCTTTAAATCAAATTTTAACACATTTTTAATAAAGCGATATTAACCCAAACAGGGGTTGCCACCCCTTGGACCCCAGCCAGGGGTTGCTCGACCCTAGCCAGGGGCTCTGCCCCTTGGACCCTGCCAGGGGTTGCCACCCCTTGGACCCCGCTATCGGGGGCGCTGCCCCCGAACCCCCGTCATAATTACGATAAGTTCGAACAAGTGTGCACTCCACACTTTCCCAAACTTGTTCGATATTTATCAAGGTTATTTTGGTTAACAAATTAATCCCATTACACTTAAATCATATTGATGACACAAATCACCAACAATGAATATATCTTAATATGATACATATGTCTTTAGTAAGGCGTTGCTATAACGATAATCGTTATATATATCGTTTCGAGTTTCATAATTCAATAGTCTCATTTTATGTATATAACTCATTATTAATATACCTTGTGAGATACTTACTTTTCATAATATCATGTTAGCTATATACATATCCATATATATATCATCATATAGTTTTTACAAGTTTTAACGTTCGTGAATCGCCGGTCAACTTGGGTGGTCAATTGTCTACATGAAACTCATATCAAATAATCAAGTCTTAACAAGTTTGATTGCTTAACATGTTGGAAACATTTAATCATGTAAATATCAATTTCATTTAATATATAATCATGGGATAATCATGGAAAAGTTCGGGTCACTACAGTACCTACCCGTTAAATAAATTTCGTCCCGAAATTTTAAGCTGTTGAAGGTGTTGACGTATCTTCTGGAAATAGTTGCGGGTATTTCTTCTTAATCTGATCTTCACATTCCCAGGTGAACTAGGGTCCTCTACGAGCATTCCATCGAACCTTAACAATTGGTATTTTATTTTTCTTAAGTCTTTTAACCTCACGATCCATTATGAATTGAAGTTTTTCATTGATTTGGATTTCGTCTAACGGAATAGTGAGATCTTCTTTAGCAATACATTTCTTCAGATTCGAAACGTGGAAAGTGTTATGTACGTCAGCGAGTTGTTGAGGTAATTCGAGTCGGTAGGCTACTGATCCGACACGATCTATTATCTTGAATGGTCCAATGTACCAAGGATTTAGTTTCCCCGTTTACCAAATCGAACAACACCTTTCCAAGGTGAAATTTTAAGCATGACCATCTCTCCAAATTCAAATTCTATATCTTTTCTTTTAATGTCCGCGTAGCTCTTTTGTCGACTTTGAGCGGTTTTCAACCGTTGTTGAATTTGAATGATTTTCTTGATAGTTTCTTGGATTATCTCTGGACCCGTAATCTTTCTATCCCCCACTTTATTCTAACAAATCGGAGACCTGCACATTCTACTATAAAGTGCTTCAAACGGCGCCATCTCAATACTCGAATGGTAACTGTTGTTGTAGGAAAACTCTGCTAATGGTAGATGTCGATCCCAACTGTTTCCAAAATCAATAACACATGCTCGTAGCATGTATTCAAGTTTATGTATCGTTCTTTCACTTTGCCCATCAGTTTGTGGATGATAGGCTGTACTCATGTCTAGATGAGTCCCCAATGCTTGTTGCAATGTCTGCCAGAATCTTGAAACAAATCTGCCATCCCTATCAGAGATAATAGAGACTGGTATCCCATGTCTGGAGATGACTTCCTTCAAGTACAAACGTGCCAACTTTTCCATCTTATCGTCTTCTCTCATTGGCAAAAAGTGTGCTGATTTGGTAAGACGATCGACTATTACCCAAATAGTACCATAACCACTTACAGTCCTTGGCAATTTGGTAATGAAATCCATGGTAATGTTTTCCCATTTCCATTTCGGGATTTCAGGTTATTGAAGTAGACCTGATGGTTTCTGATGTTCAGCGTTGACCTTAGAACACGTCAAACATTCTCCTACATATCTCGCAATATCGGCTTTCATACCCGGCCACCAAAAATGTTTCTTGAGGTCACTGTACATCTTTTCTGCTCCGGGATGTATTGAGTATCTGGTTTTATGTGCTTCCCCAAGTACCATTTCTCTCACATCTCCAAACTTTGGTACCCAAATTCTTTCATCTCTATACCGGGTTCCGTCTTCTCGAATAATAAGGTGTTTCTCTGATCCTTTGGGTATTTCATTCTTCAAATTCCCTTCTTTTACAACTCCCTGTTGCGCCTCTTTTATTTGAGTAGTAAGATTAGTACGAATAATTATATTCATAGCTTTTACCCGTATAGGTTCTCTGTCCTTTCTACTCAAAGTGTCAGCTACCACATTCACCTTCCCCAGGTGGTAACGAATCTCGAAATCGTAATCATTCAATAACTCAATCCACCTACGCTGCCTCATGTTTAGTTGTTTCTGATTAAATATGTGTTGAAGAATTTTGTGATCGGTATATATAATACTTTTGACCCCATATAAGTAGTGCCTCCAAGTCTTTAATGCAAAAACAACAGCGCCTAATTCCAAATCGTGTGTCGTATAATTTTGCTCGTGAATCTTCAATTGCCTAGACGCATAAGCAATTACCTTCATTCATTGTATTAATACACAACCGAGGCCTTGCTTTGAGGCGTCACAATATATCACAAAATCATCATTCCCTTCAGGCAGTGACAATATAGGTGCTGTAGTTAACTTTTTCTTTAGCAATTAAAATGCTTTCTCCTGCTCATCCTTCCATTCAAATTTCTTCCCTTTATGCGTTAATGCAGTCAAGGGTTTTGCTATTTTGGAAAAATCTTGGATGAATCTTCTGTAGTAACCAGCCAATCCTAAAAATTGGCGTATCTGCGTAGGAGTTTTCGGTGTTTCTCACTTCTCAACGGTTTCAATCTTTGCCGGATCAACTTGAATACCTTCTTTGCTCACTATATGACCGATGAATTGAACTTCTTTCAACCAAAATGCACACTTTGAAAATTTAGCGTACAATTTTTCCTTCCTCAACAATTCTAGCACTTTTCTCAAATGTTCTTCGTGCTCTTGATCATTCTTTGAGTAAATAAGTATGTCATCAATGAAAACAATGACAAACTTATCACGATATGGTCCACACACTCGGTTCATGAGGTCCATGAACATAGCTGGTGCGTTAGTCAATCCAAACGGCATAACCATAAACTCATAATGACCATAACGAGTTCTAAAAGCAGTCTTCGGAATATTATCCTCCTTTACCCGCATTTGATGATACCCGGAACGTAAATCAATCTTTGAATAAACCGACGAACCCTGTAGTTGATCAAATAAATCGTCGATTCTCGGTAGTAGATAACGGTTCTTGATGGTAAGTTTGTTCAGTTCTCGGTAGTCGATACATAACCTGAATGTACCATCCTTCTTTTTGACAAAAAAAACAGGAGCTCCCCATGGTGATGTGCTTGGTTGAATGAAACCACGCTCTAAAAGTTCTTGTAATTGACTTTAGAGTTCCTTCATTTCACTGGGTGCGAGTCTGTATGGAGCACGAGCTATTGGTGCAGCTCCTGGTACAAGATCTATTTGAAATTCAACAGATCGGTGTGGAGGTAGTCCCGGTAATTCTTTCGGAAATACATCGGGAAATTCTTTTGCGATGGAAACATCATTGATATTCTTTTCTTTAGTTTGTACTTTCTCGACGTGTGCTAGAACGGCATAGCAACCTTTTCTTATTAGTTTTTGCGCCTTCAAATTACTAATAAGATTTAGCTTCGCGTTGCTCTTTTCTCCGTACACCATTAAGGGTTTCCCTTTTTCTCGTACAATGCGAATTGCATTATTGTAACAGACGATCTCTGCTTTCACCTCTTTCAACCAGTTCATGCCGATTATCACATCAAAACTCCCTAACTCTACTGGTATCAAATCAATCTTAAACGTTTCGCTAACCAGTTTAATTTCTCGATTCTGACATATTTTATCTGCTGTAATTAATTTACCGTTTGCTAATTCGAGTAAAAATTTATTCTCCAATGGCGTTAAATGGCAACTTAATTTAGCACAAAAATCTCTACTCATATAGCTTCTATCCGCACCCGAATCAAATAAAACATAAGCAGGTTTATCGTCAATAAGAAACGTACCCGTAACAAGCTACGGGTCTTCCTGCGCTTCAACCGCATTAATGTTGAACACTCTTCCACGGTTTTGGCCATTATTATTTACTTCGTCCGGGCATGCAGTTTTGTAATGGCCCGTCTTTCCGCACCCAAAACAAGTAATGGCGGCATTAAATGTTCCGACATTATTTGTTCCTTTACTCCTGTTAATCTTCGGTCCATAGATTCCACACTTTGCATCACTGTAACCCGTTCTTTTGCATTTTGTGCATAACTCTATACAGTAATTATCCTGATGGTATTTCTCACACCTTAAGCACCTGGTTTTCTGCCTCATGTTGTCATTATTGTTGTTGTTGGGACGATTGTTGTTGTTGTTGGGACGGTTGTTGTTGTTGCTGAGACGGTTGTTGTTGTTGCTGGGACGGTTGTTGTTGCGATTGATGTTGCGGTTGTTGGGATAGTTGTTGCGATTGTGGTTGTAATTGTATTGGTGACCCTTGTCATTGTTTTCCTCCCACTTTTTCTTAACTTGTTTCGTGTTGGCTTCTTCGGCCGCCTGTTCTTTAATCCTTCCCTCAATCTGATTTATGAGTTTGTGAGCCATTTGAATTACCTTTTGTATAGAGGCGGGCTCGTGTGAACTCACATCTTCTTAAATCCTTTCCGGTAACCCTTTTACAAATGCGTCGATTTTCTCTTCTTCATCTTCGAACGTTCCTGGACACAATAGGCACAACTATGTGAATCGTCATTCGTACGTGGTAATGTCGAAACCTTGCGTTCATAATCCTCTAAGCTCTGCCTTGAGCTTATTGATCTTGTTTCTGGGACGGTACTGCTCGTTCATCAAGTGCTTGAATGATGAGCATGGTAATGCGTAAGCAGCATCTTGTCCCACCTGCTCGAGATAGGTGTTCCACCATGTTAACGCAGTACCTGTGAAGGTATGCGCAGCGTACTTTACTTTGTCTTCTTTAATACATTTACTTATGGCAAACACCGATTCAACCTTTTCAGTCCACCGTTTTAATCCGATTGGACCCTCGGTTCCATCGAATTCCAAAGGTTTACAGGCAGTGAATTCTTTGTAGGAGCATCCTACACGATTTCTTGTGGAATTAGTTCCACTGCTAGAACCAGAGTTATTGTTGTTATTTTACATTGCGGCCAGCACTGCGGCTATGTTCGCAGCAAGGAAAACAAGGAAGTCTTCCTCACTCATGTTCAAGTTCTGACGAGTCGTCGGTGCCATTTCCTTCAAAAATAGCCAAAAGAATTGAGTTAATCATTTAGAATTCAAGAGTAGTCAATAGTATTTCGTAGCATAATATGAACTTATTTATAAAAGCATTTTCTTCATATTAGCATTTTATAGTTTTAATTCGGGTAGTACCTACCCGTTAAGTTCATACTTAGTAGCTACTATATAATTCAACTACTACAATTCTATATGATAAACTGATAATAATATTTCGCGTTCAAACTTATATACAATATTTTACAAACTTACAATACCGCTATTTTACATATAGCATAAAATATAGCACACAATAACTTGATACATATAGATTATAAACGTTCCATATTAATTGATTTCGTTGCGAGGTTTTGACCTCTATATGAGACGTTTTTCAAAGACAGTATTCGATTTTAAAACAAACCATAACCTTTAAAATATTACGACGATTATCAAATAATGATAATCTAAAATATAGCATTTTCACACGACCATTACATAATGGTTTACAATAATATTACACAACAATATATGTCTTCGAATGCAGTTTTTAAATAATATTATACAAGCATGCTGACTCCAACTCTTGTCCATAAATTAGCATGCAACAGCAGAAGCTCTTAATAATCACCTGAGAATAAACATGCTTTAAACGTCAACAAAAATGTTGGTGAGTTATAGGTTTAACCTATATATTTATCAATTCGTAATAATAGACCACAAGATTTCATATTTCCATCTCTCATAAACAACATGCAATCTGCATAAAAATTATTCATATGATGAACACCTAGTAATCGACATTAACAAATGCATCTAGATAATCCCCAATATACAGGTACACCCATCTGTATATAAAATTGAAGTACTAAAGCATCCATAACATGGATGGGGTTCGTTAGGCCCATAGATCTTTCTTCAGGATTCGCATCAATTTGGGGATCTGTTCCCAAATTCTTAAGCTACCAAGCTGAAAGGATGATATCCGGTATAATGATTCAATCATAGAATATAGTTTCAAGTACTTGTGTTTATTTTGTAAAACATTTATAAAACTGCATGTATTCTCATCCCAAAAATATTAGATTTTAAAAGTGGTACTATAACTCACTTTCACAGATTTTTCCTTCGTCGGTAATATGACTTGGCCAAGGGTCGATTCACGAACCTATAACAATTATATACATATATATTAAAGTATGATCAAAATATATTTATAATATGTTTTATTATGTTTTAACGATTTAAGTTTGTTAAGTTAGCAGTCCAACGTTAGTAATCTACAACTAGTTGTCCACAGTTAGATGTACAGAAATAAATCAATATATATTATCTCGAATCAATCCACGACCCAGTGTATACAAGTCTCAGGCTAGATCACAACTCAAAGTATATATATTATTTTGGAATCAACCTCAACCCTGTATAGCTAACTCAAGCATTACTGCATATAGAGTGTATATGGTTGTTCCCAAATAATATATATAGATGGGTCGATATGATATGTCAAAACATCGTATACGTGTCTATGGTATCCCAAGATTACATAATATATGTTAGAATACATGTATAAAACAATATAAGTTAGTTAAGTTATGATTAGAATAGATTTGTTACAAATTTCACGTAGCTACAACAAGCAAAAATATCCAATTTTGTTTTACCCATAACTTCTTCGTTTTAAATCTGTTTTGAGTGATTCAAGTTGCTATGGTTTCATAATGAACTGAAATTCATGAAACTAAACAGAAAAAGTATAAGTTTATAGTCAGAAATACAGGTTACAAGTCATTTTTGTAAGAGGTAGTCATTTCAGTTAAAAGAACGACGTCTTGATGACCATTTTGAAAAGCATACTTCCACTTTGAGTTTAACCATGATTTTTGGATATAGTTTCATGTTCATAATAAAAATCATTTTCCCAGAAGGACAACTTTTAAATCAAAGTTTATCATAGTTTTTAATTATCTAACCCAAAACAGCCCGCGGTGTTACTACGACGGCGTATGTCCGGTTTTACGGTGTTCTTCGTGTTTTCAGGTTTTAAATCATTAAGTTAGCATATCATATAGATATATAACATGTGTTTAGTTGATTTTAAAAGTTAAGTTAGAAGGATTAACTTTGTTTGCGAACAAGTTTAGAGTTAACTAAACTATGTTCTAGTGATTACATGTTATAATCTTCGAATAAAATAGTTTTATATATATGAATTGAATGATGTTATGAACATCATTACTACCTCAAGTTTAGTAGGTAAACCTACTGGAAGTGACAAAAATTGATCTAGCTTCAAAGGATTCTTGGATGGCTTGAAAGTTCTTGAAGTAGAATCATGACACGAAAACAAGTTCAAGTAAGATTATCACTCGAATTAAGATGGTTTATAGTTATAAAAATCGAATCAAAGTTTGGATATGAATATTACCTTGAATAAGAAAGATAAACTACTGTAATTAACAAAGGTTTCTTGATCTTAGATGATTACTTGGAATGGATTTGCAAGATTGAAAGTAAACTAGCAAACTTGAAAGGATTTTCGAAGTGTTCTTGAAGTTTTCTTCCTATGATGATTATAGCTTGATTCTTGAAGTAATTTTTGATGAAGATGATGATTAGTTTACTGGAAATTTCGTTCCTAAGAGAGAGAGAGAGAGAGAGAGAGAGAGAGAGAGAGAGAGAGAGAGAGAGTGTGTGTGTGTGTGTGTGTTTAGAGAGAATTAGAAAGAGAATTGGAAGTGAAATGGATTAATTGGTGAGTGGTGAGTGGTGAGTGGGGTTAAAAAGAGTTCTAGTTAGTTGACTAGTTCATGGTAGAAGTTAGATTTGATTAGTCATGCATGACATAATCAAGAGTGGAATCCCATGCTAGTTCCTATTGGTATATATCATAGTAAGTACGTCTAGAAGCTGTGTATAATACGGGTACAAATACGGAATGACTACGAGTAGAATTGTTGATGAAAATGAATGGAAATGTAATTGTAAGCATTTTTGATAAGTAGAAATACTTTGATATGTGTCTTGAAGTCTTTCAAAAGTGTACTAATACATCTTAATACACTACATGTATATTCATTTTAACTGAGTCGTTAAGTCAGCGTTAGTCGTTACATGTAAGTGTTGTTTTTGAAAGCTTTAAGTTAACGATCTCATTTAATGTTGTTGAAAGCTTTAAATCAAATTTTAACACATTTTTAATAAAGCGATATTAACTCAAACAGGGGTTGCCACCCTTTGGACCCCAGCCAGGGGTTGCTCGACCCCAGCCAGGGGCTCTGCCCCTTGGACCCCACCAGGGGTTGCCACCCCTTGGACCCCGCTATCGGGGGCGCTGCCCCCGAACTCCCGTCATAATTACGATAAGTTCAAACAAGTGTGCACTCCACACTTTCCCAAACTTGTTCGATATTTATCAAGGTTATTTTGGTTAACAAATTAATCCTATTAAACTTAAATCATATTGGTGACACAAATCACCAACAATGAATATATCTTAATATGATACATATGTATTTAGTAAGGCGTAGCTATAACGATAATCGTTATATATATCATTTCGAGTTTCATAATTCAATAGTCTCATTTTATGTATATAACTCATTGTTAATATACCTTGTGAGATACTTACTTTTTATAATATCATGTTAGCTATATACATATCCATATATATATATATATATATATATCATCATATAGTTTTTACAAGTTTTAACGTTTCGTGAATCGCCGGTCAACTTGGGTGGTCAATTGTCTACATGAAACTCATTTCAAATAATCAAGTCTTAACAAGTTTGATTGCTTAACATGTTGGAAACATTTAATCATGTAAATATCAATTTCATTTAATATATAATCATGGGATAATCATGGAAAAGTTCGGGTCACTACAACACACGTGGGATTGGGTATGTTGTTGTTGTTGTTGTTGTTGTTGAATTTTATTTTGTGAGCCAGTAGTATTACTTTTTAGGTAGAAAGTTTTGATTTCTTCTTAAAATATTGAACCCATCCCACATACCACATACAATAATAATGGGCTTATCACCTATTTGCCCATTTTTTACCCCTTTCTGAGCTGGAACCCTAAAAAAAAAAATTGAAAATTTGCCCACGCAAGGCGCAAGGATCATTAGTCCTTGCGCCCTTGCTAACAAACACAAGGCGCAAGGTTATTGACTTGCGTCCTTGTGGCCTTGCGCCTTGCACCTTATCAGGATGGATTTTTTCTGATTTCTGGATAACATTTTGTTAGATTTTTTGTACCTTTACGTATAAGATTTTGTTCCTGTGTATTTATTGAGGCTAGAACTCCAAATAACCAATTTCATTCCACTTCATTTCTAAATAGATCATGTCATTAGAGCATCGTTAAGGTACACTTTTATCTATTTTTTTCACTAATTTGTGTATTAATGAGCTGTAGTAATGATGAAGCATTTGTTGTTCATGTATGTTGTAGGGGTAATTTTGAATTTGTTAACAACATACCTATGTATTTGCCTCTTGATTGTTTTAGAACCAGATTAAAACTACCACTTGCTCCACAAAAACCAATAAATCGAAGAGTATTGTTAAGGAAAGTTCTTTAAAAAATTGAATTGCCACCTAATGCACCTGTTTCGATGAGATATATTGATAATAATTATATTTTTGATATTACTGATGATCATGAAGATTTTTTTGAGTTTTTAAAACACGCTGTCTCAAACGAGCCTATTGATATTTATGTTGTCGACAAAGTAAGAATGCTTCAACCCCAACAAAATCCACAAACACACCATCTCCAACAAAACCTAGAAACACTCTAGCCCCAACAAAATCCACAAACACACCATCTCCAACAAAACCTCCGAATACTCGAGTCTCAACCAAACAAACAAACACACCATCTGCAAGAAACCCTACGAATAGACAATTCCGAACCAAACCTAGAAACACACTATTTGGAAGAAGAACAGGCTGAAATACCACCTCCAAACACAGAAGAATTTAATTTCTTCAACCATGGCGCCGAGAACGTGTGTAAAATAAAAAAATAGAGAACCCGTTTATACCTGTTGTTGCGTCTAGTGAATCGGATGAAGCAAGTGACGAGGAAGATGAAGATGAAGAAGATGAAGAAGATGAAGAAAAACAAGATTTATTCTGGAATATGCCAACTCTACACAGTCAGCAAGATGAAGAAAACCCCGAATTTACGACCCCAATTCCAACCACGTATCAGGTATCTGATTTGGTCAAAGTTCGTCAAACGTTTTCGAACAAGGAAGAATTCCTAAACCAGCTATTTACAAAATGCCTTGAAGAAAACTTTCAAATAAAGCCTGTAAAGTCGGACAAATCTCGGTACACCGCTAAATGTGTGTTGCCAAATTGTGAGTGAAAATGTAGTGCATACAAAATAAGACACTCTAAAAACTTTACGGTTAAGAAGTTGCATGACGTACACACATGCTCACGCACACAAATTATGGGAAACAATAAACATGCTACTAAAAAGGTGTTGGGTAGTATTCTTGTAGATTCGTTCAAGGCTGCAAATCGAGAGTATAAACCAAAAGATATACGTGATGATGTAGCCAATCGGTTTAGAGTGAGCGTATCATACAATCAAGCATGGAGGGCCAAGTGTCAAGCAATAGAGATGTTACGTGGCAGTAGTGATGACTCCTTTAGAATGCTTCCCATTTACCTTCATAACCTTAAGATCCACAACCCTGGAACCATCACCAATTTGGTTACCGATAAAGAAAATAAATTTGTGATGTGTTACATGTCCATTGGTGTAGTTGTAAGTAAATGTATATTATCAAAAAACCAATTAAAATACGTACACCATACAGAAGGACGCAAGATTCACCTTGCGCCTTCGGGTACGCAAAGACGCAAGTCACACCTTGCGCCTGTCAGTAAATACGCAAGGACGCAAGGAGTGACTTGCGCTACGTGGATGCAAGACAAAAGAATGTGTCTTGAGCCTTGCGCCTGGTGTATGATGCATCATTGATAATATTTGATATACTATGAAAATTTCATGCAGATTCGATCATTTGTGCAACATGTCCGCCCGATAATCATCTTCGATGTTGCACATTTAAAGGGTGGGTACCTGGGTACTAATTTAGTTGCTGTTGCGATGGATGGCAATAATGGAATTTTGCCATTGGCTTATGGAATTGGTGAAGGCGAGACAAATAGTGTTTGGTCATGGTTTTTTGGCAACCTAAGAGATCATTTAATGAGTTATGGTATGGTTGATCGTATGTCAGAGATTACTTTTATTTCTGATCGTGCTCCTTCAATAGCACAAGGCATTGCAAATGTGTTTCCGGAAGCGTTTCACGCTCATTGCGCACGTCATTTATTTATGAACATCAAAACTAAATCCAACAAGATGAAATTCTTCGAATGGCACTATTGGAAAATGGTTAAGGCTTACCGTGCGACGGATTTTCAGGATCATCTTGATGTATTTCGAAGGAGATTGAAAGCGTCTTATAAAGTGCTATGTGATGATGGTATCAATAGATGATCCAGAAGTCAATCTACTCATATTAGGTATTCATACCTTACAAGCAACAGTGTAGAGTCTATAAACTCTCTATCGAGACATGCTCGTAAACTACCCGTTTGCATGTTGTTGGAATTTTTCCGTTGTTCAATACAGGATTGGTATTTCAAACATCGCAACAAATCAGTTAGTCTTACTTCACCGGTTACTCCATATGTTGAACGTAAACTAGCCAAGAGGACGGACAAATCAAGAAGATGGCGAGCATTTCCATCGACAAATGATCTAATAGAGGTACATGATGGACGAAAAAATGGGTTTGTTAATCTGCAAGATAAAACTTGTTCATGTGGTCAATGGCAATTATCAGGCATACCTTGCGGTCATGTGATTGCATCAGCACGACTCTTCGGAGTGGAGGATATTAGTTGTTATGTATCACATTGGTTCACGTCTCAAACATACATAAATACGTATTCCGAACAAATTCTTCCTCTCCCCCATCGGTCTGAATGGTTGGATTCGGGACCCGGGATTTTGCAATTTGTACACCCCCCAGTTCTAAAGAAAAGACAACCTGGACGTCCTAAAGGTAAAAAACGCATTCCTTCAAAAGGTGAAGAAACTACAAAAACAGTAAGAACTTGTAGTCGTTGCAAAGAACCAGGTCATTCTTGATCAACATGCACAGCTGCTTATGACCGAACAGGTGAATCAACTTCTCAACGGTCAAGAAACACAACCTCAAAGTCGAAAGAGACAGTCAAACCATCTCAAGCTTATCAAACCCAGTTTTATCCAACTTACAATTTAGGTAGTAATTAGTTCCCGGAATAAGTTTATTTTCAGGAATTTTAAGGTGTGATTTCGTCCATTGTTGTAATATTGTTTAATTTTCATTTTATGATGTGATTTCATGTGTTATTTCATATGTTGTAATACTGAATGCACAAACTATTGTTACAATAATAATCAAAAAGGTTGAGGTGCAAGACATACCTTGCGCCCCTTAAAAATCAGGCGCAAGGTCGCAAGATGCACATTGCGCCTGATACTAAACAAGGTGCAAGGTCGCAAGAAGCACCTTGCGCAGGCTACTAAAACTAAGGCGCAAGGTCGCAAGATGCTTCTTGCGCCTGATGCTAAATACAAGGCGCAAGGTCGCAAGAAGCACCTTGCACCGTCCACTAAAATGAGACGCAAGGTCGCAAGGTTTAATTAATTACCTTTGCGCCTGCAAAAAAATAGTTTTGGACCTTATCACAAATTACAACATTTACAGTTTTAAATACAACTTACATATTTGAATGGGAATACAGTTTTAAATACAACCTCAGTTACCAACTTTTTCTTTCGGTGGGGGTTCCTGGGTATCAAAGCGTGCACGAAAGAAAGTCTTGGCCATTCTCATTCTGTAGTCTTCGGCAGCCTTTTTAGGATCTCCAATGTTGGGAATTTCATCCCACTCAAAGATCACCCTCTCCATATGGATGCAGACCCAAACACCACAGTCCCCATTACCACCACTTTGCACTGGCACGACTGGTGCTGCCTCGGTCATGAACTCTATACGCTTCTTGTTTTCCAAGTATTCAACAATCTGGGAGTCTTGCTTTTGGTTAAAGTAATCAATTGCTTTTAAGTGTACAGGCAATTGATCACCCAGATCTTTGGTGAGCTTGGCCAATTCTTGATCAGCATGATCGGGAAAACTATCATACACCAATATCTTCTGGTCTTCCAAGTTCAACACAATGAGAATAAAGTGTTCAGCATCGTAAAAGTGAACGGGGATCAAAATCTGCAAAAAACATACACAATATTAGCTAAACTGAAGTAGGTGCAAGGACGCAAGATCATACCTTGCGCCTGAAGCAAGGACGCAAGACCATACCTTGCGCCTGAAGCAAGGACGCAAGGGCGCAAGGAACACCTTGCGACTAACCTTAAACACCTGGCGCAAGGACGCAAGGAAAACCTTGCGCCAGACGCAAGGACGCAAGGAACACCTTACGCCAAAAGCAAGGACGCAAGGGCGCAAGGAACACCTTGCGCCTAACCTTAAACACCAGGCACAAGGACGTAAGGTATTCCTTGCGCCTGACCTAATCGAGACGCAAGGTCGCAAGACTGAACCTTGCGCCTATTCCAGAACATCACAATTTTTAAAATTTAAAGGGGGAATTAAAACAGACCTTATCACAATAGGCCCAAGATGAATATAGCTCATCACTACCATCCCCTATTCCAATTAAATACATATAATCAGGTAGATTCTCCCCTGTGATTGCTACTTCTCCTCTTTTCTCTGCTTCTTTCCGTTTCTCTTCCTCCTTTTGTGTATCATCATAATAGGACTGAAACGCTGCAAGCCTAGAAAGGAAACCCAATCGCATCACAGTCCATTGAGAACTACAAGCAAACGAGTCGGTCGGGATAACAGGAGTGGAATACTGGCTTGCTCGGGGTAGAACCCTCTGACGATATCTCAACATAAGTGTAGCCCATCCATCAATATGCTACAACTGTGATAAAATAAATAAATATGTTAGACATTAACTGAGATTTTCAAGAATTAAAACAAATAAGCAAGAAACTTACTAAGTTTTCCAAGTAACCGGAATATCCAAGACCAAGTAACCTGATCCAAAACTCAGGTGTGAGGTATATAAATTGTTCATTCTGAAAAATGAACATGCACCGCGTTTCTTGCTTATTTTCCGCCATACTCTTCGGATCTTTTGAAGGCCCAACGTGCTTTCTACCATCTCTCCAAGCATTTGGTGGTGGTGGTAGTAGAGTTCCTTGATCATTCACTAGTTTGTCTACCATCGACCAAACTTCCTCGTCATTAACCCAATCCTTTTGCGACCTTTTACGCTTTTTCACAATCGGAGCAACAACAGTTTCTTCAACATTAGGGTTAGTTTCTTCTTTTTCTTGTTCTTCAGTATCTAGATTAACCACCTCCTCAGCCTCAGACACCCTCAGCCTTTTCACTTTCCGAGCAACATCATCTGACAACTGTGATTTAAAAATGTTAGTCAAGATGGCGCAAGGTGCACCTTGCGCCAGACGCAAGGACAAACCTTACGCCACATTTGTAACGGAGGCGCAAGATCGCAAGATATTAGCTTGCGCCTGTTTGGCTAAACATGCGCAAGGACCCAAGGCCATACCTTGCGCCTAATTCTTTAACAAAATCAACCTGTTTAGTTACAAAAATTAATAAAAAAAAAGTGCAAGTATAAGGTAAAAAAACTGTAATTACAGGCTTACCTTCTCGATTGGTTTTCTGTACATGGTGTTATGAAAGGGGAGCTTAGTACACGTGTTGGTCGTCGATCTCTCATTCCACGTCTAATACGTTGAGCTGATTTTTCGTTTTCATTGTCTGAGAAGGATCGACCAAGTAAATCCTCATCTTGATGTTGCTCTTGTTCTGATAATCGTTTCTCTTGTTCAGATATACGTTTCTCGTTATCAGTGATTTGTTTTCTACACTCTTGCAGCTCTTTTTATTGCTTATCCATTCGTTTCACCGAAGAATTGTATAATTCCTTTGCATCAGTAGATATGTTTGTTTGAGATTGAGATTGAGATTGAGATTGAGACTGTTCTCCACCACCATGTTCCTCATCTTACAGTTCATCTTCAACAGGTTCTTCAACTTCCTCATCAACTTCTGCCCCTTCAAAGTATTGGCAACTTTTTACCCACCATTGACATCCACTCTCAATATCAGTGGGGATGCAGAGTACGAAAAGGTCGTTTATTCTTTGGACAATCGTCCTGTAAAACAACAGCAAAGTTAGGAAAACAGGCGCAAGGACGCAATGTGAACCTTGCGTCTTCTTTTTAATGAGGCGCAAGGACGCAAGACAAACCTTGCACCTCATTACTGATGACACAAGACTACTCTTGCGTTGGCCATAGACATAAGATGAAGGCGCAAGGACGCAAGGATAAATCTTGTGACTCGTAAATGAACATGCAAGTCTCAATCTTGCGTAGCCTAAAAAACACAGGCGCAAGGTCGCAAGAATGGACCTTGCTTCTTCACTATGCAAGGACGCAAGATTGATCTTGCGCCCATCACAGAACCCATATGATCCTATATTTTTAATCAGTATTCTTCCAGCACCAACAAAATTTTTATATTATAAACAATACTTACCATAACGTTTAGTAGATGCAGGTACTCAGTGTCTAAAAAAGACTCAGCCGGTAAACGTTTCCAAAATAAGGCCCTCGGTACTCCATTCTTGTATGTCTTGTGGGCAAAACTTTTAATGGTTCGTCGATATGCCTCAAGAATCCAAATCTACCAAATTAAATAAATAAGGACCCATTAAATAATATACGATTCAAATGTAGTAATATTATCCAAATCTACCAAACTTTTATTTTTATTTACCTTAAATGACCACATAAAACTCGCCAAAGTATAACCCTTTCCGACCTCTAACTGACTTTCCCGAGCTTCAAATCCATCTTTAACTACGGGATAAGTGGCATCCCAAATACGATTACCCCACGGGTAGTCATTCAATTTAGCAAAGTCTTCGACTAACCATAGGTATTTTTTGCTCACCACATGAATCCCTTGCTTACCCATAAATGCTCTCTCCATAATCAAAATAATGGCTAGTCGCACGACATCTTCATCACTAACCACAAAATCATCACCATTATATAAAAGCTTTTGGATATCGGTAATTGTAATGTTTGCATTATCTTTACGTTTTGGGAAACAACGTCGTCTAATCGGTGGTGTTTCTACATCATAACTTCTTGGAATGTAATGTGCCATGTCCGTGCGATGACTAAACCTAAACCCCGTGATGAGACAAAATTCCCGCCTACTAAATCTAATTTTGAAATTCGAACGGAAAGTAAACCATATTTCCTCATCATCAGCTGGGTACTTTTCGTCTATTCCTGTCGGCCGCTCACTTTTTTTTGGAGCATTGCATGTACAAGGCCGAGATCATTGCCCGTGTATAGAAGATCTAGCCAAGGACCAAAACAAGTTCCCCTAAAAAATTTTTGTTGATTTTCAGTCATTAATGCCTTTACTTGAGGTATAACATTCAACATATTCTTCATCGTCAACTTCGCCTAAACATATCCCTGAAACAGACAGTTTTTCAGCAAAAATATACAGGCGCAAGGACGCAAGTATTACCTTGCGTCTGGTTAATCACACAGGCGCAAAGGCGCAAGACGTGCCTTGCGCCTACTACTTTTACTAAGCGCAAGGATGCAAGAAGTGCCTTGCGCCTATACCAGCTTGCAGTTTTATGCCACTTAAACAATCGTGTTCCAATTTTTATAATATGTTAGTTACCAAAGAATGTAACTTAAACAAATCTCTCAACAGTTTAATTGAGTTTTGCATCACCAAGCTCGTTGAAGCATTACATCGAACACTTGGTGTGCAACATAACTTATAAATAAATTTCGACATAATAAATGAGTAATCGAACGAGAATAGTTAAAAGGATAAACTTACCTGATCTTGTGACATCTTGATGGAGTTTTTTGTCAGTTTTTATCTCTTCGTTTTACTCAGTACGCCAATCGTGGTGGTGATGGTGTGGTTGCGGAGATGATGTACTGATGGTGGTGGTGATGGTGATGGTGGTGGTGGTGGTGGTGGTGATGTAGTGGTGGTGGTGGTAAGAAGGGTAGCAAGGGTAGACGGGTCGCAAGGGGATCGCAAGTGCAAGGTTCTTCGTAATCGTCGTCGGTCGCAAAGAGGTCGCAAGGAGTCAGTCTGTCGGTGTGTTTGTGTATGTGGTGTCTGTTTCGTATATTTGACCTAATTTATTAAGACAAGGACGTAAGGACGCAAGGCGCAAGGACACAAGGACGCAAGTCGCAAGGTCGCAAGGTCTCTTGCGCCTTGCGCGGGCAATTTGTCATTTTTTGTTTTGTTCCAGCTCAGAAAGGGGTAAAAAAATTGGGTAAATAGGTGATTGGCCCTAATAATACGTTTGTAAACTGAATTGTTTTAACCGACTACATCAAAAGCACGGCCCAATTAAGTGTTTTTACTATTACTATATGCGGCCCATTATTATTATTTTACAATCGTTTTTGGCTTCATACTCATAAAACTACTACTGTATCACTTTTTTTTTCCCTCATCGGCAACAACATATATTTTATTAATGATTGTTTTCTTGGTTTCATAGAAAGAGAACCGTTTACTAATGTTACGGATGAATCAATAATGGATTGTTTCAATGAATGAAATATAGTAGGGGATATAGTTGTAATAGAAAGTAACTTGATTTCTATTTTTAATACTTAATCATAGTTTGTCAATAATTTTTTTAGACTTAATAAATTTCGACGTTATATTATGATACCAACCAGTTATAATCCTGGCTCCGCCACTGACCATTTCAATCTCCAATCCGTGCTTTTTAAGCACATTTGAGGACGATGGCAGTGGTATAATTGTTTGTACTTTTAGCATTAATACTTGTAAATTATTAGTTTATTTAATTAATATAGTGGGTCTCAGTTTTTTTGAGAAGGGTGTCATAGATAGGAGTGGTTCGGTCCTCATTATGTCATTCTCACAATTGTGTTTTGGTGTTCAAATAATTCTGGCATTCTGCACAGTGATTTTTTCTTGTTCTCATATTTTCAGTTTACGGGCACCGTACTTGTACCCTTAACAGTTAGTAAATCCCTTAAAATTTCATTCTTATATGTTTTGACTGGCAAAGATGACTGTAAAGATGTAAAAAAGACGCGCTTAGCTACTATAAACTTATAAGTATGAGCAGTAACCGAAATTTAGCCATATAAATTAGAGTTTCTAGTGCGAAAACTGCAATTCAACCATAAATGATAGTATGAAAAATGGAAACAATAACCAAAATCAAGAAGAGTGTCTAGCTAGTATGAGCAGCCAATACTCACATACGATCATAATTTAACATATGAATGGTACTTGAATATATACAATAAATAATGACTAGGAAGAATACTCGGAAGAAATTTATCATATGAACAGAGTATACATAAAAAGAAAAACAAAGACTTTGATTATATTTACAAGCATATCTAATCTAGTGTGGATAAGAACTACACTTCCAACAGCGACGATTCAATATTTGGTAGCGGCGGTCAAAGGCCGTACCTCGGGATGTGATTGGACCATTATAAAACACACGTCTACGGTACTGCTTCTTTGTAGCTGGGTGTTTAAGAGCTTGAGATCTGCAACGAACACGGGTGAACTGGTATCTGGCCAGTGTCAACCACAAGAACCAAGTATAAATATGGTATCTTACCAGTATCACACATAGCCACATGATAAGCACCACTTTTGAGTACCAAGTGTGTATCTTATCTGAATAAAAATAAAAAAAGATACTCAGGTTTTAGAAAAAAGTTCATAAAACTTGATTTACTGGAAAAAAAAAAAATAGTCAGGTTAATAATTGGAGTACTAATTACAAACTTTTAAAAACTAGATACTTATAATTAGGTACCTTCATTGAAGATGAACATTGATTAGGGAACCTGGTGAACAAGTGTATCAGATTGAATAGGGTAGTAAACGGTATGTCAAAACCGTATTCCAAAGTTGCAACTGCAAACCCAGTACAGATCCATGCGCCAAATAATGCGATCCACAAACTCGAGTTCAAAGGTCTTAACAAAGTACACAAGGCTTGGTTCCAATAGTTATGAGCAGCATGAACAAGCATATACACTTGATGTCTCAGACAGGCAGTTGTAAAGTCTTCGCTTTTATCTGCAGATACATCTGGGGCTGTGTTGATCAGTGTTGTTGTAAAGTGACCTTTTGAATGTTGTTCGTGAATTAAACTTTTGTTATGTGTTACTACGGATGAGTAAGAAACAGCAACCATAAAGAAAACAAATGAAATAGTGTATATTTTGTGCTCCATATACCAGGTTGTATCAAATCCATTAGCATAATCTTTTCTTAGTTTAAATATATAGATGGATAATAGATAGAAGATATGTAGTATATGACAAACTTTTAAAAACTTTAATTCTAGAATACAGGTACTTAATTATTTTCAGAAAAAAAAAAATGTCGACCAGTTCAATTTAACTATTTTAATTACTCATGATGTTTCAAAGAAAGATACCAGATAGGGCATAGGCGACTTTTAAGGAATAATAAAATTTATTGTACTTAATTATTATGTTATCAATGCGTGGGACCGATGACTTCTTAATTATCTAAGAGCACTAGGAGTGGAGACACCGGACACAGTGTCTAATTTCAGTGTTTTCCAAGACACTGAGATTTTATACTAAAGTCAAAAGTAAGGAAATGGTTCGGCGTCTAATTTGAGTGTCTAATTAATTATTTAATTATTTTTAGTTCATATTAAATATATAAAATTAAAATTATCATGAATTCATTTTAGGTTAATAAATTAAACAAACAAATTAATTAAGTCCAAGTATTTTGCAAATTTTTGCCCTATTTAAGAATTGAAAAATGCTAACGACAGCCCTAAGGGTTGCCGTTAACATGCATTAAGTAATTGTAAATGGTGGTTATTAGTCATTTTCATAAAAGCGGTTATCAAAATTTACAACATTTTAAACCGTGTTAACGCCAGCCCTAAGGGCTGTCATTAGCATTTTCCTTAAGAATTTTAACCCATTTTTTTAAATGTTTAAAAAAATGGTCCCTGTCTTTTTAATATATTTGGCCCATTTCCTTTAACCTAGTTGAAATCAGCCGCTTACTTCTTCATTCGAATATTTTTCTTCTTCTTCTCAAATTCTCCTTACTTGTCTACAACTACAACTATAAAATACAAAAAACACAAAAATTTAAAGAAAGAAAAAAATAGAAAAAGAAGCAATATCCACTGAAAATCAACGACTCATACCCGGCGGTGAGTCCTGACGCCGAACTCCAACGTTGCATACCCGGCGATGCAATTACAATATGAAATTTTAAATAATGATTATGCAATTTCATATAGTTGCATGATAGTTATGCATGATTATGCAATTTCCTTAGACAGTGCTTGTGTGAGCTGTGCGTAACACTTACATTTCAAACTATACTGTTCACGCTCAGCAGGATTAAACTGTGAAGTTTCCTTTGGTTCACCATCTCCTCCATTTGGCCACACATATCCAGTCTCAATAAACTCCCATAGTCTAGAATCGACACCATTCAGATAGATCGTAAACCTCGTTTTCCAGTCCAAAAAGTCTTTCAAATTATCAAGTTTTGGAACCTTATTAGAAGTTCCGGATTCGCTTTCGGAAAGTATTAACTTTTGTAGTCCAGGAGCAATCACCAAAGCACTGTATTCGTTAGCCACTTGTTCATTAGTGTCCGACATTTTAATTAATTAGATGTGATTTTTGATTCTGTTTAAAAAGACTGTCGGTCGATGGACAGTGACTATCGGTCGATGGTCAGTGACGGTCGGTCGGTAGACTAAGTCTTACGGCCAATGATACATTATGATCAAGCAGTATGTCATTTACGAGTCCTTCGGTCGATGAAAAGTACTATCGGCCAATGGTAGCGGACGAACGGTCGAAGGTCTAAGGACGAACAGTCGTAGGTAAAGACAAACTGTTCTAAGATATGACAAACGGTCCTCCGGTTCTGTATGAGACGATCGGTTGTAACTAGGTTGACTAACGGTCAATGGTCTAGACGAACGGTCGATGGTCAATGACTATCGGCCGAGGGTAGTTCTTACGAAATCTGGGCAGGAAAAACTAGGGTTTTCACTTAGACTTCGATTTTGACAAAATTTTAACGTCCAAAACACAAACTAATCTGACGGAAACTTAGATAACACACCCACATGCTAAACGAAACACAAAAACACAAAATTAACACGTAAAAATTTTAACTTTTGATGCAAAACCCGTTTTGACCAAAAACCCTAAAAACCAAAACACTTTAAACGATTAAAAATTATTAAATCAGCTAACCACGGCTCTGATACCACTTTGTAGACGTAATAGGATCTTAGATTAATCGTACTAACAAGATTAGAGGTGGAAATCACTAATTTATAATTTTAACGAATACTTAGACTCTTTGGGATCAATAATACCAACTAATGTTGACGGAATCGACGCCTAGGAATGTGTATTCGGTTGGGGTTTGGTCTAGGACAACTGCAAGAACGAACAACGTTGGCTAAAGGGTGTAGGGTTTGTAACCTATGAATGAAACCCGACTTCCCTATTTATATATACTTACAGTGTCCATCGGTCGATGGTCTCTGACCTTCGGCCGATGGTGTTTGTCCCTCGACCGATGGTCCCTACCATCGGTCGATGTTCTGAGCTGCCAACCAATCAGCTTTAAACCATTTAACGTCATTGCTTAATCAATATCAAACACAAATTATCAATGACAATGTTCATACACGACTGAAATGTAAACGGTAATACAAATAGAACTTATTACAATATAGAACTCGGGATTATGGACCAACATGAATGATTAAGCGTTGAATTATTAATATTCTTAAATTATTCAAAGGTTCTTAGTGTACTTAGTTGTGAAGGATAAAAAGTTGTTTGATAATCATCTTGAATGAACGGTATGAATGAAGCAAAATTATCTTATTAACGTTTTAAATGAATAAAATGTTCAATATAAAATTGTTTGACGTTCTGGGTATGATTTAAGTATGAAGTAAAATGTAGACTCTTAATGGTTAATGGTTAAGAGAGTGTTTCAAATCTGAATGGTTCAGCACTGAATACTGAACCATTCAGCTTCATTCAGAGGTCAGAAATAAACGCGCTAAATGCTGAATGGTTCAGCATTCGATGTGAACCATTTATCTCGTTTTTAGATGCCCGTTGGTAGAAATACTATACCTAATGACGGCACATAATTGCAAATTGAAAGATTCTGAGACACAACTATGGCAATGTTTTATTCATAGAATTCTCTTAAAATAATACTCTTAGTATATTGTTATGTACTTTCTTGACTTTTGTTGTAGTGGGAACTATACTATGTCATCCGATGGTTGCTAAAGACTAACAAAAAAGATTCACCATTTTCTTAAAGAAACACTACTCAATTTTATACATAGATGTTGCATATATATCCATTTTAACATATACATATATATTGCATATACAATCAGGGTAGACCACACTAGTGCTAGTTCACTGTATGTACAATAACAACACACACCTACATTAATGCATGTTCATACTAAAAAGTACACTAATATGACATTTTAGGTAACATTTGGTGCTAGAAAAATAACTCACATACTAATAAGTAATAAGACCGTTTCTTCTTTAACCTCTTAGGGTTCATCTTCGATTTCAGAAGGTCAAAACTTCACATGATGAATTGAACATATGTCATAGATGAATCTAGTCATCCAGCGATGCAGGGAGGACTTTTTTGTTTGCTCGCCGAAGGGAGATTTCTGAACACATAATAGCCGCTATAGAAGCAGTCCCCATTAATATGAACAATCCAATAAAACTCTGAATATCAAGACTTTTTGGTAGAGTTTGATTAGGTTGTGATTCATCAGGAGCATGAAACCCCAAGTATTTTTTCTTCATTTCCATCAGGACATCACTTTCAGTAACATTTATGACTGCCCTCGTAAAATTCTGTAACATAGGAGATCCAAGTGGAAATGCCTGGATGATTAAACTTGTTAGCGTTGAAAATTTATGCCAACAAGTGTATACAAGAGTAAAAATTTGTTAGTTTATGAAGAGACTTACAAATGCAATTCCGGATTCCTGGTTTATTGGTCCAAACTTCGTATAATCCGAGCCATACTTTGCAAGAAAGAGTTCAATGTACGGGAGTTCATCGAACACTGCAGTAACGTTGCCGCTGGACAGAGCAGTTTTATATTCTTCAGCGCTATGCAGGGCAACCAAATTTGTGTCATTGCACATGTATTTATTCTTTATAAAATCTCTCAGAAAGGAACCATCTTGATATCCGACGCTTTCATAATTAGAAGGCAATTTCGGACGCAGTTGATCGAGTGTCAACCATGAGGACAACGTAGCTGTAAAAATCTGAACTACAATGAAAATCATACTTAACCACATAACTAGCACAACTTTAGAGTTCCTATTGACTATCTTCCCTGCAAAAACAAAAAATAACAACAATAATGAGAATGCAATGTTTGCATAAGACCACCTATTGTGGTAAATTAAAATGTTGTAGTGTTGAGGAGTTATAGGGGCTAACTACGTTAGCGTGCCAGTGTTGTGTAAAAATAGGGTCTCTGTGGTAGTGTTGTGAGAGAGTGTTGTGGGGTGTGTTGTTGGAAGCTTCGACAAGCCCAATACACCCACTATAGAGGATCTAGACTATACTAGGCTCACTACACCAACACTTTGACTTTGATTAGCCTTTAATTTTATGAACCCTTAGTACACAATAATGTTTAGGCGACAGTGTCGACCATATATCATTCAGGCGGTATAACCGACCATATATCACTTAGGCGGCAGAGCCGACCATATAACAAGAATAACACAAGTGCACTAAGAACTTAAATACAAACTAAGGCTTAACCGGGAAACTTAACAAAGAATACTTTTACTAATACAAAATACAATTACAATATTACTTACAACACTATCTTTCTCTTCTTTCACTCACTCACTCTTTTCTTACTTCTTCACTCCTTCTACTTCTAACTCTTCTTCACTTCTTACTTCTTCTCTACTTCACACTTCACTTACTCACACATTACACAAATGAACTACTCATCACCCATATTTATACTACCCCATGGAACATTCTAGAAACTAGATATTTCCATGGATAAATATCTAGATATTTCTATATAAATTTCTATATTTTTCTTTTCTAGATTTTTCTTTTCTATATTTTTCTTTTATTTTCTAATATCTAGATATTTTCTTATACATATTAATATCTAGATATTTTACATATATACATCTATAAATTCCATATTATTTTATAATACCAAATTTGCATTGCATTTTAACACTCCCCCTCAATGCAAATTTTCTTACGTTGATGACTTGCAGATCATTCCAAGTGCTTCTCTGAATTTTTCAAAATTTGCTTTACTTAGGCTCTTAGTGAATATATCTACAACTTGTTCATCTGTCTTTGTTGGCACCATCTTGATCTCTCCTTCAAGGACCTTCTCGCGTACATAGTGATAGTGCACTTCTATATGTTTTGTTCTTGCATGGAAGACTGGATTCTCTGCTAATCGAATAGCTGATAGATTATCACAGAAAAGTTTTACTTGATAATCTGTTGATTGATGAAGATCTTCCATTAGCTGCTTCAACCAAGTAATTTCTTGTGTTGCTGATGCTGCTGATCGATATTCTGCTTCGATGCTTGATAAGGATACAGTTGGTGGTCTTTTGCTGCACCATGATATTACTCCCGATCCAAGACTAAACATGTATCCAATTGTTGATCGTCGTGTATCATAGTCTCCAGCGTAATCAGCGTCACAATATCCAGTCACGTGACATTATTTTGTTTTCTTGTACAAAATGCCAAAGTTAATAGTGCCTTTAACATACCTTAAGATGCGTCGTACAACATCAAGGTGAGGCTTCTTCGGATTGCTCATGTATCGACTAACCACTCCAACTGCATAAGATATGTCTGGCCGGCTTAGTGTAAGATAAATAAGACTTCCGACCATCTTTCGATACATGGTAACATCTTGAAGACTTTTTCCTTCATCTGCTCGTAGTTTTGTATTCGGATCCATCGGAGTTGAGATAGGTTTGCAATTAAGCATTTCGTACTTTTGTAAAAGATCTCGCGCATATTTCTGTTGTCCTAGAAATAATCCTTCTCTTTTCTGCTCTATTTCGAGTCCAGGAAAATGTTTGAGTTCTCCAAGCTCCTTCATATGAAATCTGATAGACAGATTCTCTTTTGTTCTTTGGATCTCCTCATAGTGATCTCCCGTGATGATTAAGTCATCCACATATACTAGCACTATGGCTAGTTTTTCTTGATTTTGTTTCACAAATAAACTAGAATCTGAAGGAGCAACTGTAAAACCACTTTGTACCAAGAACTCACCAATTTTTCCGTACCAAACTCTTGGAGCCTGCTTCAAGCCATATAGTGCCTTCTTTAATTTGCAGACATGCTCAGGATGGATCTTGTTCTCAAAGCCTCTTGGTTGCTCCATATAAATGTTTTTGTCAAGTTCTCCATGTAAGAAAGCGTTCTTGACATCCATCTGTCATAACTTCTAAGATTTGCTAGCAGCTAAAGCTAGTAGAACTCGAATTGTTGTGATCTTTGCCACCGGACTAAATGTTTCTTCATAATCCAGCCCATATCGTTGAGAAAAACCTCGAGCAACAAGTCGAGCTTTATACCTTTCAATGGAGCCAACGGATCGAGTCTTCACCTTGTAAACCCACTTACAAGATATTGGTTTCACATCTCTTGGCTTTGGAACTAAATTACATGTCTGATTTTCTGTTAGTGCATTAATTTCTTCTTCCATTGCTTTCCGCCATTATTGACTTTGTGTTGCTTCTTCATAAGTGGAAGGCTCAATAGGTATTGATTCATCCACATGAGCAGAATTGGCATACCTCGGATTAGGTTGCCTCGGCCTTGTTGATCTCCGTAATTCTTGAACATGCTCCTCGGCATCCATTTGGCTTGGACGAACCTCTTCGGATGTAGATTGATGTACCCCAGTTTTCCATGGACTCGTTTCCTTAGAGTATGATCCATCTCCTTCTTTAATTGGATCCGATATGTGCTCTTTATGTTCTTCTTTCTCTTCTGGAACTTCTTCTAATCCATGAGATTCTGGAAGCTCTATCTTTTGAGGTGACCACCATGAAGAACCTTCATCAAATACCACATTTCTTGAAGTATGAAACTTTCCAGTATTTGGATCACAACATCTCCATCCTTTTCTTGATTCATCATAACCGACAAAAATGCACCGAATTACCTTCTTATCAAATTTGCTTCGTAGATGATCTGGTACGAAGACGTAGCTTACACATCCAAAAACCTTGAGATGGTTAACGGTTGGATTGATCTTCCATAATCTTTCATATGGTGAAATATATCCCAACTTTGTTTGTGGGAGTCTGTTAATCACGTATGAAGTCGTCCTCATACATTCGGCCCAAAATCTTCCTGGTACATTCTTACCAAGAAGCATACTTCTACAAGTTTCGGCAAGGTGACGATTCTTGCGTTCTGCGACTCCATTTTGTTGTGGAGTATTGGGACAAGTTAATTGTCTTCTAATCTTGTGCTTCTCAAGATAGATATTGAACTCGGTTGATAAATATTCTTTTCCATTATCTGTCCGTAAGCATCGAATCTTATAATTGAGCTCACTTTCTACCTTATTCTTAAACTCTTTAAACTTCAGAAAGGTCTCCGACTTTTCTTTCATGAAGTAAACCCACAAATACCTGGAGAAGTCATCAATGAATGTCACTATATACTTCATGCCTCCAAGTGATGTTTGTTTCACTGGGCCAAAGACATCTGAGTGTATGAGCTCTAGTGGTGTCTTGGACTGATGCGCTGACTCCTTGAATGGCAATTGGTGAGCTTTGCCAAATTGACATTCAGCACAAATTGTATCTGTTCGGATATCAATTTGAGGAAGTCCATTTACTATGTGTTTCACCATCATCTCCTTTAACTTGTTGTAGCCCACATGCCCAAGACGTTCATGCCAAAGATCAGCCGTCTCATTCTTTCGAGTCTTATCTACATAAGCTGTTTCAGCAAATAATACATAGACCGATTCTATTCTTCTTCCATGCATAACTGGATTTCCAACCACCTTTACTCTCTTGAATACGGACACATCTTCTAGTCCAAAGAGCACATAGTTCCCTTCTGCTGTCAATTGTGGTACTGAAAGTAAATTCTTCTTTAGGCCAGGGACAAGATACACCTTCTCGAGTTGGAGCTTTTGAGAGTCGCCTTCATTTGGAATTATTGTCTTTCCAATGTGAGAAATAGACAACCTTGAATTGTTGGCTGTCAACACGACTCTCTTTTCTTTGTAATCCTCCATTTCTTGCAGCTTTGTCCCATCGTTGGTCATATAATTTGAGCACCCAGAATCGATGATCCAATCATCTTTGTAGTTTACTTTTGATTTTAAAGTTGTTGTAAGAGCTTGATCATCTATGTCAGCTTCAACAGAAAGTCCAGCTTCTGCATCCCATGTTTCCTCATTAATGGTTGCTTCGAATGTGACCTGTTTCTTCTCATCTCTTGCGGCGGCCACATTTCCTTCAAAAGTTCGCCTTTAGGGGAATCTACAATCTCGAGCAAAATGACCCTTATTGCCATAATTGAAGCATTCACCATTCTTTCTCTTATCATTTTCCCCGTATTGTTGGCGATGATCTCTTCTTCCTTGTTGAGCTCCCCCTGAAGCGTTGCCTTTTGATTTTGGGTGACCCTTCCACCCATATGTCTTACTTTCTTTCATCGCCTCTTGTCTTCGAGATGTTGCTTTCTTCTTATTGGTGAAGAGTGCATCTTCTCCGTCTTTTATGGTTACTTCATTCATCTGCTTGGCTAATGCCTCTTGATTAGCCAATAAATTCTACAGCTCTATTAATGATGGTTGAGTAGGTCATCCTCTCACAGCGGCTATAAATCCATTATACTCGGATCTTAAGCCGTGGATGATAATTCTCTTCATCCTTGCATCACTCACTTTCTCTTCAGGGGCAAGTTGAGATGTCTCACGACAAATAGATTTCACCTTGGTGAAATACTGAGAAATAGATCGACTTCCTTGTGAGATACCTGCGAGCTCATTTTCCAAGAGCTGGAGGCGAGTTTCATTCTTCTTTGAAAACAATTTTTCAAAAGTTTCCCAAGCTGCCTTTGGTGTTTTCTCGTCACGGATGTGCTCCAATAGATCCTCCTCGATTGTAGTCTTCAATATAAATAAAGCCTTCCCGGCCTTGATGTTCCATTTTCTCAAGGCTTCGGCGTTTTCTTTCGGTGGAGGCGTTGTGTCACTGCCAGCAACTATTTCCCATAAATCCTGTCCTTGTAGGTAGGATTCTATGCAAGTCCGCCAATAACCATAGTTGTGGTTATTGAGACTCTTGATTTCACTACTCGTACTTGCAAGATCTGTCATCATGACGTCCAACGTCCAATAAGCTTGGTCCCTAACCGATGAGCTTTCACAGTTCCTAACTCCGCTCTGACAGAATCTCCCTTAGAGCCTTGGTGAAAACAAGTTGATGTAAACGTCCAACGTTTACCAATTTCCTCCACTAGAAATGGTCCCGAACGACCCGCTCTGATACCAATTGTTGGAAGCTTCGACAAGCCCAATACACCCACAATAGAGGATCTAGACTATACTAGACTCACTACACCAACACTTTGACGTTGATTACCCTTTAATTTTATGAACCCTTAGTGCACAATAATGTTTAGGCGACAATGTCGACCATATATCATTCAGGCGGTATAACCGACCATATATCACTTAGGCGGCAGAGCCTACCATATAACAAGAATAACACAAGTGCACTAAGAACTTAAATACAAACTAAGGCTTAACCGGGAAACTTAACAAAGAATACTTTTACTAATACAAAATACAATTACAATATTACTTACAACACTATCTTTCTCTTCTTTCACTCACTCACTCTTTTCTTACTTCTTCACTCCTTCTACTTCTAACTCTTCTTCACTTCTTACTTCTTCTCTACTTCACACTTCACTTACTCACACATTACACAAATGAACTACTCATCACCCATATTTATACTACCCCATGGAACATTCTAGAAACTAGATATTTCCATGGATAAATATCTAGATATTTCTATACAAATATCTATATTTTTCTTTTCTAGATTTTTCTTTTCTAGATTTTTCTTTTATTTTCTAATATCTAGATATTTTCTTATATATATTAATATCTACATATTTTACATATATACATCTACAAATTCCATATTATTTTATAATACCAAATTTGCATTGCATATTAACAGGTGTTAGTGATATGGCATTCTAGTTTTAATTTTATATTTATATAATTAATTTTATATTTATATAAAAATATATATAAATGAAGTGCAATTATGTCAACATGATGTACAAGTTTGTGAATGATGTTGTATCTTGTTCTGTACATGAAGTAGAAACAACGCAGAATGGGATGTTGAATTGCATGTTGTGATGCATGTTGTATGAATTCAACCGATCACATTCCTTTAAATATCGTTGTTTCACCCGTGGTTTAATCTACCACGCCTCGCACAACTTTTCCTGACAACGCCCCACAGTGTCGTGGGGCATTGTGGGCTGCCAGCTCAAATGCGTAACGCCCAAAATTGAACCGGGAGTGGTCTTATATCAATATTGTTGCTAGAAAAGAGGGTAAAAGGAAAATGTTTTCCCTATTATGGCTAGCCGGGTGGAGAAGTATTTTTACACATATGTACTCGGTCTATCCGGGTTATTCCGTGGAACGTTTTCAACCCCTTTCCTGCCCACCTCAAAATAAGCTGCTAATGAGGTTTGAAACGCGCGAGACCTTTTTAAGAATATTATGACTCCAAACACTAAGCTATCTTGGTATGGTTTGAAACAATACCTTCATTGAAGAAGAACGTAGAAACCGGGAACCATATGATCATTCTGATTGTCTTATAGGATGCTGTAAATTTTGGGTTGTCTGCACGATATTCCAAAATAGAGACTGCTACTCCAATATAAATACACATGCCGACTATTGCGAACCACAATCTCTTAGTAAAAGGTCTTAGAAATGTCCACAACGTTTGGCTCCATGCAAGTGATCCATGAACAAGCATATAAACTTCAGAGCTTAGATAAGGTGTCGTAAAATCAACGTATTGACCTCGACTGGAACGCACGGTTACATCACCCGCAACCATTTCACAAGTCTGAAAATTAGTATAATGAATTTTTTTTTGTTAAGCTCGTATATCTTTCATTCATTGTATTGTTATCATGATCATCTTTGTGCTGATTGTTGATATATTTGTTCACTTTCACTTTAAACTGAAAGGCTTTTGTCTAACAATAAGCGAGTTAACTAATTTATTTAGACGTTGTGAGTTCAAGTCTCATTTGATACAGAATATACATATACAGTTTCTGAATATACATATTCAGAAATGGTTACGTACGTACCGTTCCTTCAATGACATGTAGAAGTTCATCATAGCTACCGTTACTATACCCTGTGTAGTTGACGTACGGTTTGAAGATAGGCTGAACTCTGTATGGCAAAAATTGTAATGCATTGCAAAATATTGCTAAGGAGAAGCCACCTTTAACTTCAGAATTTTCTATTTTTACAAACTCAGTGAATCCATCTTTCTTTGGTACCCACACAACTAACTGTTGGCATGGACCTTCTCCTGTTTTATTAACCTGCCATGTGGGCCCTACAATTTCTGTTGTAGGCATTGATGCTAATTAATAATCAAAATCATGAACATTTTGGTTTCAACTAATTACATAAATGTAGCAACTTAACATACCTGCACATATATCAGCCGGCTGTTCAATAAGGCGACGCTCTTTTCTGAATCTTCTCCTGCGGCCTGATCTTTGTCTAATACTTGTAAGCGTCACCGTTTCTTTAGAGTGAACTTTTGAATATGGTTCTCTGTTTATCAAATTATTTGATGGTACTACTGTCGCATTCACAGAATGAACCATGAAATGAACACAAACCATTATCCCAACAAAGAACACAAACACTAAAGTGTTGTTGTTGTTGTGTTCCATATTGACTGATGGGTTGTATCCAAGCAGAATCTTGTGTTGTTTATATAGAGATAGAAGATTCAGTTAAGGCTTAAATTCTTTGACTTTTTCTTAAAATCTTGATTTTCAGACACCTGTCGGTTTGAATAATTCTATTCTAATTTATTTTGGTGATTTTTCTAACTTTCTGGTGTAGTTTTCACGTTCTCTCACTTCCCTCCTCAATAAGATATCGACTGATTCAACTGAGATAGTTTGAAGATAAATCTTGCATGTTGACTTAGAAATTTGGGAATACCTTAGGAAAAAAGGTTAACACCTCCAATATGTTTCCATGTTAATTAACACTAATCTCAAAACCAAATGCTCAGGATTCGATTAGTGATCATCGTACAGTAGTACAGTATCGATCTTTTGAGGTTCATAATGTTTTACATGCTTACCTATGTGGTGATCATTTACGAAAATGAGTTATTATATATGAACTGTATAATTTTTTTTTTTTTTTGGACAGCAGTTTGGGATCACTGAGGAGGCCTTAACCACTCACGCGTTCATCTCCTATAGTTGCATAACATGCCCCCAACTACTGCCCTAGAGGAAACCCGGACCAATCCGAGGGCATGGCCGTTAAAACCCCCCTCCCCGTTGCCCCCACACTAAGCGAAAGGCGACATTAGTGGATACTTCAGGTCAGGGATAACATTGAGTGCAATGTTGCAGCCAAGCGGAGTCAAACTCCTGACCTCTCGCTAAGAGAGGCAGACCACTACCAGTTCGACTGGTAAATTAAAGCTGATCGCTTAGTACGTTAAATAAAAAAAGCCTGGCTGAATCCTGATTGGGTTGGGAAAATGCTAAGAAACTACGGCAAGAATGCCATGACAATCATGACCTTTCTAAGATAATGACATTTCTGGATTCCAACAATATTATAGAATATCTTTTCATTTTCATTGGATTTGTATACTACTTGCATTTGACTTCTAAACTTGCTGATTCATATTTAATTAAAAATAACTTAATTGTCAACTAATCAAATATAAGAAGGCCAAGTGAAATGAAACAGAAGTGTTACCTAACTATAGAAAGGGACACATTTATTCTACAAACACCGAACCAAAAAAAAAAAACAAGTATAATGAGTAATGTTTTCCGGATATACAGCATCCATCTATCACTCAACGGGTGTTCTTAACTTTTTAGTCAAAGTAATTAAGACATATAATTGTTAATGATTTTTATTGTGATTTTGTTGTTGATTTCTGGATTGTAAGTATGTAAGTGCACAGAAAAATGTATCAGTTGGAAAACTCCGTATGTTTTTCCACTTCATTAATTCAAAACATCGACTGATATTACTTGTACTCCTACAAATTTGGTAACTGCTGTGTGCTGTCCCACTTATTTGACATATAAATGACACATAAAACCAACTTACAGACTTCATGACCACATGCTACGCACATGACACATAAAACACAACATTGAACATTTAACAGCATACTAATAATATTAACACATGGGACATTAACACTAACAGTAAGCAGCCTGCATTTGAGCTTAAACATTATCAAATTCCTCCCTTAAGCTCAAATCTCTTCCATCATTCCAAGCATTCTTTTGCCTTTTTCGAACAACTTAGTTAGTAGAGCTTTCGTGAGAATATCTGCTGCTTGTTCTCGACTTTCAACATGTTCCACATGAATTTTTGTTGTTTGCACTTGCTCTATAATGAAATGAAATCTCACATCAATATGCTTGCTCCTTTCGTGATGGACTGGATTTCTAGCCAATTCAATGGCTGACTTGTTATCAACTCTGATTTCTGTTGCTTCACTCATATTGAAGTTCAATTCACCCAGTAAGTTTCTCAACCAAATAGCATGACAAACACACCATGCTGCTACATATTCGGCTTCACATGTTGATAATGTGACTATGGGTTGTTTCTTTGATGCCCAAGTAAAAGCTGTATTGCCCATGTAGAAAACATAGCCTGATGTGCTCTTCCTATCATCAACATCTCCTCGCCAATCGCTGTCTGAAAATCCGATCAGTTTGTACTCGTTTGAGGCTGAGTAAAACAAACCGAAAGATAATGATCCTTTTATGTATCTGAGAATTCTTTTCAGTGCCTTCCAGTGGGTGTACCTAGGATTTTCCATATATCTGCTTATTACTCCAACACTAAATGAGATATCTGGCCTTGTACAAGTGAGATATCTTAATATTCCAACCAAGCTTCGGTACAAATTTGCATCAACACTTTTTCCTCCCTCAAATTTGGATAGTTTCAGTCCTGGTTCCATTGGCGTAGACACGGGATTACAATCAACCATTTTTGCTTTCTTCAGTATATTTTTAGCATATGCCTCCTGGGAGATAAATATGCCTGATTTATCCTGATAAATTATCAACCCCAAGAAATACTTCATCCTTCCCAAATATGTCATCTAGAATTCATTTGTCATAGCTTCTTTAAATTCCCTTATCATTTTCTCATCATTACCCGTAAATATTATGTCATCAACATATACGGCAATAAATAAGAGGCTATCTTTATTCTTCTTCACATAAAGAGCATGTTCATAAGGGCATTGATCATACCCGTTCTTCTTGAGATAAGAATCAATTCGGGTGTTCCAAGCTCGGGGCGCTTGCTTCAAACCATAGAGAGCCTTCTTTAATTTTAATACTTTTTTCTCTTTTCCAGCTCTCAAGTAACCCGGTGGCTGCTCAATGTACACCTCTTCTTCAAGTACACCATTCAAAAATGCAGATTTTACATCCATTTGATATATAGGCCACTTGTGTTGTGCTGCGTGAGAAATGAGCAGACGTATTGTCTCCATTCGAGTGACAGGTGCAAAAACTTCACCATAATCAATCCCATGTTTTTGACCATAACCCTTTGCAACAAGCTTGCTTTATGCCTTTCAACCTCTCCTTTAGCATTCATTTTTTTTTCTTGAATACCCATTTAACTCCAATGGGTTCATGCCCGTTTGGTAGATCAACGAGATCCCATGTCTAATTTCTTTCGATCGCTGCAATTTCATCATCCATGGCTACCTTCCATTTCTTATTTCTTATTGCTTCTTCAAATGTGACATTTTCTTGATCAGCTAGAAGGCAAACCATGTGAATTTCATCCGTTGCTTCATACAGATCTCGTAAACTTCTCATCTTTGGTTGTCTAGGTTCATCTTCATCATCTGAGTTATGCTCAATTTGTGTGGTGTTTGAGCATTCTCCTCTTTCAAAATTTGCACCAGTTAACTGTGGTTCGTGAGGTGAGATTACAAGTGGATCAGTGGTGTCTTGAACCTTCTATACTTCTTTATGATTTACCCAATCCCACACCCCTTCTTCATTCACTTGAACATCTCTGCTAATAATGATCTTATTTTCAATTGGATCTAGCAGTTTAAAAGCCTTTGTCTTTTCTGTTGGGTTTTAATTTGGTTTCCAATTAATGTGAAAGGCCTAAGCCCAACAAAATTAGGCCCAATGGTTGTTTGACTTGGTCAACCATCAGAGGCATCTCTTAATTCAAATCAAGTGCAGCTGTATTCATCATTTAGAGATCAAAAAAGAGAGAAGTCAACTCAAGAAAAAGTGTGTTTTCTCAATTCCCGTTTTTATGTACAGTAGCCCAGTAAATCGACGATCCTCGGAGATCCGACTGTTGAATCTTCTTCAATTTTGGACTGTGTCTTCCTGACATCAGGTCCAACATTCTCAACCGTTGAATTTTTCTAAAGAGGTCTGTAGGTCATGATTTTGCTGCTGGAACAGAGAGCAGTTTTTTGGGTGAGATAATTCCTCTTTTGTCTTTTAGGTTGTTCATATACTTGTTGATTGTTGTAGTTCAAGAGTATGATGATGTTGTATACCTCTAGATGATCTAGAGAAGACCTATTATATTGTTCTCCTTGTTGATGATAGTGAAGTTTAAGTGGCTTACGAGTCCCGTGGTTTTTACTCTCGATTTTGAGGGTTTTCCACGTAAAAAGTCTCGTGTTTATTGTGTGTGCTTGATTATTGCTTAGCTACTGATTTGGTATTGTTTAGCTACTGATTTGGGTTGGATTTGGTATAGCTTGTTTGTTAGCATCCTCACGGGTTCATACGGGTCGGGAAAGTATTGGTCAAACGGGTTTGTTTCCGCTTTGTAGATTGTCCGTTGTGATTATTTTCCCATTAAATTGGTATCCAGAGCTTAAGGTTATTTGATTGACTTGTGTGAAAGATGGAAGCTAATACAAGTAAGATGGTTAGTATAAATGGTTCAAATTATCATGTTTGGAAAGGTAAAATGGATGATCTTCTTTATGTGAAAGATTATTATTTGCCTGATTTTCCTGAGGATAAACCTGAGGAAAAATCTAATGCTCAATGGAAAATTTTGCATAGACAAGTATGTGGGTATATTCGGCAGTGGGTTGATGATAATGTTGTGAATCATATTACTGGGCAGACTGATGCTAAAGCCTTATGGAAAAAGCTTGAGCAGTTATATGAGCGAAAGACTGGGAATAACAAGTTGTTCTTAATTAAGCAGATGATGGCTTTGAAGTATCATGATGGGACTCCTATTACAGATCACCTAAATGCATATCAGGGTATTATTAATCAGCTTGCAGGAATGGGTATCAAGTTTGAGGATGAGATTCAGGGTCTCTGGTTACTTGGTACATTACCGGACTCTTGGGAGATTTTTAGGACATCTTTGTCCAACTCTGCACCAAATGGTATTATCACCATGGAATTGGCTAAGGGTAGTATTTTGAATGAAGAGATGAGAAGAAAGTCACAAGGTTCCTCTTCACAGTCAGATATCTTGGTCACAGAAACGCGGGGGAAAAGTCATAGTAGAGGTCATGGTAAAAGAGGCAAGAATCGTAGTATCTCAAGAAAAGGAAAGTTTTCTAATGTTGAATGCTATCATTGTCGTGAAAAAGGGCACACAAAGTGGTATTGTCCACAGTTAAAAAATGAGAAGAAAAAGGCATATGACAAGAATAAACAAAAGAAAAGTGATGGTGGTGATGATGATAAGGTTGAAGTTAACGGTATCACGGATGAGTTCTTTGTTTGTATTGATTATGATATGATTAATCTTACTCATGATGACATGAGTTGGATTGTTGATAGTGGTGCTACATGTCATGTTGCAATATGTAGAGATCACTTCTCATCTTACACTCCAGGTGACTATGGATTTGCTAGGATGGGTAATTTTGGGTTATCAAAGATCGTTGGTATTGGAGATGTTTGTTTAAAATTTGACACAGGAATGGAGTTAGTTTTGCATAATGTAAAACATGTTCCGGATATGAGACTTAATGTAATTTCAACAGGCATTCTTGATGATGATGGTTATTATAACGGTTTTGGTAATGGTATTTGGAAACTAACTCTTGGTTCTATGATAGTGGGAAGAGGCAAGAAAGACTCAAGATTATACTTCACACGTCCGAAGTGATGGAATTCAACATATCAACAACTTCATAATGTTAACTTGATCATAAAACCCATTCATGTAAAGTTATAACAAGCGGAAGCATGATAATTTAGAAAGCAGGTTAATATGTTAAACCATTTTAGATGAATTCCATAAGGTTATCAAGTTATGAAATAAATGCTTACATAAATATACATAAAGGAAGAAGGTTATACCTCCTCTAAGATGAGTAGAGAGCTGAATTTTAGACAGCAAATTGATGATGAAAATGATGGAACCTAGCCTCTAACTTGAAGCCTCAAGAGTGTTATACCCACAAGCCCTTTATGCACCAACACCACCTTTGTTTTAGTTAGGATTTAGACACCAAATGAACTAGTTTATCAAGCTCAAAGCACCCTCTTTTTCTGTCCTATATTTCGACCAGCAGCAATCAAAGAGAGGGAGAGAGTTTTTTTAAAACTTATCACTTGAATTCCTTAGTCCATTACTTGGTTAAAGAGAAGCATGCATGTACATAAGGAGTGTGCACATAGAAAGCAACAACAAAAGCATGGGTGGTCTTTCTTGGTCATATAAAACCGCCACCACCCCCTTATTTTATACAAAATCAGTTTTTTTTAAAACTTGTAATAAAATACCATGCTTATATTATGTTACTTGCATTTTATTTTGTTTTATAAACCAATTTATAAAACATAACACATCTTTATTATTTAAACCTATAAATAATTAAATCCTTTGTAAATATAAATTATCCAAATAATTTATCTCAAGTGATAATATTTTAGAAAACCGATTTTCTAAAGTTCAAGTGTCGCGTATTTACTTAATGATCCAATCATTAAGATTAAATACATATAAAGTGTCGGTGAGCTTGTTATTGGTTATGACCCGACTTGGATCATAACACATTAGCCACATTAATTTAATATGTCTCTCGGGCATACGAAATACCTTCAATCTTCCACTTGCACGAGAAACATAAGAAATTAATGCAAGTGATGGATATCACCTAACGACCGTCCATCACCCCCAATATGTTATGACTTTGTGCCATTCAATAACATCATTCCTTTCGAGTTCCCATCTCGAATATGAATAGGTGAAACCTTTCATTATATCCTTTCACCCTAGATATCATGTTAAATCCAAGAGACACAGAGTGATCACTCTCTTCTAGATTTAACTTTATCAGGCCTTAGACATCTGACTCTCAACGAATAAGAGGGACAAATTCCATCTTGACTACATACGTCCTAGATATATACTTTGTATCCCACCTGAGCTCTTCCTTATGAACTACCATATTTCAGAATAGCGAAGGAAAGAATCAAGGCAGAATACTTAGTGAATATCCGAACCCAATATATATCTCAGGTCAGAGGATACAACGATATTCGCCTTTACTCAAGATTACATGTGATCAACCACAAAGGCTCCATTTAGTAACTCTTGAGGGCGGGTCTTCCAATATTTGTATCCCACAAATATCTATGAACCTTGGTTGCAACCTTGCACCACATTCATCCCGTGAATGTATACCAATCCGAGTTCATAATAGTCTAAACCTCACACTTGTTCCCACAAATGTGATCGACTACGGAATTTAGAATAATTGCTTATTCATGGATAAAATATGCAAAATAGGAACATAACTCAAAATAAATCAATACCATAATTATATTAATGAGTTTGAACAATTTCATTCCGAAACATTAATTAAAACAGATCATGAACAATCACTAGAATATCGATGCCCTAATGCACTAACATGCCCTTGATGTTTTGCACCATGTAAGAGCTTCGTGAGTGGATCCGCTATATTAAGATCTGTGTGAACTTTGCGAATACATATCTTTCCCTTTTCAACTTCATCGCTTATGTAGTTGAATCTCCGCTCAATGTGATGGGTCTTTTGGTGAGCACGAGGTTCCTTGATTTGTGCAATCGCACCCTCGCTGTCACAAAAGATCTCAAGAGGGTCCTGAATGGAAGGGACTACTCCTAAGTCGTCGATGAATTTCTTCATCCATGCAGCTTCCTGAGCTGCCAATGATGTGGCGATGTACTCCGACTCTGTAGTGGATAAATCAACAACATCCTGTTTTGAACTCTTCCAAGAGACCGGACCTCCATTTAATGTGAAGACATAACCGGATTGTGATCGAGAATCATCTCGATCAGTTTGGAAACTCGTGTCTACGTAACCTTTTACAGCGAGTTCTTCCTCACCAGACCCGTATATAAGAAACATGTCCTTAGTCCTCCTAAGGTATTTCAATATACTTTTGACAGCAATCCAATGACTGTTTCCTGGGTTATTATGGTATCTACTTGCTAGGCTAAGAGCGCATGACACATCCGGTCTCGTGCATATCATTGCATACATGATTGACACAATGGCAGACGCATATGGGACTTTCTTCATTCTCTCCTGTTCATCTCTCGTGGTGGGGCACTGAGATGAACTGAGAAGTGTTCCCTTTTGAATAGGTACCAAACCTTTCTTAGAGTTCTCCATCTTGAACCTTTTCAAGATCTTTTCAATGTATGCACTTTGATTCAAACCTATCATTTTCTTGAATCTATCATTGTAGATCTCAATCCCCAAAACGTATTGTGCTTCTCCAAGATCCTTAATGGAGAAGCATTTACTTAGCCAAGTTTTAACACCTTCCATTTTCGGAATATCATTTCCAAATAACAATATATCATCCACATATAGTACAAGGAACATGATAGTGCTCCCACTAGCTTTCTTGTATACACAAGCTTCATCACCATTTTTAATGAAGCCAAATTTCTTGGCCTCCTCATTAAAACGATGATTTCACATTCTAGATGCTTGTTTCAATCCGTAGATTGACTTCTTTAACTTGCATACCTTTTTGGGATATTTTGGATCAACAAAACCTTCAGACTGAACCATATAGACATCTTCCTCAAGATGTCCATTTAGGAAAGCAGTCTTGACATCCATTTGCCATATTTCATAATCATAATGAGCAGCAATGGCAAGTAATATCCTAATAGACTTTAGCATTTCCACAGGCGAAAAAGTTTCATCATAGTCAACCCCTTGAGTTTGAGTGAAACCTTTTGCTACAAGTCTAGCTTTATATGTATCCAAGTTTCCATGTATGTCGGTTTTCATTTTGAAAAGCCATTTACAATCAACTAGCCTTGAGCCAGTAGGTTGTTCAACAAGTTCCCAAACTTGGTTGTCATACATGGATTGCATCTCAGCGTTCATGGCTTCCTGCCATTTATCCTTATCAATCCTTGATAAGGCATCTTAGTAGTTTGTTGGTTCATCCAAATCAACCACATAGAAACCATCCATGAGAAACCCATATCTCTCAGGAGGATTACTAATCCTACCAGATCTGCGAACGTCTTGTATATTTTGATCATCCATTTGATCACTCTCAACATTTTCATGTTGAGTGCTAGTGTCAGCCAATTTTGTATCATCTACTTGATCTTGAACCTCTTCAAGATCTATCTTCCTTTCACTATTTCCTTCCATTAGGAACTTAGTTTCAAGGAATTCCGCCTTCCGAGCAACAAATACATTTTGCTCGGATGGATCATAGAAATAGTATCCCATATCATCCTTGGGATATCCTATGAAGATACACTTCATGGATCGAGCATTCAACTTATTAGGGACGTAACGCTTAGGATAAGCTTCACATCCCCATACCTTTAAGTATGATAGAGATGGAGGTTTTCCAAACCACATCTCATGAGGAGTTCGTTCCACTTTCTTGGTTGGGGCCATATTTAAAATACGAGCCGCGGAGCATAGACAATAACCCCAAAATGATAGAGGCAACGAGCTTCTAGCCATCATAGATCGAACCATATCCATTAGGGTTCGGTTCCTCCTTTCAGATACACCATTAAGCTGTGGTGTCCCGGGTGGAGTAAGTTGAGAGATAATCCCAAAACTTCTAAGATGATCTTAGAATGCATCGCTTAGGTATTCACCTCCTCTATCGGTACGAAGTACCTTGATTGTCTTATTGAGTTGATTTTGTACTTCGTTTTGATACTCTTTGAATGCTTCAAAAGTTTCGTCCTTATGTCTTAACAAGTAGACATATCCAAAACGACTGAAGTCATCAATGAAAGTAACGAAGTATCTTTCACCATTCCTAGCTATGGGCTTAAAGGGTCCATATACATCCGAATGTATTAATCCCAATAAGTCTTTAGCTCTTTCATAGGTCCCTTTGAAAGGTGCTTTAGTCATTTTGCCTTGTAAACAAGATTCACATACATCAAACGAGTCTAGTTCATTTGATTTCAAAAGTCCATTCTTTTGAAGTGTATGCATTCAATTCTTGTTTATGTGACCAAGGCGGCAATGCCATAAGTAGGAATCACTCAAATCCCTTTTGAGTTTCTTGGTGTTTGCATGGAACATTGAGCTATTGTATGATGTGTCATTATGAACCAATTCATAAATACCATTCGAAGGTGAGGCCTTGAAATAGAACACATTATCTAAAGAAACATGGATATCATCATTAATGAAATTAAGATTAAAACCATATTGTTTCAAACGGGATACAGAAATAATGTTTCGTGATAAATCGGGTGCATACAAAACATTTTTCAAAATAAGCTCCAAACCACTTGGAAGCTTTAAAACAAAGTCTCCATGAGCTTTCACTTGCACCCTTGCTCCATTTCCCATGAATAGACTTGTTGTTCCCGCATCTTGATTACTTCTTTTGAACCCCTGCAAAGAATTGCAAATATGAGTTCCACATCCTGTGTCTGATACCCATGTATTAGAAGAAGTAATACTAAGCTCAATGTATACCATATATACATTACCTGAGGTTTGCCCTGCATCCCTCTTTTCCTTCAACTCCTTAAGGTAGACTGGGCAGTTGCGTTTCCAGTGACCCATTTCACCGCAACCAAAGCACGGGTCTTCCTTGGGGTTAGCCTTTCCGGCAACCTTTTGCTTCTTGTTGTTGTTGGTTGGGGTAACCATCTTCCCCTTTCCCTTGCCCTTGCCTTGGTAGGTGGGTCCTTTCCTCTTAGCCGCCCTTGGCTTAGAAGTGTTATTGTTCTTGGACCCGCCTTCATTGATCATAAACATGGGTGAAGCCCTTTTACCCTTGCTTGCTTCTGCCGTCTTAAGCATGACATGTAATTCGCCAATGCTTTTATCCCATCCATTCATATTGTAATTCATTACAAATGTGTCAAACCTCTTTGAAAAGGAATTAAGGATAAGGTATGTGGCTAATTCATTAGACACGTTGTAGTTTAGACGGTTCGCTCGATCAATTAGGATTTTCATCTTAAGGACATAAGATGAAACGAATTGGGAGTCGTCCATCCGACATGCATGAAGCGCTCGGACCGTTTCAAAGCGCTTGACACGAGCTTGTTGAAGGAACATCTCCTTCAACTGTGTGATCATGTCATATGCACTATGATGCTCGAAATCCTTTTGGAGTTCTGGTATCATAGTCCCAAGCATGAGGCAAGAAACTTGCACCGAATCGGTGCAATATTTCTCCCAATAAGCCATGCCTTCCGTATCATCCTCGTCCGGTTGATCGGGAATAGGGTCTTCCATCACATACACCCTATCCTCAAGTTTGAGGACAATTCTTAGATTGCGGAACCAATCCATGAAGTTCGTATGGTTGAGTTTTTCCTTTTCGAGGATTGACCTCAACGATAGGTTGTTAAAGTTGATAGGTAAGTTTGGAATGTTGTTGTTATTGGCGGCCATCTACAAAATTTAACAAAGTTGTTTCGGTATCAATTTTAATTTAACAATCAATACCGTTTAAATCCAATTGATATTTATTAAATTAGAATCCAACGGTAAACCAAATTTCGGTTAGGTGACCTTTATCCCGTCATTTGATTTAGCTAGGTAGTCATTATATGACAATTGCAATCCTTTTGCAATTTCTAAGTTATGGGATCATGCAATCCTTTTGCATGGCATATTTATCCCATCAACGCCTATTTGTTCCTCATGCTTCGGTGACCCTAAGTTCATGATTCCCAATTCAAGTCGTCCTACTTGTGCCAACGTGTAAATTCAACACACAAGTGGTTAGGTGACCTTTATCCCACAAGTGTGCGAGATTCACCTCAATCATATTAGTTTGATCATGACGGTTATGTGACCTTTATCCCATTATGAAAAACCATTTTCATGTCTTGTAATTTAGCCAATTACTTGATATAAACCATTTTATATGTATGATCCTTATCATGTTGTTAATAACCGTTTTATTAATGTCCTTTTAGCCGTTTTTAATTTAACCATTTAAATTGACGTTTTGCATGTCGTTAATAATGTTTAATTTAACCAATTAAATTGTCATTTTTCTTGTTGTTAACTTGTGTGATTAACTTGTAGCATACAAACATACAATCCACAATCATACAAAACAACCATGCAGGCAAAACAAATATGTTCACAATCAAGCCAATTAGGTAGACATTTGTTTAGCCAAAAACAAATGCCACCGGTAAGGGTTATAACACAAAGTAGGAGATTTTAAATCTCCCACTTAATCTTGCATCCAAATGCATCTTCTTGTGTTCTTCAAGTCTTCATTATCTTCATCATTTTACAAAATATATCCTAATACATTTTTCTAAAAATGAAAATACAACCTAATCTATTTTACATACCAAATATAAAATAAATTACATAACTAAATGAATAATTATTACAAACCAAATGAATGAATTAATATTACATGCCAAATGAATAATTAATCAACCAAACAAACATGCATTCGAACATAAGGTCAAGGCATTGATTGTGAACATTAATATATCAACAAAATGACCAAAATGGAAGAACCTGAAACCCATTTTGGGTCCTAAACAATTCGGCCAAAACTACAAACCCACCAAAATCCATTAATTTTGCATTTTACTTTCATGCATGTTAGTGAATGCAAAGTTGATGGATTTTAAAGACCAAATATAAGAAGCATATTTCATAGACTTCGACTCTAGATACCATTGATGGAATTCAACATATCAACAAGTTCATAATGTTAACTTGATCATAAAACCCATTCATGTAAAGTTATAACAAGCGGAAGCATAATAATTTAGAAAGCAAGTTAATATGTTAAACCATTTTAGATGAATTCCATAAGGTTATCAAGTTATGAAATAAATGCTTACATAAATATACATAAAGGAAGAAGGTTATACCTCCTCTAAGATGAGTAGAGAGCTGAATTTTGGACAGCAAATTGATGATGAAAATGATGGAACCTAGCCTCTAACTTGAAGCCTCGAGAGTGTTATACCCACAAGCCCTTTATGCACTAACACCACCTTTGTTTTAGTTAGGATTTAGACACCAAATGAACTAGTTTATCAAGCTCAAAGCACCCTCTTTTTCTGTCCTATATTTCGGCCAGCAGCAATCAAAGAGAGGGAGAGAGTTTTTTTTTAAAACTTATCACTTGAATTCCTTAGTCCATTACTTGGTTAAAGAGAAGCATGCATGTACATAAGGAGTGTGCACATAGAAAGCAACAACAAAAGCATGGGTGGTCTTTCTTGGTCATATAAAATCGCCACCACCCCCTTATTTTATACAAAATCAGTTTTTTTTTAAAACTTGTAATAAAATACCATGCTTATATTATGTTACTTGCATTTTATTTTGTTTTATAAACCAATTTATAAAACATAACACATATTAATTATTTAAACCTATAAATAATTAAACCCTTTGTAAATATAAATTATCCAAATAATTTATCTCAAGTGATAATATTTTAGAAAACCGATTTTCTAAAGTTCAAGTGCCGCGTATTTACTTAATGATCCAATCATTAAGATTAAATACATATAAAGTGTCGGTGAGCTTGTTATTGGGTATGACCCGACTTGGATCATAACACATTAGCCACATTAATTTAATATGTCTCTCGGGCATACGAAATACCTTCACGAAGATCATCCAGAACATTGTTAATGCAGTGGACAATGTTGATTCTACTGATTTGTGGCATAAAAGACTTGGCCACATGAGTGAAAAGGGGATGTCTATCTTGTTTAAGAAAAATGTGTTATCGGGTGTTAGTGATATTAATTTGAGTAAGTGTTCTACTGTTTGGTAGGTAAACAGACCAGAGTTGCGTTTAAGAGTCATTCTCCTTTTTGAATGGAGAACGTACTTGATCTAGTACATTCGGATGTGTGTGGGCCTATGAAGACTAGGACACTTGGTGGATGTTCCTACTTTGTTACATTCACCGATGATCATTCCAGGAAGGTGTGGGTTTATACCTTAAAGTCAAAGGATCAAGTATTTGAAAAGTTTAAGGAATTTCATGCACTAGTTGAAAGGCAAACGGGGAAGAAACTCAAGTGTATTCGGACTGATAATGGTGGTGAATATATTGGCAGATTTGATGCTTATTGTAAGGAGAATGGTATTCGGCATCAAAAGACTCCACCGAAGACACCTCAGTTGAATGGCTTAGCAGAAAGGATGAACAGAACTTTAGTTGAGAGAGTTATATGTTTGCTTTCACATGCAGGGTTTTCCGATTCCTTTTGGGGTGAGGCATTAAATACGGCAGTTCATATTATTAATCTAACCCCTTGTGTACCTTTGCGTTTTGATGTTCCTAACAGGGTTTGGAGCGGCAAAGATGTTTCTTACTGTCATTTACGAGTCTTTAGATGTAAAGCATTTGTTCATGTTCCCAAAGATGAAAGGTCAAAGCTTGATATGAAGACTAAGCCATGTGTATTCATAGGTTATGGTGAAGATGATTTTGGGTACAGGTTATATGATCCAGTTTAGAAGAAACTCGTACGAAGTCGAGATGTTGTGTTTACAGAAGATCAGATGTTAAAAGATGTTGATAAGACAGATTCAGTTCCTCAACCTAGTGCTGATCTTGTTGATTTGGATCCAGTTACTCCACAACATGTTGGAGATGATGTTCATAATGATGAACATGGTACTGATGATGATTATGCTCCGGAGCAGGTAGAGATTCCAGTACCAGATATTCCTTCATTTGTCCCACTTAGGCGGTTTACTCGAGACCGTCATCCTTCTGTTAGATATTCTACTGATGAGTATGTATTACTCACTGATGGGGGAGAGCCAGAGTGTTATTCAGAAGCAATGAAAGATGAGCATAAGAAAGAGTGGGGTGAAGCTATGCAAGATGAGATGAATTCTTTGTATGAGAACAATACTTATGACCTGGTGAAGTTACCTAAAGGTAAAAGAGCTTTGAGAAACAAATGGATATTCAAAGTGAAGACAGACGAGCTTACTTCACAACCAAGGTACAAAGCTAGGTTAGTCGTTAAAGGATTCAGCCAGAAAAAGGGTATTGATTTTAATGAGATTTTCTCTCCGGTCGTGAAGATGGGATCTATTCGAGTGCTTCTTGGGTTAGCTGCTAGTCTTGATCTTGAGGTTGAATAGATGGATGTCAAGACTGCTTTTCTTCACGGTGATTTGGATAAGAAAATCTACATGATGCAACCTGAAGATTTTCAGGTTAAGGGTAAAGAAAATTATGTTTGTAGACTTCAGAAAAGTCTATATGGGTTGAAGCAAACACCGAGACAGTGGTATAAGAAGTTTGAGTCGGTTATAGGAAAGCAAGGCTACCGAAAGACAACTTCAGATCATTGTGTTTTCTTTCAGAGGTTTGGTGATGATGATTTCATCATATTGTTGTTATATGTTGATGATATGTTGATTGTTGGTAAAAATATTAAAAGAATTGCGCAGTTGAAGCGAGAATTGAGCAAGTCTTTTGCTATGAAAGACTTGGGACCAGCAAAACAGATTCTTGGCATTCGGATTTCTAGAGATAGAGGTGCTAAGACGTTACATATATCACAAGAGCAATACATTGAAAAGGTGCTTAGTAGATTCAACATGGAGAATGCTAAAGTGGTTAGTTCCCCTCTTACTAACAACTTTAAGCTAACAGATAGAGATTGCCCTACTTCAAAGGAGGATGTTGAGGAGATGGATAAAGTTCCATATGCTTCAGCGGTTGGTAGCTTGATGTATGCTATGGTGTGTACTAGGCCTGATATAGCTCATGCGGTAGTTGTTGCTAGTCGGTTTATGTCAAATCCGGGTAAGAAGCATTGGGAAGCAGTTAAATGGATTATGAGATACTTACGAGGTACTTCAAAGTTAGGTATCACATTCGGAAATGGAGAGCCGGTGCTTGTTGGTTATACAGACTCAGATATGGCAGGAAACAAAGATAACATGAAATCCACTTCTGGATATTTGATGACTTTCGCAGGGGGAGCAGTTTCATGGCAATCAATGTTACAAAAGTGTGTTGCATTGTCTACAACCGAGGCTGAGTATATGGCAGCAACAGAAGCGTGCAAAGAACTATTGTGGATGAAAAGGTTTCTACAAGACCTTGGGTTTAAGCAATCACGATATGTGGTTCTTTGTGATAATGAGAGTGCGATTCATTTGGCTAGAAATTCTATGTATCATAAGCGGACAAAATATATAGATGTGCGGTATCATTGGATTAGAGAACGTCTTGAAGATGGTTTGTTTGAACTTGATAAAATTCATACCGACGATAATGGTTCCAACATGTTTACAAAGGCTTTAGCAAGTGAGAAGCTCAAGATATATTGCACGATCGCCGGGATGGCGAACTCTTCCACATAATTGGAAAGGGGGAGATTTGTTGGGTTTTAATTTGGTTTCCAATTAATGTGAAAGGCTCAAGCCCAACAAAATTAGGCCCAATGGTTGTTTGACTTGGTCAACCATCAGAGGCATCTCTTAATTCAAATCAAGTGCAGCTGTATTCATTATTTAGAGATCAAAAAAGAGAGAAGTCAACTCAAGAAAAAGTGTGTTTTCTCAATTCCCGTTTTTATGTACAGCAGCCCAGTAAATCGACGATCCCCGGAGATCCGACCGTTGAATCTTCTTCAATTTTGGACTGTGTCTTCCTGACATCAGGTCCAACATTTTCAACCGTTGAATTTTTCTAAAGAGGTCTGTAGGTCGTGATTTTGCTGCTGTAACAGAGAGCAGTTTTTTGGGTGAGATAATTCCTTTTTTGTCTTTTAGGTTATTCATATACTTGTTGATTGTTGTAGTTCAAGAGTATGATGATGTTGTATACCTCTAGATGATCTAGAGAAGACCTATTGTATTGTTCTCCTTGTTGATGATAGTGAAGTTTAAGTGGCTTACGAGTCCCGTTGTTTTTACTCTCGATTTTGAGGGGTTTTCCACGTAAAAAGTCTCGTGTGTATTGTGTGTGCTTGATTATTGCTTAGCTACTGATTTGCTATTGTTTAGCTACTGATTTGGGTTGGATTTGGTATAGCTTGTTTGTTAGCATCCTCACGGGTTCATACGGGTCGGGAAAGTATTGGTCAAACGGGTTTGTTTCCGCTTTGTAGATTATCCGTTGTGATTATTTTCCCATTATTTTCACCATAGCCCATGAACACAAATTTCTTACTTTTGTCTTCTAACTTTGTTCTTCTTTGATCAGGAACATGTGCATAGGCGATGCTGCCAAACACCTTAAAATGTGAAACAGTTGGCTTTATTCCACTCCATGCTTCTTATGGTGTGCGATCTTCAAGTTTCGAGTGTGGACATCTATTTTGAACATATACGGAGCAAGCTACAGCTTCTGCCCAGTATTCTTTTGGCACACCTTTGCATTTTAACATTGATCGAACCATGTCAAGTATGGTTCTATTCTTCCTTTCGTCCACCCCATTTTGTTGTGGGGAGTAAGATGATGTTAGAAATCTCTTTATTCCTTGTTCATCACAATATTTGGCAATTGCAAGTGACAAGTATTCTCCTCCTCTATCTGATCTCAATGCTTTAATAGAGTGACCAGATGTTTTTTTCGACTATTGCTTTAAATCTTTTGAATGTTTCAAACAAGTTTTTGGGTAAACCGTGCTTCGCTGCGGTCGAAGTGCGGTTGATCATGTAAGAACTTGTAGATTTTTGTAAAGGAAAAAAATAATTAAAAAAAAGGCTATTATGACTCGAAATCACGAATATTATATACCCATGTAAGGCGCCTAAATATCCATCCATTTTTTGTATTTTAAATATGACATTATTTATTTATAATTTCAATAAATCGTGTTTTAAGTTTATAAAAGAAATGCGCTACCCTTTGTTTAGCCAAACGTACACTCCATAACCACTCATCCACTAACACCTTTGTATTATAATGAGCCCCCGATAATAGCCCGAGATATTTAACGTTTTTTGAAAAGCGTCCATTTTACGTATTGGTAGTTGCGTTGTGTTTGTAAAATTATTTCGAGTTGAACCGTGGTTTCAAAAAAATTTAACGCGTGGCGAGCGAAAAGATGTGGTCCGTTGAAGATTTGGGTGAGTTTTTTTTCAAGTTTTTTTTATTTAGAAATATGTAAGTTTCACTTTATCCTTTGGAGTTTGGGGTGTTTGACATTTGTTAGTAAAGGGTACTAGTGAGTAAGACGATTTTAGCGGAAATTGTAAGGAAAAAAAGGGTAAAAATAGCAAAATAAGAAGGAATGATAACGTTTTTGTGATAAAAATAAGTTTAAAAATAAAATAGTAAAACTTTTTTTGTACGCCTTTAGTAAGAATAGTAGGGGAAAATGAGAGGGAAATGGTAAAAAAGAAAAAAAATATATATCACTGTTGCTTAGTATTGAACCTTGTAGGTACAACTATTTCTACACAATGTACAACTCGATTAAGCTTGGAAGGGGTGCTATTCACCAATAGTACCCCAAATTTGCTCTAATGTATATATATATACAATGCCTCAGACTTCTCTTTCAACAAATACACTGATGTGCGAGCGAAGGGGTACGCAATATACTTATTTTTAATATGAAATACGGCGAAATATGATACAAGTTTTATTTATTTATATAGATGGATATACCTAAACCTTGCTACAACACTTATAGGCAGTGTACCTAATCGTAGAGTAGTGTATTTTTTAGTAAGTCCGGTTCGTTCCACAGGGAGCTAGTGAAAACATACTATATTTTTAACAACTATATTTATATAAAATGTATATAATTATATATAGTAATAATAATATATAAAAGGGGGGTTTACCGTTTAATGACCGGTTTGTCGATTTTATATTTTAAGCGTAAAGATAAATGACAATAATTAAAGTGTGTAAAATAAATAACAATATTAAAATGACAATAAATAAAATGACAGTAAATAAAAATACGATGAGATATAAAATAGAACAATTATGCTTATTTAAACTTCTGTAACCATGATGTTTGACGTTTTGATTTTAATTTATTATTCTGGGTTAATTGTCCTTTTGTCCTGGATTATTTGAAACCTATCTGGTTTTTGTCCATAATAGTCCATCGGTCATAAATATAAAGTGCGAGTGTCCTCGTCAAATTACCCTTATACCCGAAGTCAAATATTCCAACTAATTAAAGATTTAAACTGTGACGCAGTTATCACTTTTGTCAACAATTACACCAGTTATCACTGTATGTAATCCACCCATGTTTTGATTAGATATGAATATTAATTTACCCACTTGATCAATTTGAATAATCAATTACCCAACCCGAATAATTAATTAAATGATTATAATAGATTCCGTATGAATGTCACTAAATAGGACAACCATAATCATTATTAATTATTAAGTTAATTAATTTGAAGATAGGTTCGACAGACTGCAATGAGTTGCCACTCAATTAGACAATACCTCCCATCTATTAATAGTCCATAGTCAAATGCCCACAAGTGTCGGTATTTTGTTCAAACATTAATTATGGTACAAAATCTAATAACCCCGTCTTTAATATTTAGTCTAACATCACGATTACTTCGGCTCAAATAAGCATAATAATAACTTAGTTACGATACATTAATTTAAAAAGGAAGAACATAGCTTACAGTGATTATTTATCGCGTAGTGTTACACGGACAGAGTTCCGACTTTAAAACCCGTAAAACATTTCTTACAATAACCCAAATTAGTATTAATATTAAATTAAACTTTAATATTATAAATATAAATATATATATCGTATATAGATAGAGAGATTGAGTGAAAAAGGGATGCCGAATTCGAGCAGAATGTGTGAGCTTTTATAGGCCCACTTTGAACTGTACAGCTCCACGAGTGCGGTACTTTTGTTCCTTACAGCTCCGAGAGTGCGGAGCTTCGGATTCCAGCTCACCAAATTGAGTTAAACGTGAGCTGCTGAATATTATAATATATAATATAATAATATATAATTTCATATAATTATATATATATATTATATTATATTCTTGTGCATAGTTGACTTGTAATTTTAGCTCCGTTGAGTTGTACGTTGATGCTCGGTTTATGTCTCAATTCCGAATTTTGAACGCCTTTTCGTACGCTTAGATATCTTGTACTTTGCATTTCGCGGCTTGTACTCTTGTCATTTTTAGGCGTTTCTCATCAATAAATTGAACCACTTGGATTGTACTTTGTACTTTTTAGCTTTTTGGTCATTTGCGTCTTCAAATCGTCGATTCTGTCTTTTGTCTTCACACTTATTTATTTAAACGATTATTACATAAAAATAGACCAATTGCAACTAAAAGCTTTACATATTGGAAGGATATTGCGCCTAAATATATGTTCATTTGGAGCACTATCAAATATCCCCACACTTAAACGTTGCTTGTCCTCATAACTTGAAATTAAATCACACTTCACTCGAATCACACTTTTTTTTATTCTCACACTTTATACATCGGTGATTTTGATACGGCGGTATAAACAATGATAGTAACAATGTGGTTTACAGTCCCACATGACTATAAAAATTTAGATCCTTTAAGGAAATTAGATCTTTATGAAAACATTTGATCTTTTGAAAATTCAAGCTAGATTTTACCCTAGACAAGTTTTCTGGAATAACCCTTCACCGGTGTTTGCAAAATATTTTTGTGGTTTTGTGGATTTCGGATTTTTAAAATTTTAGCTCAAAACTTGTGGTTTTTTGTCACCCACTTGCTAACCTTGTATTAGGAAAGCAACACGTCCAGTATACTTGCTCCGTATATTACCTTTCGGTAAACTACCGTCCAGTTGTAAAGAAAAGCGATGAACAAGCAACTGTTAAGGCAATGTCCCATGACATGCAGATAATTATGGTCAAAAACGTGTCGGATGCAATTACTATCCTTTGTAGGAGAAATAGTAAAGATCACCCTATAATTTTTCGGTCTGGCACAAGGTCCTGTCTTCGACCATGCTATGCAACCACCGTTCTTACGGTTGACACCCGATTTGGTTCAGGTGACCTAATGAATTCCGATGAATTCTCAGGATTTTACGTTCAATGGTAATGAACTTATTGAAAATAGGTTTTCAGAAAACAAATCGGTTTTAATTTGATCAAAATATTTTCTCGTTCAAGCTCGAGTTTAGATATCATTGAATTTCATGAGTATGAATTCTCAATTTTTAAGGTCAATCTTAAGGATTGAGTAATATCAGTCTTAAAAGCTGATTTTTAATCTTTAAGGAGATTATCCTTTCTGGGAGTCTGATTCATTAGTTTTATCAAGCTAATTTTCACGGCACCCTCCCCATTTTACGAGACAGATCCTCTCATGGTTAGGATAAGTCTGACCACATAGCGACCTTGTTTGATGCTGAGGTCCGTGGATCTCCTGCTGATTTTAGAGATGACTTTTCTAGATTTTTCGTGAACCTACAGCTGGTCTGGACGACAACTTCCTGACCTAAATCAAGAAGCGCGTGTCTTTTTTGGAGGACTCTACTTCCTTTTAATGATGGAATTGATTCATCGTGTAGATCCATCTTTCTTTCAAATATATTACAGTAAATCGGGTAAAACTGATTAGTTTAGTCCAAAGCAAAAGTACATGCAATAATCTTGTACAAATATGTGATATATGTTTTGAAGAACTTGGTAATTCTTTCCACACATAGCTTTTATTTATTCTTTTCTTTGCCTTTTTATTCTCCTTTATTCCATTTTAAATGAATCAAGCGTTTTAGGTTGTTTCTCCATTTAAGTTCTCTCCAAGGTAACAATAATTTCAGTATTATAACCTAGTTTTATCGTTCATAAATATGTATAAATATGATTTTGAATTCATTTAGTTGAAATTTTTTCAAATTTTCACAAAATTTGGCAATTAAACTAAGTGTAAACCCGAGAGAATTTATAACCCTTCTCCACACTTGAGATCTTGCAATGCCCTCATTTGCAAGAAATCAGTAAAAATTTAAATTCATGAGGGTGATTAGTGTAGAAAAATGATTAAAAATACCGAGTTTGCAAACATATTGTTTTATATCACATTTGATATTTTACGTCTTGTCGTTAAAATTAGTAGCTTTTGCTGAACTTAATGTCAGTCTTTGAAAGTGCGCTGTTTTACCCTGTTTTGTACATAAGATAAACTACAAACATATATATATATATATATATATATATATATATATATATATATATATATATATATACATATTTTATAAAACCTTTATTTATTAAAACAACCAATGGGCTTTCGTGACTCGCAATATCCCGACCATGTTTGCCTCCTAAAGCGATCTCTTTATGGCCAAAAACAATCACCACGTGCATGGTACCAACGTTTTGCCGACTTTGTAGCTACTATCGGGTTCATTCATAGCAAATGTGATCACTCTCTATTTGTTTATCGCAATGGAAATGACATTGCTTATCTACTACTTTATGTCGACGACATCATATTGACAACTTCATCTACCAAGTTGCGTGATCACATTATTCGACTACTAGCTAAGGAATTTTCCATGAAATATTTAGGCCCGTTAAGTTCGTTTCTTGGTATATCAGTAACACGAAATAACACGGGTGTGTTCCTTAATCAACAGGCCTATGCACGTGACATTATATAACGGGCAGATTTGGTTCATTGCAACCCGGTAAGAAACCAGTAGATACTTTAGGCAAACAAAGTTCGATCATCGACAAACCATATTCTAAACCAACTTTGTATCATAGTCTAGCCGGAGCCCCGCAATACTTGACTTTTACTCGCCCCGACATCTCCTATGCAGTTCAACAAGTTTGTCTCCACATGCACTCACCACATGAAGCCCATATGCATGCTTTAAAATGTATCATACGCTACATAAAAGGTACTTTATCGTTTGACCTGCATATTTCAGTAAGTACTAACTCATCTCTTGTTTCATACACCGATGCGGATTGGGCGGGATGCCCCGACACCCGTCGCTCCACCTCCGGGTATTGCGTTTATCTAGGAGACAACTTAACCTCATGGTCATCAAAAAGGCAACCAATCGTATCACGTTTGAGTGCCGAAGACGAATATAGGAGTGTTGCTAATGTAGTAGCCGAAACGTGTTGGTTGCGTAACCTACTTCTCGAACTACACAACCCACTTGCCAAAGCCAAACTCATTTTTTGTGATAACGCCAGTGCCATTTACTTGTCTGGCAACCCGGTTCAACACCAACGCACGAAATATATTGAGCTAGATATCCATTTTGTACATGAGAAGGTGGCACGTGGTCAGGTTAGAGTGTTGCATGTACCTACCCGCTTTTAGATTGCCGATATTTTCACTAAGGGATTACCGCGTATTCTAGAATCTATTTGAAGAAATCAGACACAATCTTTGCCTTCGGGATTCGAACGCTTCGACTGAGGGGGGGATATAAGACATAAAATATGTTAGCTGTACTATACATAGTCCATATTATTGTACCTGTCAATAGTTTATGTAACATACAACAGAGTCAATTGTAAATCACTCTAAAATAGGATAGTTAGTTTAGCTTACTTCCTTGTATATCTAATATTTCTGTTGTAACTCTGCTAATATATAAGTAGCTAATGATGAATGAATACACAAGGTTTACATTCCTTTAGGTACTATTGTCCACGTGTCAGCCTTGTCAACGGCATCTAGATGCCACCTAGACTCCACGTCATAATCTTCAGTCAACTATTCCGGCAAATTTTTCCGACCAACAAAACCTCCTATAAGATTTTTATTTTCCGTTGCATTATGTCAGCAAATTTACAGCAAATACTTAAATTTAATTCCTTTATTGAACATGCTAGAATAGCTCTAAAGAGAAAAAGGTACCATAAAAATGACTAGACAACAGTCCAGAGACAGGCTATGTGTCGTTGATGGGATTCTTTATCATCATGCAAGAGTAATTGAAAACATCATATGGGTTCTCATACTTTTACAAGTTTGCTAATCATTAATATGACTTCTGTTGGAATTATCTATAATTTAATGTTACAGATGTAAGTGCTAGTTGGAATAATCTCAATGGAGGAAGCTAGGGGTTTGATTATAATATGGTAAATGCCATGCCAACATCCTGTTGAATGGGTGAAGAATTTGATCAAAGGAACAAGACGTGACTTGACAAACAAGGCGCTTGACTTGGTGAACAATTCGTAGGGAGCTTGACTTGGTGAACAAGTCGTAGAGATCTTGTTGCCTTAATTAAATCATCTAGTAGGAATGGAGTATGGAGCAAGTAATAGATATTTATGGAATGTCTTTTGCTTGAAGGACAAGTTTAACTTGGTGGACAAGTTTAACTCTTCATATAAATTGTAACCCCTAGCCTCATTGTAATGTGTGCACGAAAATAATAGAAGAAAATCTCTGGTTTGCGGCCATTGAGTAAACCCTTCTCCGTGTTTTGGAGTTGGGATATAACCACGTTAAATACCTGTGTCGTTTGTACTTTATTTATCGCTATGCTTTAATTATACGTTTGTCGTTCGTGGGTTAGTGATTCGCATAAATCACTTGTCTTGTTAGGGCCTACCGAATTCCTAACACATCCTTTAGGAATTATGGACCCAACAAGACCGATGATTTAAACCAATCACCAAACTCACGAACGATAAACGATAAAATAAAGCATAACGATAAATGTAAACGACACGAGATTTAACGTGGTTATATCCAAACTCCAAAACACGGAGAAGAGTTTACTCCACGGGCGCAAACCAGAGATTTTTACTATTATTTTCGTGCACACAGATTATGAGTTACATAGGAAGTATTTATAATGCAAAAAGGAAACACAAATCCAACCCGTATACCGAGTCCTAATGCTATAAAAATTGTGGACGTTGCTTGTAAAACAATACATTACGTGAGAAAGTAAATCTCACATTTGGTGACCATAATGTCACCAATGGTGACATTCTAGAATCCCAAAAAAGATTTTAAGCTCGATGTCATATCTCATGTAACGCACTCCTAGCTCACGTTTGAGCCATGAAGATTCTTTGTTTTAATTTCCTTCACCACTAACAATCTCCCACTTGAAGGAGAATTTAAACAACCTTCACTAACCCGAAAATGATGTTTCTTCAGCACCCACAATAACTCCAGATTAGCTGATTACCAACTCCTTTTGATATCGCCAGATGAGACACCCGGATCACGCCGCATTTCACTCGTCAACCAAGAGCAAATGAAGTCTTTCGACACCAAAAAACGCCGCTGAGTGATAATCCAATCTCTTAGTTCTAGTTTGGGCCATCTTGGTTTCTACGCCACCATCTTCTAACATCTTCTTATATTAGAAGGCCAATTGAAGTATGCGACTCTTCAATTATAGGATTCTTCCATGAGACAAACACCATCTCATTGATCAATCTAGACATGTTCAATCCTGAACCCACATGTTAATGATCACCCTCGTACAGGATTTTACCGTCTATCTATGATTTTCCTTTCCAGCAATCAGAAAATCCAATAGACTCCCTCGTAGACTCTTCATCAAGGCTCTAATGAGAACAATGTCACAACCTCGAAATCTAGTAACTTTTCAACTTTCCGCTTTCTCGCTGGTACACTGACTTCCTCGTAGCTATGAATTTCACAAACCCATCTTCTCATCCCAAGCACGCTCTCACTGTACAAGTAAGAAATAAAACCGCGGTTACTCGAGAAGAAACTTGGTTAGTCCCACCAGTCAGTCGCAAATTTCTTTGTCATCCGAGAGTAAAACAAGTACTCGAAGCCTTAGTGTTACCTGGAATCATCACACTAACCTTGAGAACTTTGGAGAACAACGTCGCATAATTATCTCCACCACTCTACAAGTTGACTAACTCCCACTAGCTCGATAACTTTCGTCGATTACTAAACTCAACCGAGTTCCCGACACCCTCAACGATCCTAGAAAGCTCAAGTTCCATAATATCCCAATCATATTGGAATATCCGACTATACTCTTGGTAACCCAGTTTCATAACACACAAGCACCAACTTTCACCGATAACTAATACTGTCAACTTCGACTCGATGCATCTTGTTCGTTATCCAACTGCTCTAACCCGAGATAAAAAGAACCTACTGAGCTCCCATAACAAACCCACATCCCCAAATAACACAGGTCTTATTGCTCGAAGTTTCACGAGACAAAAAACCGTCTCGCACTCGCGTCATCAAACCCGAAAAGGTTCAACCCTGAAACTACCCAAATTCGAAAACTCATATCTGAAAATCCAACGGTTCGATCAACCTCGAATACTTACCACAACTAGAACTATGTGTGAAGAATCACCAGCCTGAAAATCAAGTCGATCCAACGGTAGACGAACCACAATTAATTTTATCGCACAGCTGCGCAAACAAACTCCAAAAGGGTTTTTCCTGGCGGCTTCAAAATGCGAAAAAATATAACTCCAAATTGAACGGTCCGATCGCTACGAATTTTGGATATGTTTTAGAAATACATATCTACCACGTACAGAAAAAGTTTCAAGACGATCCGACGGTTAACGAACCCTCTATGAATTTTCGACCACAGCTCTGCAATTAACCCTAAAACGAGTTACTGCAACTTCGGAAAATTTTATCTCCCAATCCAAACGTCTGATCACTTTCAAATTTGGTACACCACTAGAACTATGAGCCTTCAACCTACGGTTAAAATATCACAGAGATCCAAATTTCCTATCACAGGTGCGTTAGAATTCCGAATTTCGAAAAATCTCTCTTTCACAACAAAACCTATCGATCCGACCACCGACTCCGTTATCACCACGAATCACCACAATAATCTATTATAATCATAGACCAATTTTAATAGATTATCTCATGAGTACATAGACATACCCGTGAGTTCTTCGCGATATCTTCAACTAAGCCCTTTGATCTCAATACATGTTGTACACAACCCGTCTTCGTTCACCATGCTTTCAAATCGCCATCGCTCCCACTCGAAACCTTGAGCTCTTGATACCACTTGTTAGGAATTATGGACCCAACAATACCGGTGATTTAAACCAATAACCAAACCCACGAACGATAAACGATAAAATAAAGCATAACGATAAATGTAAACGACACGAGATTTAACGTGGTTATATCCCAACTCCAAAACACGGATAAGAGTTTACTCCACGAGCGCAAACCAGATATTTTCACTATTATTTTTGTGCACACATATTATGAGTTACATAGGGAGTATTTATAATGCAAAAAGGAAACACAAATCCAACCCGTATACCGAGTCCTAATGCTATACCAATTGTGGACGTTGCTTGTAAAAAAATTCATTACATGAGAAAGTAAATCTCACATTTGGTGACCATAATGTCACCAATGGTGACATTCTAGAACCCCAAAAAAGATTTTAAGCTCGATGTCATATCTCAGGTAATGCACTCCTAGCTCACGTTGGAGCCATGAAGATTCTTTGTTTTAATTTCCTTTGCCACTAACACGTAGCGTCTAGGTGGCAATGACAATGCTGCCACATGGACAATATTACTTGACACTTTTTGAAATCGTAATCCTTTGCATAATCCAAATAAAAAAACATCATTCAAGAGTGATTCTATATACTCTAATTGAATTTTAATTCTTGTTCATATAATCATTTTCGTTGTTAATCATGTTAGCAAGTGGTATTAGAGCCACTTAATCAGGCTCTTATTGGTAGGTGCAAAAGATCCATCGTAAGGTGCAGCTTGGACAGTCCTTCTATGATCAGATCTTTCAAAACTTTCTGGGAGAAGAAAGCGATTGGAATATGGAATTATAGGGTGTAACTGAATCCAATTCTTGAATTAGTGCTTGGTGAGTTTAAGGTTAAAGCAGAGATGGTGAATGCAAAATTTGACAATGATAAGTTCGATGGAGAGAACGATCATGGTTTAAGGAGGGTCAATATGCATGCACTATTGGTTCAACATGGTTGCTGTTGTGGTTATAATCGACAAGTAATACGAGTAATAGCAGTAAAGCGAATAAGTAAAGAAGCAAGACACAAGGTTTACGTGGAAACCCTCTACTTAACGAGGGAGAAAACCACGGGCAACGAACAACGATCCACTATATAAAACGAGTACAAACGGATCCAACAGTGTATATGTTGGAATAGCAGATGAAAAATATGCGTATGTATATGTGTAGGGTGTTAGATATCGCAGGATAAAAGGGTTTATATTTATACCCGTACAATGTGTAATTAGATTAGGAAACTAAATCTAGTCGATATCTAACTATAAGTTAATATGGATCCCTAAACTTGAGGACCAAGGCAAATACTTGGGCCAGGCCAAAAAAACCTGGCAGTTTGGATCACGACTTCAACAATTCTCCACCTTGAGCCAAAACGCATAATATCAAATGTTGTCGTTGCCGCACCCCGGAGGGTCTAGACTTTAGTGATGCCCACTAGTTCCAAGCAATGTTGGAACTTAGTAGGCGGTAATACCTTCGTAAGCATGTCAGTAGGATTGTCACTAGTATGCACCTTACCAACGATTATTTCGCCCTTCTCGACAATGTCTCGGACAAAATGGTACCTAACATCAATGTGTTTGGTCTTCGAATGGAACTTGTGGTTTTTAGTTAAGTGTACTGCACTTTGATTATCACATAACACCGTAACGACATCTTGAGGCAAACCCAATTCACTAATCATACCACGAATCCATATAGCTTCCTTTACCCCTTCGGTAGTTGAAATATATTCGGCTTCGGTAGTTGAGAGTGCAACTATAGATTGCAGGGATGAGTACCAACTTATAGCCGACCCACAATGAGAAAATATATAAGATGAGAGACACTTCCTCTTATTTAGATCTCCACCGTAGTCGGAGTCAACATAACCTTGAACACCATTTGTTCCAGCACGTCTTTCTTCAAATGAGAGACCAACATTGCAGGTGCCTTTTAGATAGTGCAGTATGTATTTAACAGCCTCCCAATGATTTTTTCATGGGTTATGCATGTACCTACTTATGATGCTAACTGCATGAGCTAAATCAGGGCGGGTGCATACCATAGCGTACATTAAACTCCCAACAGCGTTTGCATACGGAACCGTAGCCATGTAGTTCTTATCTTTGTCCGACTTGGGGCATTGTTCAGCGGAAATTTTAAAGTGAGGTGCAAGAGGAGTAGATACTGGTTTGTTTTGACTCATGTTGAAATGCTCGAGAACCTTCATGATATAGCCGCTTTGAGAGATAGTCAGCTTTCTAGCACCTCTATCTCTACGGATTTCCATCCCTAAGATACGTTTTGCAGGGCCCAAATCTTTCATCTCAAATTCCTTATTTAATTCGTCCTTCAATTTCATAACATGAGATACCTTTGATGCAGCGATGAGCATGTCGTTAACATACAAAACCAAATAGAGTACAGAATCATCATCATACCTCTTTATATATACGCACTCGTCATAACTACTTCGTGAGTAGCCATGACTAGTCATAAAGGTATCAAATCTTCGGTACCACTGACGAGGTGACTGTTTCAAACCGTACAATGACCTTTTCAACTTACATACGTGATCCTCCTTTCCGGGTACTTCAAAACCTTCAGGTTGTTTTACATATATTTCTTCTTCAAGGAGGCCATGGAGAAAAGCCGTTTTTACGTCCATTTGTTCTAGTTCCAAATCTAGCAAGGCTACGATGGAAAGCACAATACGAATAGAAGTATGTCGAACAACGGGAGAAAATACCTCAGTGAAATCAATACCTTCACGCTGGTCGAACCCACGGACCACGAAACGAGCTTTGTATCTTTTGCTTTTAACCCCCGGTATACCTTCTTTTATTTTAAATAACCACCTAGAACTAATAGCTCGCTTGTTCTTAGGTAGTCGAACAAGATCCCAAGTCTCGTTCTTGTGAAGACTTTCTATCTCTTCTTCCATAGCGGCTGCCCACTTATCACCTTCAAGACTCGATATAGCTTCTTTGTACGTTTTAGGTTCGGATTGCTCAATATCAGCGGCTGCAGCGAAACTGTACGGGATTATATTACACTCATATGAACTGAACCTTTCGGGCCTACTGATTTGCCTTCTTACACGGTCTCGGGCTAACGAGTACGTGGGCTGCTGTGGCCCAACAGTTTCTGTTTCAGTAGCGGGCTGAGCTGCCGCGGTTTCGGGCCCATTAGTTTCATTGTCGAGCTCCACCTCAACTGTAACAGTATCATTTTTAGACTCAGTAGGTTTTAGGCTTGAAGCAGATTCCGGATTTATGATTGCGTTTTCATTGAATGTAACATCTAGGCTATGGATTATTCGTTTGTATTTCGGATCCGGGCACCATACCCGATAACCTTTCACACCAGAACCATAGCCTAAAAACACGCATTTTACAACACGTGGAGCTAATTTCCCTTCACTAACATGAACATAAATCGGGCATCCAAAAATTCGAAGGTGTGAATAGTTAACTGGATTACCTGACCATAGTTCCTCACGTATATTATCTTCGAGTGAGCGATGAGGCGAGCGGTTTATTAAGTACGTTGCGGTTGTCGCAGCTTCCACCCAGAAAGTCTTTTCTAATTTAGCATGTGAGAGCATACATATTACATTTTCCATGATTGTACGGTTCATTCTCTCGACGACCCCGTTTTGTTGCGGTGTTCGTACAAGTGAGTGGTGTCGGGCAATTCCTTCCTTACGGCAGTATGCATTGAAGTTTTCTCCACAGAATTCTAGGCCATTATCAGTACGGAGCACCTTGATCTTTCACTGAGTTTGATTTTCGATCAATGTCTTCCATTCTTTGAACGTCTCGAACACCTCATCCTTACTTTTAATGAAGAATGACCACACCTTTCGGGAGTAGTCATCTATAATGGTTAACATATACCATTTACCACCTTGAGAAGTAACTGGCGACGGGCCCCATATATCAGAATGTAAGTAGTCGAGTGGAGCTTTGGTTTTGTGTACACCCGAGCCGAAACTAACTTTCTTTTGCTTACTGAAGATGCAGTGCTCACAGAATTCAAGATTACACTTGTGCTTTAACACCCCTTTCTTTGCCAATATATTCACTCCTTTTTCTCTCATGTGACCCAGACGATAGTGCTAGAGTGTAGATTCATCAGAGGTTAATTTTTCGGTGACTAAGGTTGCGGAACCGATGATGGTAGAACCTTGTAAGATATAAAACCCGGACGACTGGACAGCCTTCATTGAAACTAGCGAACCTTTAATTATCTTCATGACTCCACCTTCACCTGAATACTTATAACCATTTGACTCAAGGGTGCTTAGTGATATGAGGTTTCGTTTCAAGTTAGGGACATGACGAACTCCAACTATCGTTCTTACAACACCATCATGCATTTTAACTTGGATAGTACCTTTACCGACGACTTCGCAAACGGTGTGATTCCCCATAAAAACGCTTCCTCTGTTATATGATTCATACGAGTGGAACCATGACCGATGAGGGGTCATGTGAAAAGTGCACCCAGAATCTATGATCCACTCGTCTTTAGGTTTTTCGGTATCAATGGCTAGATACACGTCTCCATCAGACTCACCTTCGGCAACAGTGGCTTCGGCATTCTTCTCGTGTTTATCGTTGTTGCTACTGCTAGTTGAGGCTTCTCGTTCTAGCTTATTCTTGAGCTTATAACACTCGGATACAACGTGACCCGATTTCTTGCAATATTTGCATGATTTATTTGAAGTCTTTCCGTGAGACTGAGACCTATGTTTCTTTTGTTTATGGCTGTTTTCACCTCGCTCATGGGTACGACCCCTAGCCATTAACCCTTCGCCGGCTTCGGGCTCATCATCATCATATTTCTGTTTGGATAGAAGCGCTGATTTTACATCGTCGAATGATAACGTTTCATGGTTTCCATAGAGCATAATCTCCTTGAAGTGTTTGTACGATGATGGTAGCGATATGATGAGCAACACGGCTTTGTCCTCATCATCAATTTTTACCTCTAAATTCTCGAGGTCAATTAGTATACTGTTGAACTCATCAAGGTGGTTCTTGATGTCAGTACCCGGTTTCATACGGATGGTATATAAACGGTCTTTCAACCGAAGTTTGTTCGCCAGGCTCTTGGTCATATAGAGTGATTCTAGCTTGGTCCACAAGCTAGCTGCTGTTTTTTCATTAATTACCTCACGAAGGACTTCTCGAGATAAGAATAATTGGATTGTAGCAAGAGCTTTTTCGTCTAACTCTTCCCAATCTTCATTGGACATAGCCGCCGGTTTGTGTTCAACTCCCTTGAGAGGTTTCTTGAACCCATGATGGGTTAGTATAGCTTGCATCTGGACTGTCCATATTGCAAAGCTTAGCTTGCCATCGAACTTGTCGATATCGAATTTGGTGACCATCGTGACCAGGCTCTAGATACCACTTGTTGTGGTTATAATCGACAAGTAATACGAGTAATAGCAGTAAAGCTAATAAGTAAAGAAGCAAGACACAAGGTTTACGTGGAAACCCTCTACTTAACGAGGGAGAAAACCACGGGCAACGAACAACGATCCACTATATAAAACGAGTACAAACGGATCCAACAGTGTATATGTTGGAATAGCAGATGAAAAATATGCGTATGTATGTGTGTAGGGTGTTAGATATCGCAGGCTAAAAGGGTTTATATTTATACCCGTACAATGTGTAATTAGATTAGGAAACTAAATCTAGTCGATATCTAACTATAAGTTAATATGGATCCCTAAACTTGAGGACCAAGGCAAATACTTGGGCCAGGCCAAAAAAACCTGGCAGTTTGGATCACGACTTCAACAGTTGATTGCCTGCACTTGAAGGCCGGAACAGGTTACGAGGGTATGCGGGAAGTTGATAATATACGTAGATGTTGCATATATAATTATATATACATTCAAATTAGAAAACTAGTGCTCATTCACTGTACTTACAATATTAACACATGCCTACATTGATGTATATGCATACTAACAAGTAATAAGACATTTTGTGCTAGAAAAAACAATATACATTTACAAATAAAGGAACTCAGAGTTTCTTCTTTTACTTCATACGTTCCATCTTCGGTTTCACAAGGTCAATACTTCACATGGTGAAATCACGATATGTCACGTGAATCTAGTCATCCATCGATACAGCGAGAACTTTTTTGTTTGCACGCCGAATGGATATTTCTGAACAGACAATAGCCGCTATAGCCACACTACCCATAAATATGAACAGTCCAATAAAGCTCTGAATATCAAGACTTTGTGGAAGGTCTTGATTAGGTTGAGATTCATCAGGAGCATGAAACCCCAAGTATTTTTTCTTCATATCCATCATGACATCACTTTCGGTAACACTTATGACGGCCCTTGTAAAGCTCGGTAAAAAAGGAGATCCACGAGGAAATGCCTGGTTCAATGAACATATCAAGATCAAATTTATTTCATCAAGTACCGTATTAAAGAAAAAAACTTTATTAATTAGTGAAGAGCAGAAGAGACTTACAAATGCAATTCCGGATTCCTGGTTTATTGGTCCAAACTTCATGTAATTAGAGCCATATTTGGCAAGAAATAGTTCAATGTACGGAAGTTCATCGAACACTGCAGTAACTCTACCGGTGGACAAAGCAGTTTTATATTCTTTAACGCTTTTGAGAGGAACCAAATTCATGCCATTGCTCTTGTATTTGTTCATTATAAAATCTTTTAGAAAGGAACCATTTTGATATCCGACGTTTTCATATCCAGAAGGCAATTTAGGACGTAGTTGATCGAGAGTCAACCATGAGGACAAGGTAGCTGTGAAAATCTGAACCACAATAAAAATCATACTTAACCATATAACCAACACAACTTTAGAGTTCCTATTCACTATCTTCCCTGCAAGAAAATATATGAATAATGAGAATACAATGTTTTTATAACAATAAGTTTATATGGACATTGTTGCTACAAAAAGTACACATTATAGCTAACTTTTGTATACCTTCATTGAAGAAAAACGTAGAAACCGGGAACCAAATGATCATCTTGAGTGTCTGATAGGATGCTGTAAATTTGGGGTTGTCCGCACGGTATTCTAAAATTGCGATTGCAACTCCAATATAGATACACATGCCAATTATTGTGAACCACAATCACTTAGTAAAAGGTCTTAGGAAAGTCCACAACGTTTGGTTCCATTCATGTGATCCATGAATAAGCATATAAACTTCAGAGCTTAGATATGGTGGCGTAAAATCAACGTATTGAGCTCTGCTGGAACGCACGGTAACATCACCCCCAATCGACTGACAAGTCTGTAAAATCAACATATTAAGCTTTGGTTCGTTATATTATGTAATGATCATCTAGTGAGCCTATCAAACAAAAAGTGGTAGTTGTAGTGCGCTAGCGCACATTTGACTAAAATCATTGAAAGACAAGGCTCTGGCCAGCGAGTCGTGAAGCATTAATGTACAAGTGGTTAAGGCTTGTTTGTACGATGGCCACAACTATCATATAAGGAAATTGGGCGCAAATATGGTTGATATACTTCTGTAAATAAAAAAAAAAAAAAAAAAAAAAAAAAATAATATCTAAAACTGAAAGGCTTTTGGTCTAACAATAAACGTGTAACTAATCTATTTCAAGTCTCGTTTGATACTTAACAATTGTACACATGCGAAGTTCGCAAAATTTATAATTAATAATTAATAATCTAATAAGGATTAATAAATAACAATAATTAATAATTTAATAATGATTAATAATAAAAAATAAGTTTTTTATTATATATATGAGAGTACAATAATAGTTGAGTTTGTTTTGTTTTTATATATAAAGAGTGATGATAATAATTAAGTTTATTACAAAACAAAGGTACAAATTCATATCAAATGTTGAAATTACAAATCAATGGTTGATTTGAAGTGAGACACAATTATGACATCATAATTGAGTTCATGACTGAAATCATAGTTATGACTTATGAAACTCAACTAATGGGCGACGTTTTGGAAAAAAGATTATTATGACTTTCCTTTTATATACCAGAAGACTAAGATGTATATACATAATTTGTGATTTTCAGATCTAAGATGATCAATTTGTATGTGTATTCAGAAACAGTTCGTACCGTCCCTTCAATGACATGTATAAGTTGATCATAGGTACCGTTACTCTCCCCTCTGTCGTTAATGTACGGTTTGAAAATAGGCTGAACTCTGTATGGCAACAATTGTAATGCATAGCAAAATATTGCTATGGAGAATCCACCTTTAACTTCAAAATTTTTTACTTTTACAAACTCAGTAAATCCATCTTTCTTTGGAATCCACACAACTAATTGTTGGCATGGACCTTCTCCTGTTTTATTCACTTGCCATGTGGGCCCTACTATATCTATTGTAGACATTATTAGTAATAATCAAATCATCAACATACATGATTAATGTATCAAGTTAATACCTGCACATATATCAGCCGGCTGTTCTATAAGACTACGCTCTTTTCTAAATCTTCTCCTTCGGCTAGATCTTTGTCTGATAGTTATACTCGTCAGTGTTTCTTTAGAGTCAACTTTTGAATATGGTTCTCGATTTATTAATTTATACGCTGGTGCTACTGACGCGTTCACAGAATTAAGAAAGCAATGAACACAAACCATTATCCCAACAAAGAACACAATAGTGTTGTTGTTGTTGTTGTACAACATATTGTCTGATGAGTTGTATCAAGAAGAATCTTTTGTTGGTTTATATAAAGCTAGATTCAGTTACGGCTTATATACTTTGACAATTCCTAATAATCTTGATTTTCAGACATTTGTCAGTTTATTAACGTATTCTCATTTATTTTGCTGACAGAGATCTCATTTATTTTGCTGACAGAGAGCTGACGGTAAATAAAAAAGGGTTACGAATTTCATTCTAATGCTACACACTTTACACAAACCCTAGCCGCGTATAACCTCTGTTTTTCGTTCCCAATCAACCATAACACGAATAAAGTGTCGATCTAATCTCTTGTAAGTTTGATTTTCGATCCCGAAAGTTTACATTTATTCGATTAAACCTTTCTCTTGTGAATTCCGCCTCTAGATTTAGATATAACGTTTGTTCTAAGGTCAAATCTAAGGTCAAATTAGCACCCACACGGGAAAGGTTCAAACGAGAACTATAAAAAATGCGAGAACTGCGAGAACTTTTTAGTTTCATAATTTTTATGCATTTAAATGCAACAAATTACATGCACATGTTAACTAATGCTCATATCATTAACAAACATATGTTCATTATCACAAAATACATGTTAAATTGTTAATTATATGAAATGTTAACATGTATCACAAACAAATATGCACATGTGAACGAGAAACTATATATTTGAATATATATGTATAATATAAGTTTTTTCAAACTATTTTATGTTCATTTCTTACTCACCATCAACATTTATGGATGATTCAATTTAATCACATGTGAAAATCTTTGTAAATTAAAAGTTCTCGCAGTTCTCGCTCTTTTTGTAGTTCTCGTTTGAACTTTTGACGCACCCACACAACTCCATAAGTTTTCCATGTTAATCAAAACAATAAAAAACCAAATTAACGCTCACGATTTAATTAGTGATCATCGTACAGTAGTACAATATCGATCTTTTTGAGGTTTCTATTGTTTTACATGCTCACCTTTGTGCTGACGTTTTACAAAAATCGATTACTACTATATATATGTATATAATTGTTCGACTTGTAAAACACATTGTTTAGTTTAATAACAAGAGCCTGCAGGCTGATTCCTGATTGGGTTGCGCAAATACCAGGAAACTAGGCGAATTATATTCCAACAATAATATATAAATATATAATATATATTCGATCATTTTCAACGGATTTATACACTACTTGCATCTGACATATCGAGGCTCCAACAAATCCTTTTACTCCTAAGCTTGCTGATTCATATTTTATTAAAATAACCTAATGTCAACTTCTTCACATATATACAAAGGGCAAGTGAAATGAAACAGAACTGTTACCTAACTATGATAAGGGACACATTTACTTTATAAACACTGAAAAAAAAAAAAACCCCTTAGTGATTGATGATTTTCGGATATACTGCATCCATCTATCACTCAACAGGTGTTCATAACTTTTTAGTCAAACTAATTAAGACATATAAAGCTATAGATTAAAATGGTTAATTATCTTTAAATACTTGAGGTGAAGTTGCTGAGAAATTTCAGATTTTGTCATGCAATACTTTGACTTTAGATTCATATCTTGAAGTAATAGATTTGTTTGTTAATTTATCAGTTGCTCTAGACCTGTGGCAACGTTTACCATGCTCCGCCCACCCTCACATGTCCCGTGTGGACACCAATGGCTCGGCGAATTCCTCACCCCACCCTCACCATTTCCAGTGGCGGAGCCACATGGTCTTGGTTGGGGTCATTTGCCACCAACGAATTTTATTTTGTGAGGCAACAACAAACGTCGATTTATTGGCGACTTGGCTGTCGCTTAGGGGCTAAATTGAACTCCAGGCTTGATTTAAAACCCATGGAAATTTGTTTATATCATTTTCATGGCGTTTCTTTTTTATTTCTTTTTATCATGTACGTATCCATTTTATTCTTTTTATTTAAATCATTTACTTTATTTATTTTTATTTTATTTATTTACTCATTTATTTATATATTTATTCATTTTTTATTTTTATTTTTTTCCCACTTTTTGGGCCGGAGGTCCTCTTGGAAGCAATCTCTTTATCCGTCGAATAAAGAGAGGGAGGACTTTCCCTACTCTTGTGAGTGTTTCACTCGGGGTGGAGAAATGATTTCTCTTTATTCCAGGATAGAGGAAGGATTGTCTACGTCTCACCTCCCATATACCTCACACATGAAATGTCCCGTTCATATAGATTATAAACGTTCCATATTAATTGATTTCGTTGCGAGGTTTTGACCTCTATATGAGACGCTTTTCAAAGACTGCATTCGATTTTAAAACAAACCATAACCTTTAAAATATTACGACGATTATCAAATAATGATAATCTAAAATATAGCATTTTCACACGACCATTACATAATGGTTTACAATAATATTACACAACAATATATGTCTTCGAATGCAGTTTTTAAATAATATTATACAAGCATGCTGACTCCAACTCTTGTCCATAAATTAGCATGCAATAGCGGAAGCTCTTAATAATCACCTGAGAATAAACATGCTTTAAACGTCAACAAAAATGTTGGTGAGTTATAGGTTTAACCTATATATTTATCAATTCGTAATAATAGACCACAAGATTTCATATTTCCATCTCTCATAAACAACATGCAATCTGCATAAAAATTATTCATATGATGAACACCTGGTAACCGACATTAACAAATGCATCTAGAATATCCCCAATATACAGGTACACTCATCTGTATATAAAATCGAAGTACTAAAGCATCCATAACATGGATGGGGTTCGTTAGGCCCATAGATCTATCTTCAAGATTCGCGTCAATTTGGGGGTCTGTTCCCAAATTCTTAGGCTACCAAGCTGAAAGGGTGATATCCGGTATAATGATTCAATCATAGAATATAGTTTCAAGTACTTGTGTCTATTTTGTAAAACAATTATAAAACTGCATGTATTCTCATCCCAAAAATATTAGATTTTAAAAGCGGGACTATAACTCACTTTCACAGATTTTTCCTTCGTCGGTAATATGACTTGGCCACGGGTCGATTCACGAACCTATAACAATTATATACATATATATTAAAGTATGATAGAAATATATTTATAATATGTTTTATTATGTTTTAACGATTTAAGTTTGTTAAGTTAGCAGTCCAACGTTAGTAATCTACAACTAGTTGTCCACAGTTAGATGTACAGAAATAAATCAATATATATTATCTCGAATCAATCCACGACCCGGTGTATACAAGTCTCAGGCTAGATCACAACTCAAAGTATATATATTATTTTGGAATCAACCTCAACCCTGTATAGCTAACTCAAGCATTACTGCATATAGAGTGTCTATGGTTGTTTCCAAATAATATATATAGATGGGTCGATATGATATGTCAAAACATTGTATACGTGTCTATGATATCTCAAGATTACATAATATATGTTAGAATACATGTATAATACAATATAAGTTAGTTAAGTTATGATTAGAATAGATTTGTTACAAATTTCACGTAGCTACAACAAGCAAAAATATCCAATTTTGTTTTACCCATAACTTCTTCGTTTTAAATCTGTTTTGAGTGATTCAAGTTGCTATGGTTTCATAATGAACTGAAATTCATGAAACTAAACAGAAAAAGTATAAGTTTATAGTCGGAAATGCAGGTTACAAGTCATTTTTGTAAGAGGTAGTCATTTTAGTCAAAAGAACGACGTCTTGATGACCATTTTGAAAAGCATACTTCCACTTTGAGTTTAACCATGATTTTTGGATAATCATTTTCCCAGAAGGACAAATTTTAAATCAAAGTTTATCATAGTTTTTAATTATCTAACCCAAAACAGCCCGCGGTGTTACTACGACGGCGTATGTCCGGTTTTACGGTGTTCTTCGTGTTTTCAGGTTTTAAATCATTAAGTTAGCATATCATATAGATATAGAACATGTGTTTAGTTGATTTTAAAAGTTAAGTTAGAAGGATTAACTTTGTTTGCGAACAAGTTTAGAGTTAACTAAACTATGTTCTAGTGATTACATGTTATAATCTTCGAATAAAATAGTTTTATATATATGAATCGAATGATGTTATGAACATCATTACTACCTCAAGTTTAGTAGGTAAACCTACTGGAAGTGACAAAAATTGATCTAGCTTCAAAGGATTCTTGGATGGCTTGAAAGTTCTTGAAGTAGAATCAGACACGAAAACAAGTTCAACTAAGATTATCACTCGAATTAAGATGGTTTATAGTTATAGAAATCGAATCAAAGTTTGGATATGAATATTACCTTGAATAAGAAAGATAAACTACTATAATTAACAAAGGTTTCTTGACCTTAGATGATTACTTGGAATGGATTTGCAAGATTGAAAGTAAACTAGCAAACTTGAAAGGATTTTTGAAGTGTTCTTGAAGTGTTCTTCCTATGATGATTATAGATTGATTCTTGAAGTAATTTTTGATGAAGATGATGATTAGTTTACTAGAAATTTTGTTCCTAAGAGTATGTGTGTGTTTAGAGAGAATTAGAAAGAGAATTGGAAGTGAAATGGATTGATTGGTGAGTGGTGAATGGTGAATGGTGAGTGGTGAGTGGGGTTAAAAGGAGTTCTAGTTAGTTGACTAGTTCATGGTAGAAGTTAAATTTGATTAGTCATGCATGACATAATCAAGAGTGGAATCCCATGCTAGTTCCTATTGGTATATACCCACAGAAGCTGTGTATAATACGGGTACGAATACGAAATGACTACGAGTAGAATTGTTGATGAAAATGAATGAAAATGTAATTGTAAGCATTTTTGATAAGTAGAAGCACTTTGATATGTGTCTTGAAGTCTTTTAAAAGTGTACTAATACATCTTAATACACTACATGTATATTCATTTTAACTGAGTCGTTAAGTCAACGTTAGTCGTTACATGTAAGTGTTGTTTTTGAAAGCTTTAAGTTAACGATCTCATTTAATGTTGTTGAAAGCTTTAAATCAAATTTTAACACATTTTTAATAAAGCGATATTAACCCAAACAGTGGTTGCCACCCCTTGGACCCCAGCCAGGGGTTGCTCGACCCCAGCCAGGGGCTCTGCCCCTTGGACCCCACCAGGGGTTGCCACCCCTTGGACCCCACTATCGAGGGCGCTGCCCCCGAACCCCCGTCATAATTACGATAAGTTCAAACAAGTGTGCACTCCACACTTTCCCAAACTTGTTCGATATTTATCAAGGTTATTTTGGTTAACAAATTAATCCCATTACACTTAAATCATATTGGTGACACAAATCACCAACAATGAATATATCTTAATATGATACATATGTATTTAGTAAGGCGTTGCTATAACGATAATCGTTATATATATCGTTTCGAGTTTCATAATTCAATAGTCTCATTTTATGTATATAACTCATTGTTAATATACCTTGTGAGATACTTACTTTTCATAATATCATGTTAGCTATATACATATCCATATATATATCATCATATAGTTTTTACAAGTTTTAACGTTCGTGAATCGCCGGTCAACTTGGGTGGTCAATTGTCTACATGAAACTCATATCAAATAATCAAGTCTTAACAAGTTTGATTGCTTAACATGTTGGAAACATTTAATCATGTAAATATTAATTTCATTTAATATATAATCATGGGATAATCATGGAAAAGTTCGGGTCACTACAGTACCTACCCGTTAAATAAATTTCGTCCCGAAATTTTAAGCTGTTGAAGGTGTTGACGTATCTTCTGGAAATAGGTGCGGGTATTTCTTCTTAATCTGATCTTCACATTCCTAGGTGAACTCGGGTCCTCTATGAGCATTCCATCGAACCTTAACAATTGGTATTTTATTTTGCTTAAGTCTTTTAACCTCACGATCCATTATTTCGACGGGTTCTTCGATGAATTGAAGTTTTTCATTGATTTGGATTTCGTTTAACGGAATAGTGAGATCTTCTTTAGCAATACATTTCTTCAGATTCGAAACGTGGAAAGTGTTATGTACGTTGGCGAGTTGTTGAGGTAATTCGAGTCGGTAGGATACTGATCCGACACGATCTATTATCTTGAATGGTCCAATGTACCTTGGATTTAGTTTCCCCATTTACCAAATCGAACAAAACCTTTCCAATGTGAAACTTTAAGCATGACCATTTCTCCAAATTCAAATTCTATATCTTTTCTTTTAATGTCCGCGTAGCTCTTTTGTCGACTTTGAGCGGTTTTCAACCGTTGTTGAATTTGAATGATTTTCTCGGTAGTTTCTTGGATTATCTCTGGATCCGTAATCTGTCTATCCCCCACTTCATTCCAACAAATCAGAGACCTGCACTTTCTACTATAAAGTGCTTCAAATGGCGCCATCTCAATACTCGAATGGTAACTGTTGTTGTAGGAAAACTCTGCTAACGGTAGATGTCGATCCCAACTGTTTCCAAAATCAATAACACATGCTCGTAGCATGTATTCAAGTGTCTGTATCGTTCTTTCACTTTGCCCATCAGTTTGTGGATGATAGGCTGTACTCATGTCTAGATGAGTCCCCAATGCTTGTTGCAACGTCTGCCAGAATCTTGAAACAAATCTGCCATCCCTATCAGAGATAATAGAGACTAGTATCCCATGTCTGGAGATGACTTCCTTCAAGTACAAACGTGCCAACTTTTCCATCTTATCATCTTCTCTTATTGGCAAAAAGTGTGCTGATTTGGTGAGACGATCGACTATTACCCAAATAGTACCATAACCACTTACAGTCCTTGGCAATTTGGTAATGAAATCCATGGTAATGTTTTCCCATTTTCATTCAGGGATTTCAGGTTGTTGAAGTAGACCTGATGGTTTCTGATGTTCAGCTTTGACCTTAGAACACGTCAAACATTCTCCTACATATCTCGCAATATCGGCTTTCATACCCGGCCACCAAAAATGTTTCTTGAGGTCCTTGTAGATCTTTTCCGCCCCGGGATGTATTGAGTATCTGGTTTTATGTGCTTCCCCAAGTACCATTTCTCTCACATCTCCAAACTTTGGTACCCAAATTCTTTCATCTCTATACCGGGTTCCGTCTTCTCGAATAATAAGGTGTTTCTCCGATCCTTTGGGTATTTCATTCTTCAAATTCCCTTCTTTTACAACTCCCTGTTGCGCCTCTTTTATTTGAGTAGTAAGATTAGTACGAATAATTATATTCATAGCTTTTACCCGTATAGGTTCTCTGTCCTTTCTACTCAAAGCGTCAGCTACCACATTCGCTTTCCCCTGGTGGTAACGAATCTCGAAATCGTAATCATTCAATAACTCAATCCACCTACGCTGCCTCATGTTCAGTTGTTTCTGATTAAATATGTGTTGAAGAATTTTGTGCTCGGTATATATAATACTTTTGACCCCATATAAGTAGTGCCTCCAAGTCTTTAATGCAAAAACAACATCGCCTAATTCCAAATCGTGTGTCGTATAATTTTGCTCGTGAATCTTCAATTGTCTAGACACATAAGCAATTACCTTCGTTCATTGTATTAATACACAACCGAGGCCTTGCTTTGAGGCGTCACAATATATCACAAAATCATCATTCCCTTCAGGCAGTGACAATATAGGTGCCGTAGTTAACTTTTTCTTTTGCAATTAAAATGCTTTCTCCTGCTCATCCTTCCATTCAAATTTCTTCCCTTTATGCGTTAATGCAGTCAAGGGTTTTGCTATTTTGGAAAAATCTTGGATGAATCTTCTGTAGTAACCAGCCAATCCTAAAAATTGGCGTATCTGCGTAGGAGTTTTCGGTGTTTCTCACTTCTCAACGGTTTCAATCTTTGCCGGATCAACTTGAATACCTTCTTTGCTCACTATATGACCGAGGAATTGAACTTCTTTCAACCAAAATGCACACTTTGAAAATTTAGCGTACAATTTTTCCTTCCTCAACAATTCTAGCACTTTTCTCAAATGTTCTTCGTGCTCTTGATCATTCTTTGAGTAAATAAGTATGTCATCAATGAAAACAATGACAAACTTGTCAAGATATGGTCCACACACTCGGTTCATGAGGTCCATGAACACAGCTGGTGCATTAGTCAATCCAAACGGCATAACCATAACCTCATAATGACCGTAACGAGTTCTAAAAGCAGTCTTCGGAATATCATCCTCCTTTACCCGCATTTGATGATACCCGGAACGTAAATCAATCTTCGAATAAACCGACGAACCCTGTAGTTGATCAAATAAATCGTCGATTCTCGGTAGTAGATAACGGTTCTTGATGGTAAGTTTGTTCAGTTCTCGGTAGTCGATACATAACCTGAATGTACCATCCTTCTTTTTGACAAACAAAACAGGAGCTCCCCATGGTGATGTGCTTGGTCGAATGAAACCACGCTCTAAAAGTTCTTGTAATTAACTTTGGAGTTCCTTCATTTCACTGGGTACGAGTCTGTATGGAGCACGAGCTATTGGTGCAGCTCCTGGTACAAGATCTATTTGAAATTCAACAGATCGGTGTGGAGGTAGTCCCGGTAATTCTTTCGGAAATATATCGGGAAATTCTTTTGCGATGGGAACATCATTGATATTCTTTTCTTCAGTTTGTACTTTCTCGACGTGTGCTAGAACGGCATAGCAACCTTTTCTTATTAGTTTTTGCGCCTTCAAATTAATAATAATATTTAGCTTCGCGTTGCTCTTTTCTCCATACACCATTAAGGGTTTCCCTTTTTCTCGTACAATGCGAATTGCATTATTGTAACAGACGATCTCTGCTTTCACCTCTTTCAACCAGTTCATGCCGATTATCACATCAAAACTCCCTAACTCTACTGGTATCAAATCAATCTTAAACGTTTCGCTAACCAGTTTAATTTCTCGATTCTGACATATTTTATCTGCTGTAATTAATTTACCGTTTGCTAATTCGAGTAAAAATTTATTCTCCAATGGCGTTAATGGGCAACTTAATTTAGCACAAAAATCTCTACTCATATAGCTTCTATCCGCACCCGAATCAAATAAAACATAAGCAGGTTTATCGTCAATAAGAAACGTACCCGTAACAAGCTACGGGTCTTCCTGCGCTTCAACCGCATTAATGTTGAAGACTCTTCCACGGTTTTGGCCATTATTATTTACTTCGTCTGGGCATGCAGTTTTGTAATGGCCCGTCTTTCCGCACCCAAAACAAGTAATGGCGGCATTAAATGTTCCGACATTATTTGTTCCTTTACTCCTGTTAATCTTCGGTCCATAGATTCCACACTTTGCAGCACTGTGACCCGTTCTTTTGCATTTTGTGCATAACTCTCTACAGTAATTATCCTGATGGTATTTCTCACACCTTAAGCACCTGGTTTTCTGCCTCATGTTGTCATTATTGCTGTTGTTGGGACGAATGTTGTTGTTGTTGGGACGAATGTTGTTGTTGTTGGGACGGTGTTGTTGTTGCTGAGACGGTTGTTGTTGTTGCTGGGACGGTTGTTGTTGCGATTGATGTTGCGGTTGTTGGGATAGTTTTGGCGATTGTGGTTGTAATTGTTGTTGTTGTATTGGTGACCCTTGTCATTGTTTTCCTCCCACTTTCTCTTGACTTGTTTCGTGTTGGCTTCTTCGGCCGCCTGTTCTTTAATCCTTCCCTCAATCTGATTTATGAGTTTGTGAGCCATTTGACTTGCCTTTTGTATAGAGGTGGGCTCGTGTGAACTCACATCTTCTTGAATCCTTTCCGGTAACCCTTTTACAAATGTGTCGATTTTCTCTTCTTCATCTTCGAACGTTCCTGGACACAATAGGCACAACTCTGTGAATCGTCATTCGTACGTGGTAATGTCGAAACCTTGCGTTCATAATCCTCTAAGCTCTGCCTTGAGCTTATTGATCTTGTTTCTGAGACGGTACTGCTCATTCATCAAGTGCTTGAATGATGACCACGGTAATGCGTAAGCAGCATCTTGTCCCGCCTGCTCGAGATAGGTGTTCCACCATGTTAACGCAGTACCTGTGAAGGTATGCGTAGCGTACTTTACTTTGTCTTCTTTAATACATTTACTTATGGCAAACACCGATTCAACCTTTTCAGTCCACCGTTTTAATCCGATTGGACCCTCGGTTCCATCGAATTCCAAAGGTTTACAGGCAGTGAATTCTTTGTAGGAGCATCCTACACGATTTCTTGTGGAATTAGTTCCACTACTAGAACCAGAGTTATTGTTGTTATTTTGCATTGCGGCCTGCACTGTGGCTATGTTCGCAGCAAGGAAAACACGGAAGTCTTCCTCACTCATGTTCAAGTTCTAACGAGTCGTCGGTGCCATTTCCTTCAAAAATAGCCAAAAGAATTGAGTTAATCATATAGAATTCAAGAGTAGTCAATAGTATTTCGTAGCATAATATGAACTTATTTATAAAAGCATTTTCTTCATATTAGCGTTTGATAGTTTTAATTCGGGTAGTACCTACCCGTTAAGTTCATACTTAGTAGCTACTATACAATTCATCTACTACAATTCTATATGATAAACTGATAATAATATTTCGCGTTCAAACTTATATACAATATTTTACAAACTTACAATACCGCTATTTTACATATAGCATAAAATATAGCACACAATAACTTGATACATATAGATTATAAACGTTCCATATTAATTGATTTCGTTGCGAGGTTTTGACCTCTATATGAGACGTTTTTCAAAGACAGTATTCGATTTTAAAACAAACCATAACCTTTAAAATATTACAACGATTATCAAATAATGATAATCTAAAATATAGCATTTTCACACGACCATTACATAATGGTTTACAATAATATTACACAACAATATATGTCTTCGAATGCAGTTTTTAAATAATATTATACAAGCATGCTGACTCCAACTCTTGTCCATAAATTAGCATGCAACAGCGGAAGCTCTTAATAATCACCTGAGAATAAACATGCTTTAAACGTCAACAAAAATGTTGGTGAGTTATAGGTTTAACCTATATATTTATCAATTCGTAATAATAGACCACAAGATTTCATATTTCCATCTCTCATAAACAACATGCAATCTGCATAAAAATTATTCATATGATGAACACCTGGTAATCGACATTAACAAATGCATCTAGATTGTCCCCAATATACAGGTACACTCATCTGTATATAAAATCGAAGTACTAAAGCATCCATAACATGGATGGGGTTCGTTAGGCCCATAGATCTATCTTCAGGATTCGCGTCAATTTGGGGATCTGTTCCCAAATTCTTAGGCTACCAAGCTAAAAGGGTGATATCCGGTATAATGATTCAATCATAGAATATAGTTTCAAGTACTTGTGTCTATTTTGTAAAACATTTATAAAACTGCATGTATTCTCATCCCAAAAATATTAGATTTTAAAAGTGGGACTATAACTCACTTTCACAGATTTTTCCTTCGTTGGTAATATGACTTGGCCACGGGTCGATTCACGAACCTATAACAATTATATACATATATTATATACATATATATTAAAGTATGATAGAAATATATTTATAATATGTTTTATTATGTTTTAACGATTTAAGTTTGTTAAGTTAGCAATCCAACGTTAGTAATCTACAACTAGTTGTCAACAGTTAGATGTACAGAAATAAATCAATATATATTATCTCGAATCAATCCATGACCCGGTGTATACAAGTCTCAGGCTAGATCACAACTCAAAGTATATATATTATTTTGGAATCAACCTCAACCCTGTATAGCTAACTCAAGCATTACTGCATATAGAGTGTCTATGGTTGTTTCCAAATAATATATATAGATGGGTCGATATGATATGTCAAAACATTGTATACGTGTCTATGGTATCCCAAGATTACATAATATATGTTAGAATACATGTATAATACAATATAAGTTAGTTAAGTTATGATTAGAATAGATTTGTTACAAATTTCACGTAGCTACAACAAGCAAAAATATCCAATTTTGTTTTACCCATAACTTCTTCGTTTTAAATCTGTTTTGAGTTATTCAAGTTACTATGGTTTCATAATGAACTGAAATTCATGAAACTAAACAGAAAAATTATAAGTTTATAGTCGGAAATACAGGTTACAAGTCATTTTTGTAAGAGGTAGTCATTTTAGTCAAAAAACGACGTCTTGATGACCATTTTGAAAAGCATACTTCCACTTTGAGTTTAACCATGATTTTTGGATATAGTTTCATGTTCATAATAAAAATCATTTTCCCAGAAGGACAACTTTTAAATCAAAGTTTATCATAGTTTTTAATTATCTAACCCAAAACAGCCCGCGGTGTTACTACGACGGCGTATGTCCGGTTTTACGGTGTTCTTCGTGTTTTCAGGTTTTAAATCATTAAGTTGGCATTTCATATAGATATATAACATGTGTTTAGTTGATTTTAAAAGTTAAGTTAGAAGGATTAACTTTGTTTGCGAACAAGTTTAGAGTTAACTAAACTATGTTCTAGTGATTACATGTTATAATCTTCGAATAAAATAGTTTTATATATATGAATCGAATGATGTTATGAACATCATTACTACCTCAAGTTTAGTAGGTAAACCATCTGGAAGTGACAAAAATTGATCTAGCTTCAAAGGATTCTTGGATGGCTTAAAAGTTCTTGAAGTAGAATCATGACACAAAAACAAGTTCAAGTAAGATTATCACTCGAATTAAGATGGTTTATAGTTATAGAAATCGAATCAAAGTTTGGATATGAATATTACCTTGAATAAGAAAGATAAACTACTGTAATTAACCAAGGTTTCTTGATCTTAGATGATTACTTGGAATGGATTTGCAAGATTGAAATAAACTAGCAAACTTGAAAGGATTTTCGAAGTGTTCTTGAAGTGTTCTTCCTATGATGATTATAGCTTGATTCTTGAAGTAATTTTTGATGAAGAATATGATTAGTTTACTAGAAATTTCGTTCCTAAGAGAGAGAGAGAGAGAGAGAGAGAGAGAGAGAGAGAGAGTGTGTGTGTGTGTGTGTTTAGAGAGAATTAGAAAGAGAATTGGAAGTGAAATGGATTGATTGGTGAGTGGTGAATGGTGAGTGGTGAGTGGGGTTAAAAGGAGTTCTAGTTAGTTGACTAGTTCATGGTAGAAGTTAGATTTGATTAGTCATGCATGACATAATCAAGAGTGGAATCTCATGCTAGTTCCTATTGGTTTATATCATAGTATGTACGTCTAGAAGCTGTGTATAATACGGGTACGAATACAGAATGACTACGAGTAGAATTGTTGATGAAAATGAATGGAAATGTAATTGTAAGCATTTTTGATAAGTAGAAGTACTTTGATATGTGTCTTGAAGTCTTTCAAAAGTGTACTAATACATCTTAATACACTACATGTATATTCATTTTAACTGAGTCGTTAAGTCAACGTTAGTCGTTACATGTAAGTGTTGTTTTTGAAAGCTTTAAGTTAACAATCTCATTTAATGTTTTTGAAAGCTTTAAATCAAATTTTAACACATTTTTAATAAAGCAATATTAACTCAAACAGGGGTTGCCACCCCTTGGACCCCAGCCAGGGGTTGCTCGACCCCAGCCAGGGGCTCTGCCCCTTGGACCCCGCCAGGGGTTGCCACCCCTTGGACCCCGCTATCGGGGGCGCTGCCCCCGAACCCCCGTCATAATTACGATAAGTTTAAACAAGTGTGCACTCCACACTTTCTCAAACTTGTTCGATATTTATCAAGGTTATTTTGGTTAACAAACTAATCCTATTAAACTTAAATCATATTGGTGACACAAATCACCAACAATGAATATATCTTAATATGATACATATGTATTTAGTAAGGCGTTGCTATAACGATAATCGTTATATATATCGTTTCGAGTTTCATAATTCGATAGTCTCATTTTATGTATATAACTCATTGTTAATATACCTTGTGAGATACTTACTTTTCATAATATCATGTTAGCTATATACATATCCATATATATATCATCATATAGTTTTTACAAGTTTTAACATTCGTGAATCGCCGGTCAACTTGGGTGGTCAATTGTCTACATGAAACTCATTTCAAATAATCAAGTCTTAACAAGTTTGATTTCTTAACATGTTGGAAACATTTAATCATGTAAATATCAATTTCATTTAATATATAATCATGGGATAATTATGGAAAAGTTCGGGTCACTACAACACACGTGGGATTGGGTATGTTGTTGTTGTTGTTGTTGAATTTTATTTTGTGAGCCAGTAGTATTACTTTTTAGGTAGAAAGTTTTGATTTCTTCTTAAAATATTGAACCCATCCCACATACCACATACAATAATAATGGGCTTATCATCTATTTGCCCATTTTTTACCCCTTTCTGAGCTGGAACCCTAAAAAAAATTGAAAATTTGCCCGCGCAAGGCGCAAGGATCATTAGTCCTTGCGCCCTTGCGTACGAACACAAGGCGCAAGGTTCATGACTTGCGTCCTTGCGGCCTTTCGCCTTCCACCTTATCAGGATGGATTTTTTCTGATTTCTGGATAAGATTTTGTTAGATTTTTTGTACCTTTACGTATAAGATTTTGTTCCTGTGTATTTATTGAGGCTAGAACTCCAATTAACCAATTTCATTTCACTTCATTTCTAAATAGATCATGTCATTAGAGCATCGTTAAGGTACACTTTTATCTATTTTTTTCACTAATTTGTGTATTAATGAGCTGTAGTAATGATGAAGCATTTGTTGTTCATGTATGTTGTGGGGGTAATTTTGAATTTGTTAATAACATACCTACGTATTTGCCTCTTGATTGTTTTAGAACCAGATTAAAACTACCACTTGCTCCACAAAAACCAATAAATCGAAGAGTATTGTTAAGGAAAGTTCTTTAAAAAATTGAATTGCCACCTAATGCACCTGTTTCGCTGAGATATATTGATAATAATTATATTTTTGATATTACTGATGATCATGAAGATTTTTTTGAGTTTTTAAAACACGCTGTCTCAAACGAGCCTATTGATATTTATGTTGTCGACAAAGTAAGAATGCTTCAACCCCAACAAAATCCACAAACACACCATCTCCAACAAAACCTAGAAACACTCTAGCCCCAACAAAATCCACAAACACACCATCTCCAACAAAACCTCCGAATACTCGAGTCTCAACCAAACAAACAAACACACCATCTCCAAGAAACCCTACGAATAGACAATTCCGAACCAAACCTCGAAACACACTATTTGGAAGAAGAACAGGCTGAAATACCACCTCCAAACACAGAAGAATTTGATTTCTTCAACCATGGCGCCGAGAACGTGTGTAAAATAAAAAAAATAGAGAACCCGTTTATACCTGTTGTTGCGTCTAGTGAATCGGATGAAGCAAGTGACGAGGAAGATGACGATGAAGAAGATGAAGAAGATGAAGAAAAACAAGATTTATTCTGGAATATGCCAACTCTACACAGTCAGCAAGATGAAGAAAACCCCAAATTTACGACCCCAATTTCAACCACGTATCAGGTATCTGATTTGGTCAAAGTTCATCAAACGTTTTCGAACAAGGAAGAATTCCTAAACCAGCTATTTACAAAATGCCTTGAAGAAAACTTTCAAATAAAACCTGTAATGTCGGACAAATCTCGGTACACCGCTAAATGTGTGTTGCCAAATTGTGAGTGAAAATGTAGTGCATACAAAATAAGACACACTGAAAACTTTATGGTTAAGAAGTTGCATGACGTACACACATGCTCACGCACACAAATTATGGGAAACAATAAACATGCTACTAAAAAGGTGTTGGGTAGTATTCTTGTGGATTCGTTCAAGGCTGCAAATCGAGAGTATAAACCAAAAGATATACGTGATGATGTAGCCAATCGGTTTAGAGTGAGCGTATCATACAATCAAGCATGGAGGTCCAAGTGTCAAGCAATAGAGATGTTACGTGGCAGTAGTGATGACTCCTTTAGAATGCTTCCCATTTACCTTCATAACCTTAAGATCCACAACCCGGGAACCATCACCAATTTGGTTACCGATAAAGAAAATAAATTTGTGATGTGTTACATGTCCATTGGTGTAGTTTTAAGTAAATGTATATTATCAAAAAACCAATTAAAATACGTACACCATATACAAGGACGCAAGATTCACCTTGCGCCTTCGGGTACGCAAAGACAAGTCACACCTTTCGCCTGTCAGTAAAGATGCAAGGACGCAAGGAGTGACTTGCGCTATGTGGATGCAAGACAAAAAATGTGTCTTGCGCCTTGCGCCTGGTGTATGATGCATCATTGATAATATTTGATATACTATGAAAATTTCATGCAGATTCGATCATTTGTGCAACATGTCCGCCCGATAATCATCTTCGATGCAGCACATTTAAAGGGTGGGTACCTGGGTACTAATTTAGTTACTGTTGCGATGGATGGCAATAATGGAATTTTGCCATTGGCTTATGGAATTGGTGAAGGCGAGACAAACAGTGTTTGGTCATGGTTTTTTGGCAACCTAAGAGATCATTTAATGAGTTATGGTATGGTTGATCGTATGTCAGAGATTACTTTTATTTCTGATCGTGCTCCTTCAATAGCACAAGGCATTGCAAATGTGTTTCCGGAAGCGTTTCACGCTCATTGCGCACGTCATTTATTTATGAACATCAAAACTAAATCCAACAAGATGAAATTCTTCGAATGGCACTATTGTAAAATGGTTAAGGCTTACCGTGCGACGGATTTTCAGGATCATCTTGATGTATTTCGAAGGAGATTGAAAGCGTCTTATAAAGTGCTATGTGATGATGGTATCAATAGATGATCCAGAAGTCAATCTACTCATATTAGGTATTCATACCTTACAAGCAACAGTGTAGAGTCTATTAACTCTCTATCGAGACATGCTTGTAAACTACCCGTTTGCATGTTGTTGTAATTTTTCCGTTGTTCAATACAGGATTGGTATTTCAAACATCGCAACAAATCAGTTAGTCTTACTTCACCGGTTACTCCATATGTTGAACATAAACTAGCCAAGAGGACGAACAAATCAAGAAGATGGTGTAACGACCCGGAATTTTCCGATCGTTCTATACTTATGAGATTAATATTTACATAAATTAAACCTTACCAACATGATAAGCAATCCAAACTGTTGAGACTTATATTTTTGAAAAGAGTTTTACACAACGTTTGACCGTCCAATTTAACCGATGATATCACGAACTATATAACACATGATAATTATACGATTATGTATATGTACATATCTTTACATATTTAACATGATTTAAGGATGGTTTAACATTTCATTGTGAACTAACAACAATGAGTTATAAGTATACTTTGAGACCACTAACTTAAGTTTTCAAAACGATAACTATATGTAACGTTCTTTGACATATATACTTACAATCTATAATGTGTTGTGATTTATGTCACCAATATGATTTAAGTGTAATAGGATTAATTTGTAACCAAAATAATCTTGATAAATATCGAACAAGTGTGGGGAAGTGTGGAGTGCACACTTGTTTGAACTTATCTTGATTATGACGGGGGTTCGGGGGCAGCGCCCCCGATAAGCGGGGTCCAAGGGGTGGCAACCCCTGGCAGGGTCCAAGGGGCAGAGCCCCTGGCTAACATTGCTTTATTAAAAATGTCTTAAAATTTTATTTTTGGCCCGGTTGGACCCAAAATAAAAGCCCGATTTTGAGCTTCTTTTACCGTATCATACTCATCATCCATACGTATTTACTATTGGTAAATACACATCAAATCAATATCCTTATCAGCTTTAGATCTGCCCTAGATAAGAGGGAATCTTATTTGTAAGCTAGCATACATTATTACACAAAAATTCAACACAATAATTTGTCCTTGTTCCCTCAACAACCAGACTGTCCTATAAGCATCACCATCACCTTGGTTTTTCATTTCATTCTTACAACCATCTTTCTCTAACAAAAAAAAACACACTCTTAGGAACTATAAGTGTTCTTCACAATCTCAGCAAATACTCATGAAGAACTAGCTTCATGAACAACCTATAATCATCATAAGAAAGTTTGATCAAGATTATTTTCTATCTTTTCCAGTAGCTTTATCCAAGTAACTTGAGGTAGTAACCTTATTCATAATCTTATTCGATTCATATTTATATAGCTATCTTATTTTGTGTTATAAAATTTTTAACAACAAGAACATAGTTTGAATGATTTCAAACCTGTTCGCAAACTAAATAGATCCTTCTAATTTGATTTTTAAAACACTTCAAAACCTGTAATATATCATATTATGACAAAATCGGATTAATCATATCTTGGCTAATTAACATAATATTTAATATATATTTACTTATGATTTGATTTTATATATTCCAGGACCACCCGTAAACAACACGAGAAGATTAATCATAAGACCTCATGATTGTACGCAACACGTCATCTGACAACACGGTACTTTATGTACGCAACACGTCATTTGACAACATGGTACCATGGGTCGAGATTAATTCTGATCAATACGAATACGATGGGATCTTTATTTATTTTATTGAGCAACTAATTGTGGACCATTAACAACAGACTGCTAACTACGGACTAAGAAAATATTAAAAGTATTATAAGTATATATATATGTAACGATTACTTGAAAAGAAAATATGTTGATATATTATATATATGGTTAGGTTCGTGATATCTATCGGAGACCAAGTCGAGTTAAATACCTTCAAGGAAAAGGTGAGTATATAGTCCCACTTTTAAACTCTAAATATTTCGGGATGAGAATACATGCATTTTATGATTTACGTTATGGACACAAGTGATTAAAAATATATATTCTACGTTGAGTTGTACCACTGGCATACTTCCCTGTAACTTGGTAACTATTATTTACATGAGGTATTGTAAACGCGAATCCTGTTGATAGATCTATCGGGCCTGACAACCCCAACCGGACTGGACGACCAGTATTCAACGGTTGCACAGTACTTCGTTTCGGTAACTACACTTGGTATGGTGTAGTAAGATTTCATAATAAAGGGAATATGCGACGTTGATTAAATGTTAAGTATGGTTATCAAGTGCTCAACAACTTAGAATATTTTTATTAAAATGTTTATATATGAAATCTTGTGGTCTATATTTATAACGCTGCCGGCATTAAACCTATATCTCACCAACTTTATGTTGACGTTTTAAGCATGTTTATTCTCAGGTGATAACTAAAAGCTTCCGCTGCAACATGTTGAATTTAAGCAAGATCTTGAGTATGCATATTTGTGTCAAAAATAAAACTGCATATCGGAGAATTTGTAATGTAAAATATGTTGGAGGTCGTATTGTTATTATCACATGTAAAGTTTGTAAGTCTAAGATTATCGCTAAACGATAATCATTATTAAGTTGTTTAAACCTTGTATTTGTAATAAAAGCTATGGTTTGTATTGTAAAAACGAATGCAGTTTTTGAAAAATGTCGCATATAGAGGTCAATACCTCGCGATGAAATCATATGTTATTGTATTCGTCCTTATGGTTAAGGTCGGGTTATGACAGATGGCGAGCATTTCTATTGACAAATGATCTAATAGAGGTACATGATGGACGAAAAAATGGGTTTGTTAATATGTAAGATAAAACTTGTTCATGTGGTCAATGGCAATTATCAGGCATACCTTGCGGTCATGTGATTGCATCAGCACGACTCTTCAGAGTGGAGGATATTAGTTGTTAAGTATCACATTGGTTCACGTCTCAAACATACATAAATACGTATTCCGAGCAAATTCTTCCTCTCCCCCATCGGTCTGAATGGTCGGATCCAGGACCCGGGATTTTGTAATTTGTACACCCCCCAGTTCTAAAGAAAAGACAACCTGGACGTCCTAAAGGTAAAAAACGCATTCCTTCAAAAAGTGAAGAAACTACAAAAACAGTAAGAACTTGTAGTCGTTGCAAAGAACCAGGTCATTCTCGGTCAACATGCACAGCTGCTTATAACCGAACAGGTGAATCAACTTCTCAACGGTCAAGAAACACAACCTCAAAGTCGAAAAAGACAGTCGAACCATCTCAAGCTTATCAAACTCAGTTTTATCCAACTTACAATTTAGGTAGTAATTAGTTCCCGGAATAAGTTTATTTTCAGGAATTTTAAGGTGTGATTTCGTCCATTGTTGTATTATTGTTTAATTTTCATTTTATGATGTGATTTCGTGTGTTATTTCATATGTTGTAATACTGAATGCACAAACTATTGTTACAATAATAATCAAAAAGTTTGAGGTGCAAGAAATACCTTGCACTCCATAAAAATCAGGCGCAAGGTCGCAAGATGCACATTGCGCCAGATACTAAACAAGATGCAAGGTCGCAAGAAGCACCTTGCGCAGGCTACTAAAAATAAGGCGCAAGGTCGCAAGATGCTTCTTGCGCCTGATGCTAATCACGAGGCACAAGGTCGCAAGAAGCACCTTGCGCCGTCCACTAAAATGAGACGCAAGGTCGCAAGGTTTAATTAATTACCTTTGCGCCTGCAAAAAAATAGTTTTGGACCTTATCACAAATTACAACATTTACAGTTTTAAATACAACTTACATATTTGAATGGGAATACAGTTTTAAATACAACCTCAGTTACCAACTTTTTCTTTCGGTGGGGGTTCCTGGGTATCAAAGCGTGCATGAAAGAAAGTCTTGGCCATTCTCATTCTGTAGTCTTCGGCAGCCTTTTTAGGATCTCCAATGTTGGGAATTTCATCCCACCCAAAGATCACCCTCTCCATATGGATGCAGACCCAAACACCATAGTCCCCATTACCACCACTTTGCACTGGCACGACTGGTGCTGCCTCGGTCATGAACTCTATATTCTCCTTGTTTTCCAAGATTCAACAATCTGGGAGTCTTGCTTTTGGTTAAAGTAATCAATTGCTTTTAAGTGTACAGGCAATTGATCACCCAGATCTTTGGTGAGCTTGGCCAATTCTTGATCAGCATGACCAGGCAAACTATCATACACCAATATCTTCTGGTCTTCCAAGTTCAACACAATGAGAATAAAGTGTTCAGCATCGTAAAAGTGAACGGGGATCAAAATCTGCAAAAAACATACAAAATATTAGCTAAACTGAAGTAGGCGCAAGGACGCAAGACCATACCTTGCGCCTGAAGCAAGGACGCAAGGGCGCAAGGAACACCTTGCGACTAACCTTAAACACCTGGCGCAAGGACGCAAGGAACACCTTGCGCCAGAAGCAAGGACGCAAGGAACACCTTACGCCAAAAGCAAGGATGTAAGGGCGCAAGGAACACCTTGCGCCTAACCTTAAACACCAGGCACAAGTGAAATGTCCCGTTCTTATTGATTAAAAACGTTCCATATTAATTGATTTCGTTGCGAGGTTTTGACCTCTATATGAGACGTTTTTCAAAGACTGCATTCATTTTTAAAACAAACCATAACCTTTATTTCATAGATAAAGGTTTTAAAAAGCTTTACGTAGATTATCAAATAATGATAATCTAAAATATCCTGTTTACACACGACCATTACATAATGGTTTACAATACAAATATGTTACAACAAAATAAGTTTCTTGAATGCAGTTTTTACACAATATCATACAAGCATGGACTCCAAATCTCGTCCTTATTTAAGTATGCGACAGCGGAAGCTCTTAATAATCACCTGAGAATAAACATGCTTAAAAACGTCAGCAAAAATGTTGGTGAGTTATAGGTTTAACCTATATATATCAAATCATAATAATAGACCACAAGATTTCATATTTCAATACACATCCCATACATAGAGATAAAAATCATTCATATGGTGAACACCTGGTAACCGACATTAACAAGATGCATATATAAAAATATCCCCATCATTCCGGGACACCCTTCGGATATGATATAAATTTCGAAGTACTAAAGCATCCGGTACTTTGGATGGGGCTTGTTGGGCCCGATAGATCTATCTTTAGGATTCGCGTCAATTAGGGTGTCTGTTCCCTAATTCTTAGATTACCAGACTTAATAAAAAGGGGCATATTCGATTTCGATAATTCAACCATAGAATGTAGTTTCACGTACTTGTGTCTATTTTGTAAATCATTTATAAAACCTGCATGTATTCTCATCCCAAAAATATTAGATTTTAAAAGTGGGACTATAACTCACTTTCACAGATTTTTACTTAGTCGGGAAGTAAGACTTGGCCACTGGTTGATTCACGAACCTATAACAATATATACATATATATCAAAGTATGTTCAAAATATATTTACAACACTTTTAATATATTTTGGTGTTTTAAGTTTATTAAGTCAGCTGTCCTCGTTAGTAACCTACAACTAGTTGTCCACAGTTAGATGTACAGAAATAAATCGATAAATATTATCTTGAATCAATCCATGACCCAGTGTATACGTATCTCAGTATTGATCACAACTCAAACTATATATATTTTGGAATCAACCTCAACCCTGTATAGCTAACTCCAACATTCACATATAGGGTGTCTATGGTTGTTCCGAAATATATATAGATGTGTCGACATGATAGGTCGAAACATTGTATACGTGTCTATGGTATCTCAAGATTACATAATATACAATACAAGTTGATTAAGTTATGGTTGGAATAGATTTGTTACCAATTTTCACGTAGCTAAAATGAGAAAAATTATCCAATCTTGTTTTACCCATAACTTCTTCATTTTAAATCCGTTTTGAGTGAATCAAATTGCTATGGTTTCATATTGAACTCTATTTTATGAATCTAAACAGAAAAAGTATAGGTTTATAGTCGGAAAAATAAGTTACAATTCATTTTTGTAAAGGTAGTCATTTCAGTCGAAAGAACGACGTCTAGATGACCATTTTAGAAAACATACTTCCACTTTGAGTTTAACCATAATTTTTGGATATAGTTTCATGTTCATAATAAAAATAATTTTCTCAGAATAACAACTTTTAAATCAAAGTTTATCATAGTTTTTAATTAACTAACCCAAAACAGCCCGCGGTGTTACTACGACGGCGTAAATCCGGTTTTACGGTATTTTTCGTGTTTCCAGGTTTTAAATCATTAAGTTAGAATATCATACAGATATAGAACATGTGTTTAGTTGATTTTAAAATTCAAGTTAGAAGGATTAACTTTTGTTTGCGAACAAGTTTAGAATTAACTAAACTATGTTCTAGTGATTACAAGTTTAAACCTTCGAATAAGATAGCTTTATATGTATGAATTGAATGATGTTATGAACATCATTACTACCTTAAGTTCCTTGGATAAACCTACTGGAAAAGAGAAAAATGGATCTAGCTTCAATGGATCCTTGGATGGCTCGAAGTTCTTGAAGCAGAATCATGACACGAAAACAAGTTCAAGTAAGATCATCACTTGAAATAAGATTGTTATAGTTATAGAAATTGAACCAAAGTTTGATTATGATTATTACCTTGTATTAGAATGATAACCTACTGTAAGAAATAAAGATTTCTTGAGGTTGGATGATCACCTTACAAGATTGGAAGTGAGCTTGCAAACTTGAAAGTATTCTTGATTTTATGAAACTAGAACTTTTGGAATTTATGAAGAACACTTAGAACTTGAAGATAGAACTTGAGAGAGATCAATTAGATGAAGAAAATTGAAGAATGAAAGTGTTTGTAGGTGTTTTTAGTCGTTGGTGTATGGATTAGATATAAAGGATATGTAATTTTGTTTTCATGTAAATAAGTCATGAATGATTACTCATATTTTTGTAATTTTATGAGATATTTCATGCTAGTTGCCAAATAATGGTTCCCACATGAGTTAGGTGACTCACATGGGCTGCTAATAGCTGATCATTGGAGTGTATATACCAATAGTACATACATCTAAAAGCTGTGTATTGTACGAGTACGAATACGGGTGCATACGAGTAGAATTGTTGATGAAAACTGAACGAGGATGTAATTGTAAGCATTTTTGTTAAGTAGAAGTATTTTGATAAGTGTCTTGAAGTCTTTCAAAAGTGTATGAATACCTATTAAAACACTACATGTATATACATTTTAACTGAGTCGTTAAGTCATCGTTAGTCGTTACATGTAAATGTTGTTTTGAAACCTTTAGGTTAAGATCTTGTTAAATGTTGTTAACCCAATGTTTATAATATCAAAAGAGATTTTAAATTATTATATTATCATGATATTATGATGTACGAATATCTCTTAATATGATATATATACATTAAATGTCGTTACAACGATAATCGTTACATATATGTCTCGTTTCAAAATCATTAAGTTAGTAGTCTTGTTTTTACATATGTAGTTCATTGTTAATATACTTAATGATATGTTTACTTATCATAATATCATGTTAACTATATATATAACCATATATATGTCATCATATAGTTTTTACAAGTTTTAACGTTCGTGAATCACCGGTCAACTTGGGTGGTCAATTGTCTATATGAAACCTATTTCAATTAATCAAGTCTTAACAAGTTTGATTGCTTAACATGTTGGAAACATTTAATCATGTAAATATCAATCTCAATTAATATATATAAACATGGAAAAGTTCGGGTCACTACAGTACCTACCCGTTAAATAAATTTCGTCCTGAAATTTTAAGCTGTTGAAGGTGTTGACGAATCTTCTGGAAATAGATGTGGGTATTTCTTCTTCATCTGATCTTCACGCTCCCAGGTGAACTCGGGTCCTCTACGAGCATTCCATCGAACCTTAACAATTGGTATCTTGTTTTTCTTAGGTCTTTTAACCTCACGATCCATTATTTCGACGGGTTCTTCGATGAATTGAAGTTTTTCGTTGATTTGGATTTCATCTAACGGAATAGTGAGATCTTCTTTAGCAAAACATTTCTTCAAATTCGAGACGTGGAAAGTGTTATGTACAGCCGCGAGTTGTTGAGGTAACTCAAGTCGGTAAGCTACTGGTCCGACACGATCAATAATCTTGAATGGTCCAATATACCTTGGATTTAATTTCCCTCGTTTACCAAATCGAACAACGCCTTTCCAAGGTGCAACTTTAAGCATGACCATCTCTCCAATTTCAAATTCTATATCTTTTCTTTTAATGTCAGCGTAGCTCTTTTGTCGACTTTGGGCGGTTTTCAACCGTTGTTGAATTTGGATGATCTTCTCGGTAGTTTCTTATATAATCTCTGGACCCGTAATCTGTCTATCCCCCACTTCACTCCAACAAATCAGAGACCTGCACTTTCTACCATAAAGTGCTTCAAACGGCGCCATCTCAATGCTTGAATGGTAGCTGTTGTTGTAGGAAAATTCTGCTAACGGTAGATGTCGATCCCAACTGTTTTCGAAATCAATAACACATGCTCGTAGCATGTCTTCAAGCGTTTGTATCGTCCTTTCGTTCTGCCCATCAGTTTGTGGATGATAGGCAGTACTCATGTCTAGACGAGTTCCTAATGCTTGTTGTAACGTCTGCCAGAATCTTGAAATAAATCTGCCATCCCTATCAGAGATAATAGAGATTGGTATTCCATGTCTGGAGATGACTTCCTTCAAATACAGTCGTGCTAACTTCTCCATCTTGTCATCTTCTCTTATTGGCAGGAAGTGTGCTGATTTGGTGAGACGATCAACTATTACCCAAATAGTATCAAAACCACTTGCAGTCCTTGGCAATTTAGTGATGAAATCCATGGTAATGTTTTCCCATTTCCATTCCGGGATTTCGGGTTGTTGAAGTAGACCTGATGGTTTCTGATGCTCAGCTTTGACCTTAGAACACGTCAAACATTCTCCTACGTATTTAGCAACATCGGCTTTCATACCCGGCCACCAAAAATGTTTCTTGAGATCCTTGTACATCTTCCCCGTTCCAGGATGTATTGAGTATCTGGTTTTATGAGCTTCTCTAAGTACCATTTCTCTCATATCTCCAAATTTTGGTACCCAAATCCTTTCAGCCCTATACCGGGTTCCGTCTTCCCGAATATTAAGATGCTTCTCCGATCCTTTGGGTATTTCATCCTTTAAATTTCCCTTTTTTAAAACTCCTTGTTGCGCCTCCTTTATTTGAGTAGTAAGGTTATTATGAATCATTATATTCATAGATTTTACTCGAATGGGTTCTCTGTCCTTCCTGCTCAAGGCATCGGCTACCACATTTGCCTTCCCCGGGTGGTAACGAATCTCAAAGTCGTAATCATTCAATAATTCAATCCACCTACGCTGCCTCATATTCAGTTGTTTCTGATTAAATATGTGTTGAAGACTTTTGTGGTCGGTATATATAATACTTTTGACCCCATATAAGTAGTGCCTCCAAGTCTTTAATGCAAAAACAACCGCGCCTAATTCCAAATCATGCGTCGTATAATTTTGTTCGTGAATCTTCAATTGTCTAGACGCATAAGCAATCACCTTCGTTCGTTGCATTAATACACAACCGAGACCTTGCTTTGATGCGTCACAATAAATCACAAAATCATCATTCCCTTCAGGCAATGACAATATAGGTGTCGTAGTTAGCTTTTTCTTCAATAACTGAAACGCTTTCTCTTGTTCATCATTCCATTCAAATTTCTTCCCTTTATGCGTTAATACAGTCAAGGGTTTTGCTATTCTGGAAAATTCTTGGATGAACCTTCTGTAGTAACCAGCTAGTCCTAAAAATTGGCGTATGTGTTTTGGAGTTTTCGGGGTTTCCCACTTTTCAACAGTTTCTATCTTTGCCGGATCCACCTTAATACCTTCTTTGTTCACTATGTGACCGAGGAATTGAACTTCTTCCAACCAAAATGCACACTTTGAAAACTTAGCGTACAATTCTTCCTTCCTCAATACTTCTAACACCTTTCTCAAATGTTCACCGTGTTCTTGGTCATTCTTTGAGTAAATAAGTATGTCATCAATGAAAACAATGACAAACTTGTCAAGGTATGGTCCACACACTCGGTTCATAAGGTCCATGAACACAGCTGGTGCATTAGTTAAACCAAACGGCATGACCATAAACTCGTAATGACCGTAACGTGTTCTGAAAGCAGTCTTTGGAATATCATCTTCTTTCACCCGCATTTGATGATACCCGGAACGTAAGTCAATCTTTGAATAAACAGACGAGCCTTGTAGTTGATCAAATAAGTCTTCGATTCTCGGTAATGGGTAGCGGTTCTTGATGGTAAGTTTTTTCAACTCTCGGTAATCGATACACAACCTGAATGTACCATCTTTCTTCTTGACAAACAAAACAGGAGCTCCCCACGGTGATGTGCTTGGTCGAATGAAACCACGCTCTAAAAGTTCTTGTAATTAGCTTTGCAGTTCTTTCATCTCGCTGGGTGCGAGTCTGTAAGGAGCACGAGCTATTGGTGCAGCTCCTGGTACAAGATCTATTTGAAATTCAACGGATCGATGTGGGGGTAATCCCGGTAATTCTTTCGGAAATACATCGGGAAATTCTTTTGCAATGGGAACATCATTGATGCTCTTTTCTTCAGTTTGTACTTTCTCGACGTGTGCTAGAACAGTATAGCAACCTTTTCTTATTAGTTTTTGTGCCTTCAAATTACTAATAAGATGTAGCTTCGTGTTGCCCTTTTCTCCGTACACCATTAAGGGTTTTCCTTTTTCTCGTATAATGCGAATTGCATTTTTGTAACAAACGATCTCTGCTTTCACTTCTTTCAACCAGTCCATACCGATTATCACATCAAAACTCCCTAACTCTACTGGTATCAAATCAATCTTAAATGTTTCGCTATCCAGTTTAATTTCTCGACTCCGACATATATTATCTGCTGAAATTAATTTACCATTTGCTAATTCGAGTAAAAATTTACTATCCAAAGGCGTTAATGGACAACTTAATTTTGCACAAAAATCTCTACTCATATAGCTTCTATCCGCACCCGAATCAAATAAAACGTAAGCAGATTTATTGTCAATAAGAAACGTACCCGTAACAAGCTCCGGGTCTTCCTATGCCTCTGCCGCATTAATATTGAAAACTCTTCCGCGCCCTTGTCCATTCGTGTTCTCCTGGTTCGGGCAATTTCTAATAATGTGGCCCGGTTTTCCACATTTATAACAAACTACATTGGCATAACTTGCTCCGACACTACTTGCTCCGCCATTACTCGTTCCGACACCATTTGTTCCTTTCGTTCTATTAACCCCTGGTCCGTAGACCTCACACTTTGCCGCGCTATGACCATTTCTTTTACACTTGTTGCAAAATTTGGTGCAGAACCCCGAGTGATACTTTTCACACCTTTGGCATAGCTGCTTCTGATTGTTGTTGTTGTTGTTGCGGTTATTATTGTTGTTGGGATGATTGTTGTAGTTGCTGTTATTGTTGTTGTTGTTGTTGGGCCGTTTATTGTAGTTGCGATTGATGTTATGATTGTTGGGATAATTGTTGCGATTATTGTTGTAATTGCTGTTGTTGTTGTATTGGTGATTCTTATCACCGTTTTTCTCCCACTTTCTTTTGACTTGCTTCATATTGGCCTCTTCAGCAGTGTGTTCTTTAATTCTTTCTTCAATCTGGTTCACTAGTTTGTGAGCCATTCTACATGCCTGTTGTATGGAGGCGGGCTCGTGTGAACTTATATCTTCTTGGATTCTTTCCGGTAATTCTTTCACAAACGCGTCGATCATCTCTTCCTCATCTTCGAATGCTCCCGGACACAATAGGCACAATTCTGTGAATCGTCTTTCGTACGTGGTAATATCAAATCCTTGGGTTCGTAACCCTCTAAGTTCTGTCTTGAGCTTATTGACCTCGGTTCTGGGACGGTACTTCTCGTTCATCAAGTGCTTGAATGCTGACCACGGTAGTGCGTACGCATCATCTTGTCCCACTTGCTCTAGATAGGTATTCCACCATGTTAACGCAGAACCTGTGAAGGTATGCGTAGCGTACTTCACTTTGTCCTCTTCAATACACTTACTTATGGCAAACACCGATTCGACCTTCTCGGTCCACCGTTTCAATCCGATCGGTCCTTCGGTTCCATCAAATTCCAAAGGTTTGCAGGCAGTGAATTCTTTGTAGGTGCATCCTACACGATTTCCTGTACTGCTAGATCCAAGGTTATTATTGGTATGTAGCGCAGCCTGTACTGCGGCTATGTTTGAAGCTAGAAAAGTACAGAATTCCTCTTCATTCATATTCACGGTGTGTCAAGTAGTCGGTGCCATTTCCTTCAAAATAGTCAAATGGAACAAGTTAATCATACAGAATATTAAGAGTAGTTAATAGCATTTCGTAGCATAATATGAACTCATTTATAAAAGCTTTTTCTTCATATTAGCGTTTTATAAGTTTAAAATCGGGTAGTACCTACCCGTTAAGTTCATACTTAGTAGCTAATATACAATTCAACTACTACAATTCTATATGAAAAACTGATTATAATAATATTTCGCGTTCAAACTTTTACACAAAATTTTACAAACTTACAATACCGCTTATTTTACATATAGCATGAAATATAGCACACAATAAATTTAATACAAGATGGTTGTGAAGATAATTCTAGCTAGTACACAAGTCGTTCAGCAAAGGCAATAAAGACACGTAATTCATACGTCCAGAAACAAGTCACGCATTCTGGTTTTACTAGGATTACTTCCCATCCTTGGTCTTGTGGAACATAACCGTTATGGCCGTTGATAAGACAGCGTGTTGTAATGTCGTCAAAGGGACGAGGTTTACGTAATGTCCAACAGTCCCGTAACAATCTAAAAACCTCATTTCTTACCCCAATTACTGACTCCGTCACTTGTGGAAACGTTTTGTTTAATAGTTGTAGCCCGATGTTCTTGTTCTCACTTTGGTGAGAAGCGAACATTACTAATCCGTAAGCATAACATGCTTCTTTATGTTGCATGTTAGCCGCTTTTTCTAAATCACGAAGTCTAATATTCGGATATATTGAGTCAAAATAATTTCTTAACCCATTGCGTAAAATAGCATTTGGGTTCCCCGCAATATATGCGTCAAAGTAAACACATCGTAACTTATGGATTTCCCAATGTGATATCCCCCATCTTTCGAACGAAAGCCTTTTATAAACCAAGGCATTCTTGGAACGTTCTTCGAATGTCTTACAAACTGATCTCGCCTTAAATAGTTGTGCCGAAGAATTCTTACCGACTCTAGACAAGATTTCATCAATCATGTCTCCGGGTAGGTCTCTTAAAATATTGGGTTGTCTATCCATTTTGTGTTTTTATACTGTAAAATAGACAAGAGTTAGATTCATAAAAAAAATACTTATTAATACAAGCAATTTTTACATATATCATAAAGCATAAGGACACTATATTACATATATTACACCACACGAATACAACTATCTTATTCCGACTAGCTTGTTTCTTCTTCTTCGGTTTTGGTTCGTTTTGCCAAGTTTCTAGGGATATATGATGTTCCCCTAATACGAGCCGTCGTTTTCCACATTGGTTTAGAAAAACCTGGTGGTTTAGAGGTTCCCGGGTCATTGTTACAACTTAAGGACTTCGGGGGTTGACGATACATATAACGTTCATCGGGGTTGGAATTAGATTTCTCTATTTTTATGCCCTTTCCCTTATTATTTTCTTTTGCCTTTTTAAATTCAGTTGGGGTAATTTCTATAACATCATCGGAATTCTCGTCGGAATCCGATTCATCGGAGAATTGGTAATCCTCCCAATATTTTGCTTCCTTGGCGGAAACATCATTGACCATAATTAACCTTGGTCGGTTGGTTGAGGATTTTCTTTTACTTAACCGTTTTATTATTTCCCCCACCGGTTCTATTTCTTCATCCGGTTCCGATTCTTCTTCCGGTTCCGATTCTTCTTCCGGTTCCGACTCTTCTTCCGGTTCCTCTTCGGGAACTTGTGAACCAGTCCACGAATCATTCCAATTTACATTTGACTCTTCATTATTATTAGGTGAGTCAATGGGACTTGTTCTAGAGGTAGACATCTATCACATAATATCAAACGCGTTAAGAGATTAATATATCACATAATATTCACATGTTAAAAATATATAGTTTCCAACAAAATTTGTTAAGCAATCATTTTTCAAGTAAACACGGTCGAAGTCCAGACTCACTAATGCATCCTAACAAACTCGATAAGACACACTAATGCAAAATTCTGGTTCTCTAAGACCAACGCTCGGATACCAACTGAAATGTCCCGTTCTTATTGATTAAAAACGTTCCATATTAATTGATTTCGTTGCGAGGTTTTGACCTCTATATGAGACGTTTTTCAAAGACTGCATTCATTTTTAAAATAATCCATAACCTTTATTTCATAGATAAAGGTTTTAAAAAGCTTTACGTAGATTATCAAATAATGATAATCTAAAATATCCTGTTTACACACGACCATTACATAATGGTTTATAATACAAATATGTTACAACAAAATAAGTTTCTTGAATGCAGTTTTTACACAATATCATACAAGCATGAACTCCAAATCTCGTCCTTATTTAAGTATGCGATAGCGGAAGCTCTTAATAATCACCTGAGAATAAACATGCTTAAAAACGTCAACAAAAATGTTGGTGAGTTATAGGTTTAACCTATATATATCAAATCATAATAATAGACCACAAGATTTCATATTTCAATACACATCCCATACATAGAGATAAAAATCATTCATATGGTGAACACCTGGTAACCGACATTAACAAGATGCATATATAAGAATATCCCCATCATTCCGGGACACCCTTCGGATATGATATAAATTTCGAAGTACTAAAGCATCCGGTACTTTGGATGGGGCTTGTTGGGCCCGATAGATCTATCTTTAGGATTCGCGTCAATTAGGGTGTCTGTTCCCTAATTCTTAGATTACCAGACTTAATAAAAAGGGGCATATTCGATTTCGATAATTCAACCATAGAATGTAGTTTCACGTACTTGTGTCTATTTTGTAAATCATTTATAAAACCTGCATGTATTCTCATCCCAAAAATATTAGATTTTAAAAGTGGGACTATAACTCACTTTCACAGATTTTTACTTAGTCGGGAAGTAAGACTTGGCCACTGGTTGATTCATGAACCTATAACAATATATACATATATATCAAAGTATGTTCAAAATATATTTACAACACTTTTAATATATTTTGGTGTTTTAAGTTTATTAAGTCAGCTGTCCTCGTTAGTAACCTACAACTAGTTATCCACAGTTAGATGTACAGAAATAAATCGATAAATATTATCTTGAATCAATCCACGACCCAGTGTATACGTATCTCAGTATTGATCACAACTCAAACTATATATATTTTGGAATCAACCTCAACCCTGTATAGCTAACTCCAACATTCACATATAGAGTGTCTATGGTTGTTCCGAAATATATATAGATGTGTCGACATGATAGGTCGAAACATTGTATACGTATCTATGGTATCTCAAGATTACATAATATACAATACAAGTTGATTAAGTTATGGTTGGAATAGATTTGTTACCAATTTTCACGTAGCTAAAATGAGAAAAATTATCCAATCTTGTTTTACCCATAACTTCTTCATTTTAAATCCGTTTTGAGTGAATCAAATTGCTATGGTTTCATATTGAACTCTATTTTATGAATCTAAACAGAAAAAGTATAGGTTTATAGTCGGAAAAATAAGTTACAAGTCATTTTTGTAAAGGTAGTCATTTCAGTCGAAAGAACGACGTCTAGATGACCATTTTAGAAAACATACTTCCACTTTGAGTTTAACCATAATTTTTGGATATAGTTTCATGTTCATAATAAAAATCATTTTCTCAGAATAAAAACTTTTAAATCAAAGTTTATCATAGTTTTTAATTAACTAACCCAAAACAGCCCGCGGTGTTACTACGACGGCGTAAATCCGGTTTTACGGTGTTTTTCGTGTTTCCAGGTTTTAAATCATTAAGTTAGCATATCATACAGATATAGAACATGTGTTTAGTTGATTTTAAAAGTCAAGTTAGAAGGATTAACTTTTGTTTGCGAACAAGTTTAGAATTAACTAAACTATGTTCTAGTGATTACAAGTTTAAACCTTCGAATAAGATAGCTTTATATGTATGAATCGAATGATGTTATGAACATCATTACTACCTTAAGTTCCTTGAATAAACCTACTGGAAAAGAGAAAAATGGATCTAGCTTCAATGGATCCTTGGATGGCTCGAAGTTCTTGAAGCAGAATCATGACACGAAAACAAGTTCAAGTAAGATCATCACTTGAAATAAGATTGTTATAGTTATAGAAATTGAACCAAAGTTTGAATATGATTATTACCTTGTATTAGAATGATAACCTACTGTAAGAAATAAAGATTTCTTGAGGTTGGATGATCACCTTACAAGATTGGAAGTGAGCTAGCAAACTTGAAAGTATTCTTGATTTTATGAAACTAGAACTTTTGGAATTTATGAAGAACACTTAGAACTTGAAGATAGAACTTGAGAGAGATCAATTAGATGAAGAAAATTGAAGAATGAAAGTTTTTGTAGGTTTTTTTAGTCATTGGTGTATGGATTAGATATAAAGGATATGTAATTTTGTTTTCATGTAAATAAGTCATGAATGATTACTCATATTTTTGTAATTTTATGAGATATTTCATGCTAGTTGCCAAATGATGGTTCTCACATGTGTTAGGTGACTCACATGGGCTGCTAAGAGCTGATCATTGGAGTGTATATACCAATAGTACATACATCTAAAAGTTGTGTATTGTACGAGTACGAATACGGGTGCATACGAGTAGAATTGTTGATGAAAACTGAACGAGGATGTAATTGTAAGCATTTTTGTTAAGTAGAAGTATTTTGATAAGTATCTTGAAGTCTTTCAAAAGTGTATGAATACATATTAAAACACTACATGTATATACATTTTAACTGAGTCGTAAAGTCATCGTTAGTCGTTACATGTAAATGTTGTTTTGAAACCTTTAGGTTAACGATCTTGTTAAATGTTGTTAACCCAATGTTTATAATATCAAAAGAGATTTTAAATTATTATATTATCATGATATTATGATGTACGAATATCTCTTAATATGATATATATACATTAAATGTCGTTACAACGATAATCGTTACATATATGTCTCGTTTCAAAATCATTAAGTTAGTAGTCTTGTTTTTACATATGTAGTTCATTGTTAATATACTTAATGATATGTTTACTTATCATAATATCATGTTAACTATATATATAACCATATATATGTCATCATATAGTTTTTACAAGTTTTAACGTTCGTGAATCACCGGTCAACTTGGGTGGTCAATTGTCTATATGAAACCTATTTCAATTAATCAAGTCTTAACAAGTTTGATTGCTTAACATGTTGGAAACATTTAATCATGTAAATATCAATCTCAATTAATATATATAAACATGGAAAAGTTCGGGTCACTACAGCAAGGACGTAAGGTATACCTTGCGCCTGACCTAACTTAGACGCAAGGTCGCAAGACTGATCCTTGCGCCTGTTCCAGAACATCACAATTTTTAAAATTTAAAGGGGGAATTAAAACAGACCTTATCACAATAGGCCCAAGATGGATATAGCTCATCACTACCATCCCCTAGTCCAATCAAATACATATAATCAGGTAGATTCTCCCCTGTGATGGCTACTTCTCCTCTTTTCTCCGCTTCTTTCCGTTTCTCTTCCTCCTTTTGTGTATCATCATAATAGGACTGAAACGCTGCAAGCCTAGAAAGGAAACCCAATGGCATCACAGTCCATCGAGTACTATAAGCAAACGAGTCGGTCGGGATAACAAGAGTGGAATTCTGGCTTGCTCGGGGTAGAACCCTCTGACAATATCTCAACATAAGTGTAGCTCATCCATCAATATGCTACAATTGTGATAAAATAAATAAATATGTTAGACATTAACTGAGATTTTCAAGAATTAAAACAAATAAGCAAGAAACTTACTAAGTTTTCCAAGTAACCGGAATATCCAAGACCAAGTAACCTGATCCAAAACTCAGGTGTGAGGTATATAAATTGTTCATTCTGAAAAATGAACATGCACCGCGTTTCTTGCTTATTTTCCGCCATACTCTTCGGATCTTTTGAAGGCCCAACGTGCTTTCTACCATCTCTCCAAGCATTTGGTGGTGGTGGTAGTAGAGTTCCTTGATCATTCACTAGTTTTTCTACCATCGACCAAACTTCCTTGTCATTAACCCAATCCTTTTGCGACCTTTTACGCTTTTTCACAATTGGAGCAACAACAGTTTCTTCAACATTAGGGTTAGTTTCTTCTTTTTCTTGTTCTTCAGTATCTAGATTAACCACCTCCTCAGCCTCAGACACCCTCAGCCTTTTCACTTTCCGAGCAACATCATCTGACAACTGTGATTTAAAAATGTCAGTCAAGATGGCGCAAGGGCGCAAGGTGCACCTTGCGCCAGACGCAAGGACAAACCTTGCGCCACATTTGTAACCGAGGCGCAAGGTCGCATGATATTACTTTGCGCCTGTTTGGCTAAACATGCGCAAGGACGCAAGGCCATACCTTACGCCTAATTCTTTAACAAAATCAGCCTGTTTAGTTACAAAAATTAATAAATAAAAAAAAGTCCAAGTATAAGGTTAAAAAACTGTAATTACAGGCTTACCTTCTCGATTGGTTTTCTGTATCCTGGTGTTGTGAAAGGGGAGCTTAGTACACGTGTTGGTCGTCGATCTCTCATTCCACGTCTAATACGTTGAGCTGATTTGTCGCTTTCATTGTCTGAGAAGGATCGACCAAGTAAATCCTCATCTTGATGTTGCTCTTGTTCTGATAATCGTTTCTCTTGTTCAGATATACGTTTCTCGTGATCAGTGATTTGTTTTCTACACTCTTGCAGCTCTTTTTATTGCCTATCCATTCGTTTCACCAAAGAATTGTATAATTCCTTTGCATCAGTAGATATGTTTGTTTGAGATTGAGATTGAGATTGAGACTGTTCTCCACCACCATGTTCCTCATCTTACAGTTCATCTTCAACAGGTTCTTCAACTTCCTCATCAACTTCTGCCCCTTCAAAGTATTGGCAACTTTTTACCCACCATTGACATCCACTCTCAATATCAGTGGGGATGCAGAGTACGAAAAGGTCGTTTATTCTTCGGACAATTGTCCTGTAAAACAACAGCAAAGTTAGAAAAACAGGCGCAAGGACGCAAGGTGAACCTTGCGTCTTCTTTTTAACAAGGTGCAAGGACGCAAGACAAACCTTGCGCCTCGTTACTGATGACACAAGACTACTCTTGCGTTGGCCATAAGACATAAGATGAAGGCGCAAGGACGCAAGGATAAATCTTGTGACTCGTAAATGAACATGCAAGTCTCAATCTTGCGTAGCCTAAAAAACACAGGCGTAAGGTCGCAAGTATGGACCTTGCGTCTTCACTACGCAAGGACGCAAGATTGATCTTGCGCCCATCACAGAACCCATATGATCCTATATTTTTAATCAGTATTCTTCCAGCACCAACAAAATTTTTATATTATAAACAATACTTACCATAACGTTTAGTAGATGCAGGTACTCAGTGTCTGAAAAAGACTCAGCCGATGAACGTTTCCAAAATAAGGCCCTCGGTACTCCATTCTTGTCTGTCTTGTGGGCAAAACTTTTAATGGTTCGTCGATATGCCTCAAGAATCCAAATCTACCAAATTAAATAAATAAGGACCCATTAAATAATATACGATTCAAATGTAGTAATATTATCCAAATCTACCAAACTTTTATTTTTATTTACCTTAAATGACCACATAAAACCCGCCAAAGTATAACCCTTTCCGACCTCTAACTGACTTTCCCGAGCTTCAAATCCATCTTTAACTACGGGGTAAGTAGCATCCCAAATACGATTACCCCACGGGTAGTCATTCAATTTAGCAAAGTCTTCGACTAACCATAGGTATTTTTTGCTCACCACATGAATCCCTTGCTTACCCATAAATGCTCTCTCCACAATCAAAATAATGGCTAGTCACACGACATCTTCATCACTAACCACAAAATCATCACCATTATATAAAAGCTTTTGGATATCGGTAATTGTAATGTTTGCATTATCTTTACGTTTTGGGAAACAACGTCGTCTAATCGGTGGTGTTTCTACATCATAACTTCTTGGAATGTAATGTGCCATGTCCGTGCGACGACTAAACCTAAACCCCGTGATGAGACAAAATTCCCGCCTACTAAATCTAATTTTGAAATTCGAACGGAAAGTAAACCATATTTCCTCATCATCAGCTGGGTACATTTCGTCTATTCCTGTCGGCCGCTCACTTTTTTTGGAGCATTGCATGTACAAGGCCGGGATCATTGCCCGTGTATAGAAGATCTAGCCAAGGACCAAAACAAGTTCCCCTAAAAATTTTTTGTTGATTTTCAGTCATTAATGCCTTTACTTGAGGTATAACATTCAACATATTCTTCATCGTCAACTTCGCCTCAACATATCCCTGAAACAGACAGTTTTTCCAGCAAAAATATACAGGCGCAAGGACGCAAGTATTACCTTGCGTCAGGTTAATCACACAGGCGCAAAGGCGCAAGACGTGCCTTGCGCCTACTACTTTTACTAAGCGCAAGGATGCAAGAAGTGCCTTGTGCCTATACCAGCTTGCAGTTTTATGCCACTTAAATAATCGTGTTCCATTTTTTATAATATGTTAGTTACCAAAGAATGTAACTTAAACAAATCTCTCAACAGTTTAATTGAGTTTTGCATCACCAAGCTCGTTGAAGCATTACATCGAACACTTGGTGTGCAACATAACTTATAAATAAATTTCGACATAATAAATGAGTAATCGAACGAGAATAGTTAAAAGGATAAACTTACCTGATCTTGTGACATCTTGATGGAGTTTTTTGTCGGTTTTTATCTCTTCGTATTACTCAGTACGCCAATCGTGGTGGCGATGGTGTGGTTGCGGAGATGATGTACTGATGGTGGTGGTGGTGGTGATGGTGATGGTGGTGGTGGTGGTGGTGGTGGTGGTAAGAAGGGTCGCAAGGGTAGACGGGTCGCAAGGGGGTCGCAAGTGCAAGGTTCTTCGTAATCGTCGTCGGTCGCAAAGAGGTCGCAAGGAGTCAGTCTGTCGGTGTGTTTGTGTATGTGGTGTCTGTTTTCGTATATTTGACCTAATTTATTAAGACAAGGACGCAAGGGACAAGGACGCAAGTCGCAAGGTCGCAAGGTCTCTTGCGCCTTGCGCGGGCAATTTGTCAATTTTTTTTTTTTTTTTTTGGTTTCAGCTCAGAAAGGAGTAAAAAAATTGGGTAAATAGGTGATTGGCCCTAATAATACGTTTGTAAACTGAATTGTTTTAACCGACTACATCAAAAGCACGGCCCAATTAAGTGTTTTTACTATTACTATATGCGGCCCATTATTATTATTTTACAATCGTTTTTGGCTTCATACTCATAAAACTACTACTGTATCACTTTTTTTCCCCTGATCGGCAACAACATATATTTTATTAATGATTGTTTTCTTGGTTTCATAGAAAGAGAACCGTTTGCTAATGTTACGGATGAATCAATAATGGATTGTTTCCAATGAATGAAATATAGTAGGGGATATAGTTGTAATAGAAAGTAACTTGATTTCTATTTTTAATACTTAATCATAGTTTGTCAATAATTTTTTTAGACTTAATAAATTTCGACGTTATATTATGATACCAACCAGTTATAATCCTGGCTCCGCCACTGACCATTTCAATCTCCAATCCGTGCTTTTTAAGCACATTTGAGGACGATGGCAGTGGTATAATTGTTTGTACTTTTAGCATTAATACTTGTAAATTATTAGTTTATTTAATTAATATAGTGGGTCTCAGTTTTTTTGATAAGGGTGTCATAGATAGCAGTGGTTGGGTCCTCATTATGTCATTCTCACAATTGTGTTTTGGTGTTCAAATAATTCTGGCATTCTGCACAGTGATTTTTTCTTGCTCTCATATTTTCAGTTTACGGGCACCGTACTTGTACCCTTAACAGTTAGTAAATCCCTTAAAATTTCATTCTTATATGTTTTGACTGGCAAAGATGACTGTAAAGATGTAAAAAAGACGCGCTTAGCTACTATAAACTTATAAGTATGAACAGTAACCGAAATTTAGCCATATAAATTAGAGTTTCTAGTGCGAAAACTGCAATTCAACCATAAATGATAGTATGAAAAATGGAAACAATAACCAAAATCAAGAAGAGTGTCTAGCTAGTATGAGCAGCCAATACTCACATATGATCATAATTTAACATATGAATGGTACTTGAATAAATACAATAAATAATGACTAGGAAGAATACTCGGAAGAAATTTATCATATGAACAGAGTATACATAAAAAGAAAAACAAAGACTTTGATTATATTTACAAGCATATCTAATCTAGTGTGGATAAGAACTACACTTCCAACAGCGACGATTCAATATTTGGTAGCGGCGGTCAAAGGCCGTACCTCGGGATGTGATTGGACCATTATAAAACACACGTCTACGGTACTGCTTCTTTGTAGCTGGGTGTTTAAGAGCTTGAGATCTGCAACGAACACGGGTGAACTGGTATCTGGCCAGTGTCAACCACAAGAACCAAGTATAAATATGGTATCTTACCAGTATCACACATAGCCACATGATAAGCACCACTTTTGAGTACCAAGTGTGTATCTTATCTGAATAAAAATAAAAAAAGATACTCAGGTTTTAGAAAAAAGTTCATAAAACTTGATTTACTGGAAAAAAAAATAGTCAGGTTAATAATTGGAGTACTAATTACAAACTTTTAAAAACTAGATACTTATAATTAGGTACCTTCATTGAAGATGAACATTGATTAGGGAACCTGGTGAACAAGTGTATCAGATTGAATAGGGTAGTAAACGGTATGTCAAAACCGTATTCCAAAGTTGCAACTGCAAACCCAGTACAGATCCATGCGCCAAATAATGCGATCCACAAACTCGAGTTCAAAGGTCTTAACAAAGTACACAAGGTTTGGTTCCAATAGTTATGAGCAGCATGAACAAGCATATACACTTGATGTCTCAGACAGGCAGTTGTAAAGTCTTCGCTTTTATCTGCAGATACATCTGGGGCTGTGTTGATCAGTGTTGTTGTAAAGTGACCTTTTGAATGTTGTTCATGAATTAAACTTTTGTTATGTGTTACTACGGATGAGTAAGAAACAGCAACCATAAAGAAAACAAATGAAATAGTGTATATTTTGTGCTCCATATACCAGGTTGTATCAAATCCATTAGCATAATCTTTTCTTAGTTTAAATATATAGATGGATAATAGATAGAAGATATATAGTATATGACAAACTTTTAAAAACTTTAATTCTAGAATACAGGTACTTAATTATTTTCAGAAAAAAAAAATGTCGACCAGTTCAATTTAACTATTTTAATTACTCATGATGTTTCAAAGAAAGATACCAGATAGGGCGATAGGCGACTTTTAAGGAATAATAAAATTTATTGTACTTAATTATTATGTTATCAATGCGTGGGACCGATGACTTCTTAATTATCTAAGAGCACTAGGAGTGGAGACACCGGACACAGTGTCTAATTTCAGTGTTTTCCAAGACACTGAGATTTTACACTAAAGTCAAAAGTAAGGAAATGGTTCGGCGTCTAATTTGAGTGTCTAATTAATTATTTAATTATTTTTAGTTCATATTAAATATATAAAATTAAAATTATCATGAATTCATTTTAAGTTAATAAATTAAACAAACAAATTAATTAAGTCCAAGTATTTTGTAAATTTTTGCCCTATTTAAGAATTGAAAAATGCTAACGACAGCCCTAAGAGTTGCCGTTAACATGCATCAAGTAATTGTAAATGGTGGTTATTAGTCATTTTCATAAAAGCGGTTATCAAAATTTACAACATTTTAAACCGTGATAACGCCAGCCCTAAGGGCTGTCATTAGCATTTTCCTTAAGAATTTTAGCCCATTTATTTAAATGTTTAAAAAAATGGTCCCAGTCTTTTTAATATATTTGGCCCATTTCCTTTAACCTAGTTGAAATCAGCCGCTTACTTCTTCATTCGAATATTTTTCTTCTTCTTCTTCTCAAATTCTCCTTACTTGTCTACAACTACAACTATAAAATACAAAAAACACAAAAATTAAAAGAAAGAAAAAATAGAAAAAGAAGCAATATCCATTGAAAATCAACGACTCATACCCGGCGGTGAGTCCTGACGCCGAACTCCAACGTTGCATACCCGGCGATGCAATTACAATATGAAATTTTAAATAATGATTATGCAATTTCATATAGTTGCATGATAGTTATGCATGATTATGCAATTTCCTTAGACAGTACTTGTGTGAGCTGTGCGTAACACTTACATTTCAAACTGTACTGTTCACGCTCAGCAGGATTAAACTGTGAAGTTTCCTTTGGTTCATCATCTCCTCCATTTGGCCACACATATCCAGTCTCAATAAACTCCCATAGTCTAGAATCGACACCATTCAGATAGATCGTAAACCTCATTTTCCAGTCCAAAAAGTCTTTCAAATTATCAAGTTTTGGAACCTTATTAGAAGTTCCGGATTCGCTTTCAGAAAGTATTAACTTTTGTAGTCCAGGAGCAATCACCAAAGCACTGTATTTGTTAGCCACTTGTTCATTAGTGTCCGACATTTTAATTAATTAGATGTGATTTTTGATTCTGTTTAAAAAGACTGTCGGCCGATGGACAGTGACTATCGGTCGATGGTCAGTGACGGTCGGTCGGTAGACTAAGTCTTACGGCCGATGGTAGATTATGATCAAGCAGTATGTCATTTACGAGTCCTTCGGTCGATGAAAAGTACTATCGGCCGATGGTAGCGGACGAACGGTCGAAGGTCTAAGGACGAACGGTCGTAGGTAAAGACAAACTGCTCTAAGATATGACAAACGGTCCTCCGGTTCTGTATGAGACGATCGGTTGTAACTAGGTTGACTAACGGTTAATGGTCTAGACGAACGGTTGATGGTCAATGACTATCGGCCGAGGGTAGTTCTTACGAAATCTGGGCAGGAAAAACTGGGGTTTTCACTTAGACTTCGATTTTGACAAAATTTTGACGTCCAAAACACAAACTAATCTGACGGAAACTTAGATAACACACCCACATGCTAAACGAAACACAAAAACACAAAATTAACACGTAAAAATTTTAACTTTTGATGCAAAACCCGTTTTGACCAAAAACCCTAAAAACCAAAACACTTTAAACGATTAAAAATTATTAAATCAGCTAACCACGGCTCTGATACCACTTTGTAGACGTAATAGGATCTTAGATTAATCGTACTAACAAGATTAGAGGTGGAAATCACTAATTTATAATTTTAACGAATACTTAGACTCTTTGGGATCAATAATACCAACTAATGTTGACGGAATCGACGCCTAGGAATGTGTATTCGGTTGGGGTTTGGTCTAGGACAACTGCAAGAACGAACAATGTCGGCTAAAGGGTGTAGGGTTTGTAACCTATGAATGAAACCCGACTTCCCTATTTATATATACTTACAGTGTCCATCGGTCGATGGTCTCTGACCTTCGGCCGATGATGTTTGTCCCTCGACCGATGGTCCCTACCATCGGTCGATGTTCTGAGCTGCCAACCAATCAGCTCTAAACCATTTAACGTCATTGCTTAATCATTATCAAACACAAATTATCAATGACAATGTCCATACACGACTGAAATGTAAACGGTAATACAAATAGAACTTATTACAATATAGAACTCGGGATTATGGACCAACATGAATGATTAAGCGTTGAATTATTAATATTCTTAAATTATTCAAAGGTTCTTAGCGTACTTAGTTGTGAAGGATAAAAAGTTGTTTGATAATCATCTTGAATGAACGGTATGAATGAAGCAAAATTATCTTATTAACGTTTTAAATGAATAAAATGTTCAATATAAAATTGTTTGATAACTGTACGTTCTGGGTATGATTTAAGTATGAAGTACAATGTAGACTCTTAATGGTTAATGGTTAAGAGAGTGTTTCAAATCTGAATGGTTCAGCACTGAATGCTGAACCATTCAGCTTCATTCAGAGGTCAGAAATAAACGCGCTAAATGCTGAATGGTTCAGCATTCGATGTGAACCATTCACTCTCGTTTTTAGATGCCCGTTGGTAGAAATACTATACCTAATGACGGCACATAATTGCAAATTGAAAGATTCTGAGACACAACTATGGCAATGTTTTATTCATAGAATTCTCTTAAAATAATACTCTTAGTATATTGTTATGTACTTTCTTGACTTTTGTTGCAGTGGGAACTATACTATGTCATCCGATGGTTGCTAAAGACTAACAAAAAAGATTCACCATTTTCTTAAAGAAACACTATTCAATTTTATACATAGATGTTGCATATATATCCATTTTAACATATACATATATATTGCATATACAATCAGGGTAGACCACACTAGTGCTAGTTCACTGTTTGTACAATAACAACACACACCTACATTAATGCATGTTCATACTAAAAAGTACACTAATATGACATTTTAGGTAACATTTGGTGCTAGAAAAATAACTCACATACTAATAAGTAATAAGACCGTTTCTTCTTTAACCTCTTAGGGTTCATCTTCGATTTCAGAAGGTCAAAACTTCACATGATGAATTGAACATATGTCATAGATGAATCTAGTCATCCAGCGATGCAGGGGGGACTTTTTTGTTTGCTCGCCGAAGGGAGATTTCTGAACAGATAATAGCCGCTATAGAAGCAGTCCCCATTAATATGAACAGTCCAATAAAACTCTAAATATCAAGACTTTTTGGTAGAGTTTGATTAGGTTGTGATTCATCAGGAGCATGAAACCCCAAGTATTTTTTCTTCATTTCCATCAGGACATCACTTTTGCCCTCGTAAAATTCTGTAACATGGGAGATCCAAGTGGAAATGCCTGGATGATTAAACTTGTTAGCATTGAAAATTTATGCCAACAAGTGTATACAAGAGTAAAAATTTGTTAGTTTATGAAGAGACTTACAAATGCAATTCCGGATTCCTGGTTTATTGGCCCAAACTTCGTATAATCCGAGCCATACTTTGCAAGAAAGAGTTCAATGTACGGGAGTTCATCGAACACTGCAGTAACGTTGCCGCTGGACAGAGCAGTTTTATATTCTTCAGCGCTATGCAGGGCAACCAAATTTGTGTCATTGCACATGTATTTATTCTTTATAAAATCTCTCAGAAAGGAACCATCTTGATATCCGACGCTTTCATAATTAGAAGGCAATTTCGGACGCAGTTGATCGAGTGTCAACCATGAGGACAACGTAGCTGTAAAAATCTGAACTACAATGAAAATCATACTTAACCACATAACCAGCACAACTTTAGAGTTCCTATTGACTATCTTCCCTGCAAAAACAAAAAATAACAACAATAATGAGAATGCAATGTTTTCATAAGACCACCTATTGTGGTAAATTAAAATGTTGTAGTGTTGAGGAGTTATAGGGGCTAACTACGTTAGCGTGCCAGTGTTGTGTAAAAATAGGGTCTCTGTGGTAGTGTTGTGAGAGAGTGTTGTGGGGTGTGTTGTTGGAAGCTTCGACAAGCCCAATACACCCACTATAGAGGATCTAGACTATACTAGGCTCACTACACCAACACTTTGACGTTGATTAGCCTTTAATTTTATGAACCCTTAGTGCACAATAATGTTTAGGCGACAGTGTCGACCATATATCATTCAGGCGGTATAACCGACCATATATCACTTAGGCGGCAGAGTCGACCATATAACAAGAATAACACAAGTGCACTAAGAACTTAAATACAAACTAAGGCTTAACCGGGAAACTTAACAAAGAATACTTTTACTAATACAAAATACAATTACAATATTACTTACAACACTATCTTTCTCTTCTTTCACTCACTCACTCTTTTCTTACTTCTTCACTCCTTCTACTTCTAACTCTTCTTCACTTCTTACTTCTTCTCTACTTCACACTTCACTTACTCACACATTACACAAATGAAATACTCATCACCCATATTTATACTACCCCATGGAACATTCTAGAAACTAGATATTTCCATGGATAAATATCTAGATATTTCTATATAAATATCTATATTTTTCTTTTCTAGATTTTTCTTTTCTAGATTTTTCTTTTATTTTCTAATATCAAGATATTTTCTTATACATATTAATATCTAAATATTTTACATATATACATCTACAAATTCCATATTATTTTATAATACCAAATTTGCATTGCATTTTAACACTCCCCCTCAATGCAAATTTTCTTACGTTGATGACTTGCAGATCATTCCAAGTGCTTCTCTGAATTTTTCAAAATTTGCTTTACTTAGGCTCTTAGTGAATATATCTGCAACTTGTTCATCTGTCTTTGTTGGCACCATCTTGATCTCTCCTTCAAGGACCTTCTCGCGTACATAGTGATAGTGCACTTCTATATGTTTTGTTCTTGCATGGAAGACTGGATTCTCTGCTAATCGAATAGCTGATAGATTATCACAGAAAAGTTTTACTTGATAATCTGTTGATTGATGAAGATCTTCCATTAGCTGCTTCAACCAAGTAATTTCTTGTGTTGCTGATGCTGCTGATCGATATTCTGCTTCGATGCTTGATAAGGATACAGTTGGTTGTCTTTTGCTGCACCATGATATTACTCCCGATCCAAGACTAAACATGTATCCAGTTGTTGATCGTCGTGTATCATAGTCTCCAGCGTAATCAGCGTCACAATATTCAGTCACGTGACATTATTTTGTTTTTTTGTACAAAATGCCAAAGTTAATAGTGCCTTTAACATACCTTAAGATGCGTAGTACAACATCAAGGTGAGGCTTCTTCGGATTGCTCATGTATCGACTAACCACTCCAACTGCATAAGATATGTCTAGCCGGCTTAGTGTGAGATAAATAAGACTTCCGACCATCTTTCGATACATCGTAACATCTTGAAGACTTTTTCCTTCATCTGCTCGTAGTTTTGTATTCGGATCCATCGGAGTTGAGATAGGTTTGCAATTAAGCATTTCGTACTTTTGTAAAAGATCTCGCGCATATTTCTGTTGTCCCAGAAATAATCCTTCTCTTTTCTGCTCTATTTCGCGTCCAGGAAAATGTTTGAGTTCTCCAAGCTCCTTCATATGAAATCTGATAGACAGATTCTCTTTTGTTCTTTGGATCTCCTCATAGTGATCTCCCGTGATGATTAAGTCATCCACATATACTAGCACTATGGCTAGTTTTCCTTGATTTTGTTTCACAAATAAACTAGAATCTGAAGGAGCAACTGTAAAACCACTTTGTACCAAGAACTCACCAATTTTCCCGTACCAAGCTCTTGGAGCCTGCTTCAAGCCATATAGTGCCTTCTTTAATTTGCAGACATGCTCAGGATGGATCTTGTTCTCAAAGCCTCTTGGTTGCTCCATATAAATGTTTTTGTCAAGTTCTCCATGTAAGAAAGCGTTCTTGACATCCATCTGTCATAACTTCTAAGATTTGCTAGCAGCTAAAGCTAGTAGAACTCGAATTGTTGTGATCTTTGCCACCGGACTAAATGTTTCTTCATAATCCAGCCCATATCCTTGAGAAAAACCTCGAGCAACAAGTCGAGCTTTATACCTTTCAATGGAGCCATCGGAACGAGTCTTCACCTTGTAAACCCACTTACAAGATATTGGTTTCACATCTCTTGGCTTTGGAACTAAATTACATGTCTGATTTTCTGTTAGTGCATTAATTTCTTCTTTCATTGCTTTCCGCTATTCTTGACTTTGTGTTGCTTCTTCATAAGTGGAAGGCTCAATATGTATTGATTCATCCACATGAGCAGCATTGGCATACCTCGGATTAGGTTGCCTCGGCCTTGTTGATCTCCGTAATTCTTGAACATGCTCCTCGGCATCCATTTGGCTTGGACGAACCTCTTCGGATGTAGATTGATGTACCTCCGTTTTCAATGGACACGTTTTCTTAGAGTATGATCCATCTCCTTCTTTAATTGGATCCGATATGTGCTCTTTATGTTCTTCTTTCTCTTCTGGAACTTCTTCTAATCCATGAGATTCTGGAAGCTCTATCTTTTGAGGTGACCACCATGAAGAACCTTCATCAAATACCACATTTCTTGAAGTATGAAACTTTCCAGTATTTGGATCACAACATCTCCATCCTTTTCTTGATTCATCATAACCGACAAAAATGCACCGAATTGCCTTCTTATCAAATTTGCTTCGTAGATGATCTGGTACGAAGACGTAGCATACACATCCAAAAACCTTGAGATGGTTGACGGTTGGCTTGATCTTCCATAATCTTTCATATGGTGAAATATATCCCAACTTTGTTTGTGGGAGTCTGTTAATCATGTATGAAGTCGTCCTCATACATTCGGCCCAAAATCTTCCTGGTACATTCTTACCATGAAGCATACTTCTACAAGTTTCGGCAAGGTGACGATTCTTGCATTCTGCGACTCCATTTTGTTGTGGAGTATTGGGACAAGTTAATTGTCTTCTAATCTTGTGCTTCTCAAGATAGATATTGAACTCGGTTGATAAATATTCTCTTCCATTATCTGTCCGTAAGCATCGAATCTTATAATTGAGCTCACTTTCTACCTTATTCTTAAACTCTTTAAACTTCAGAAAGGTCTCCGACTTTTCTTTCATGAAGTAAACCCACAAATACCTTGAGAAGTCATCAGTGAATGTCACCATATACTTCATGCCTCCAAGTGATGTTTGTTTCACTGGGCCAAAGACATCTGAGTGTATGAGCTCTAGTGGTGTCTTGAACTGATGTGGTGACTCCTTGAATGGCAATTGGTGAGCTTTGCCAAATTGACATTCAGCACAAATTGTATCTGTTCGGATATCAATTTGAGGAAGTCCATTTACTATGTGTTTCACCATCATCTCCTTTAACTTGTTGTAGCCCACATGCCCAAGACGTTCATGCCAAAGATCAGCCGTCTCATTCTTTCGAGTCTTATCTATATAAGCTGTTTCAGCAAAATAATACATAGACCGATTCTATTCTTCTTCCATGCATAACTGGATTTCCAACCACCTTTACTCTCTTGAATACGGACACATCTTCTGGTCCAAAGAGCACATAGTTTCCTTCTGCTGTCAATTGTAGTACTGAAAGTAAATTCTTCTTTAGGCCAGGGACAAGATACACCTTCTCGAGCTGGAGCTTTTGAGAGTCGCCTTCATTTGGAATTATTGTCTTTCCAATGTGAGAAATAGACAACCTTAAATTATTGGCTGTCAACACGACTCTCTTTTCTTTGTAATCCTCCATTTCTTGCAGCTTTGTCGCATCGTTGGTCATATAATTTGAGCACCCAGAATCGATGATCCAATCATCTTTGTAGTTTACTTTTGATTTTAAAGTTGTTTTAAGAGATTGATCATCTATGTCAGCTTCAACAGAAAGTCCAGCTTCTCCATCTTATGTTTCCTCATTAATGGTTGCTTCGAATGTGACCTCTTTCTTCTCATCTCTTGCGGCAGCCACATTTCCTTCTAAAGTTCGCCTTTTGGGGAATCTACAATCTCGAGCAAAATGACCCTTCTTGCCATAATTGAAGCATTCACCATTCTTTCTCTTATCATTTTCCCCGTATTGTTGGCGATGATCTCTTCTTCCTTATTGAGCTCCCCCTGAAGCGTTGCCTTTTGATTTTGGGTGACCCTTCCACCCATATGTCTTACTTTCTTTCATCGCCTCTTGTCTTCGAGATGTTGCTTTCTTCTTATTGGTGAAGAGTGCATCTTCTCCGTCTTTTATGGTTACTTCATTCATCTGCTTGGCTAATGCCTCTTGATTAGCCAATAAATTCTCCAGCTCTATTAATGATGGTTGAGTAGGCCATCCTCTCACAGCGGCTATAAATCCATTATACTCGGATCTTAAGCCGTGGATGATAATTCTCTTCATCCTTGCATCACTCACTTTCTCTTCAGGAGCAAGTTGAGATGTCTCACGACAAATAGATTTCCCCTTGGTGAAATACTGAGAAATAGATAGACTTCCTTGTGAGATACCTGCGAGCTCATTTTCCAAGAGCTGGAGGCGAGTTTCATTCTTCTTTAAAAACAATTTTTCAAAAGTTTCCCAAGCTGCCTTTGGTGTTTTCTCGTCACAGATGTGCTCCAATAGATCCTCCTCGATTGTAGTCTTAAATATAAATAAAGCCTTCCCGGCCTTGATGTTCTATTTTCTCAAGGCTTCGGCATTTTCTTTCGGTGGAGGCGTTGTGTCACTGCCAGCAACTATTTCCCATAAATCCTGTCCTTGTAGGTAGGATTCTATGCAAGTCTGCCAATAACCATAGTTGTGGTTATTGAGACTCTTGATTTCACTACTCGTACTTACAAGATCTGTCATCATGACGTCCAATTTCCAATAAGCTTGGTCCCTGACCGATGAGCTTTCACAGTTCCTAACTCTGCTCTGACAGAATCTCCCTTAGAGCCTTGGTGAAAACAAGTTGATGTAAACGTCCAACGTTTACCGATTTCCTCCACTAGAAATGGTCCCGAACGACCCGCTCTGATACCAATTGTTGGAAGCTTCGACAAGCCCAATACACCCACTATAGAGGATCTAGACTATACTAGACTCACTACACCAACACTTTGACGTTGATTACCCTTTAATTTTATGAACCCTTAGTGCACAATAATGTTTAGGCGACAGTGTCGACCATATATCATTCAGACGGTATAACCGACCATATATCACTTAGGCGGCAGAGCCTACCATATAACATGAATAACACAAGTGCACTAAGAACTTAAATACAAACTAAGGCTTAACCGGGAAACTTAACAAAGAATACTTTTACTAATACAAAATACAATTACAATATTACTTACAACATTATCTTTCTCTTCTTTCACTCACTCACTCTTTTCTTACTTCTTCACTCCGTCTACTTCTAACTCTTCTTCACTTCTTACTTCTTCTCTACTTCAAACTTCACTTACTCACACATTACACAAATGAACTACTCATCACCCATATTTATACTACCGCATGAAACATTCTAGAAACTAGATATTTCCATGGATAAATATCTAGATATTTCTATACAAATATCTATATTTTTCTTTTCTAGATTTTTCTTTTATTTTCTAATATTTAGATATTTTCTTATATATATTAATATCTACATATTTTACATATATACATCTACAAATTCCATATTATTTTATAATACCAAATTTGCATTGCATATTAACAGGTGTTAGTGATATGGCATTCTAGTTTTAATTTTATATTTATTTAATTAATTTTATATTTATATAAAAATATATATAAATGAAGTGCAATTATGTCAACATGATGTACAAGTTTGTGAATGATGTTGTACCTTGTTCTGTACATGAAGTAGAAACAACGCAGAATGGGATGTTGAATTGCATGTTGTGATGCATGTTGTATGAATTCAACCGATCACATTCCTTTAAATATCGTTGTTTCACCCGTGGTTTAATCTACCACGCCTCGCACAACTTTTCCTGACAACGCCCCACAGTGTCGTGGGGCATTGTGGGCTGCCAGCTCAAACGCGTAACGCCCAAAATTGAACCGGGAGTGGTCTTATATCAATATTGTTGCTAGAAAAGAGGGTAAAAGGAAAATGTTTTCCCTATTATGGCTAGCCGGGTGGAGAAGTATTTTTACACATATGTACTCGGTCTATCCGGGTTATTCCGTGGAACGTTTTCAACCCCTTTCCTGCCCACCTCAAAATAAGCTGCTAATGAGGTTTGAAACGCGCGAGACCTTTTTAAGAATATTATGACTCCAAACACTAAGCTATCTTGGTATGGTTTGAAACAATACCTTCATTGAAGAAGAACGTAGAAACCGGGAACCATATGATCATTCTGATTGTCTTATAGGATGCTGTAAATTTTGGGTTGTCTGCACGATATTCCAAAATAGAGACTGCTACTCCAATATAAATACACATGCCGACTATTGCTAACCACAATCTCTTAGTAAAAGGTCTTAGAAATGTCCACAACGTTTGGTTCCATGCAAGTGATCCATGAACAAGCATATAAACTTCAGAGCTTAGATAAGGTGTCGTAAAATCAACGTATTGACCTCGACTGGAACGCACGGTTACATCACCCGCAACCATTTCACAAGTCTGAAAATTAGTATAATGAATTTTTTTTTGTTAAGCTCGTATATCTTTCATTCATTGTATTGTTATCATGATCATCTTTGTGCTGATTGTTGATATATTTGTTCACTTTCACTTTAAACTGAAAGGCTTTTGTCTAACAATAAGCGAGTTAACTAATTTATTTAGACGTTGTGAGTTCAAGTCTCATTTGATACAGAATATACATATACAGTTTCTGAATATACATATTCAGAAATGGTTACGTACGTACCGTTCCTTCAATGACATGTAGAAGTTCATCATAGCTACCGTTACTATACCCTGTGTAGTTGACGTACGGTTTGAAGATAGGCTGAACTCTGTATGGCAAAAATTGTAATGCATAGCAAAATATTGCTAAGGAGAAGCCACCTTTAACTTCAGAATTTTCTATTTTTACAAACTAAGTGAATCCATCTTTCTTTGGTACCCACACAACTAACTGTTGGCATGGACCTTCTCCTGTTTTATTAACCTGCCATGTGGGCCCTACAATTTCTGTTGTAGGCATTGATGCTAATTAATAATCAAAATCATGAACATTTTGGTTTCAACTAATTACATAAATGTAGTAACTTAACATACCTGCACATATATCAGCCGGCTGTTCAATAAGGCGACGCTCTTTTCTGAATCTTCTCCTGCGGCCTGATCTTTGTCTAATACTTGTAAGCGTCACCATTTCTTTAGAGTGAACTTTTGAATATGGTTCTCTGTTTATCAAATTATTTGATGGTACTACTGTCGCATTCACAGAATGAACCATGAAATGAACACAAACCATTATCCCAACAAAGAACACAAACACTAAAGTGTTGTTGTTGTTGTGTTCCATATTGACTGATGGGTTGTATCCAAGCAGAATCTTGTGTTGTTTATATAGAGATAGAAGATTCAGTTAAGGCTTAAATTCTTTGACTTTTTCTTAAAATCTTGATTTTCAGACACCTGTCGGTTTGAATAATTCTATTCTAATTTATTTTGGTGATTTTTCTAACTTTCTGGTGTAGTTTTCACGTTCTCTCACTTCCCTCCTCAATAAGATATCGACTGATTCAACTGAGATAGTTTGAAGATAAATCTTGCATGTTGACTTAGAAATTTGGGAATACCTTAGGAAAAAAGGTTAACACCTCCAATATGTTTCCATGTTAATTAACACTAATCTCAAAACCAAATGCTCAGGATTCGATTAGTGATCATCGTACAGTAGTACAGTATCGATCTTTTGAGGTTCATAATGTTTTACATGCTTACCTATGTGGTGATCATTTACGAAAATGAGTTATTATATATGAACTGTATAATTTTTTTTTTTTTGGACAGCAGTTTGGGATCACTGAGGAGGCCTTAACCACTCACGCGTTCATCTCCTATAGTTGCATAACATGCCCCCAACTACTGCCCTAGAGGAAACCCGGACCAATCCGAGGGCATGGCCGTTAAAACCCCCCTCCCCGTTGCCCCCACACTAAGCGAAAGGCGACATTAGTGGATACTTCAGGTCAGGGATAACATTGAGTGCAATGTTGCAGCCAAGCGGAGTCAAACTCCTGACCTCTCGCTAAGAGAGGCAGACCACTACCAGTTCGACTGGTAAATTAAAGCTGATCGCTTAGTACGTTAAATAAAAAAAGCCTGGCTGAATCCTGATTGGGTTGGGAAAATGCTAAGAAACTACGGCAAGAATGCCATGACAATCATGACCTTTCTAAGATAATGACATTTCTGGATTCCAACAATATTATAGAATATCTTTTCATTTTCATTGGATTTGTATACTACTTGCATTTGACTTCTAAACTTGCTGATTCATATTTAATTAAAAATAACTTAATTGTCAACTAATCAAATATAAGAAGGCCAAGTGAAATGAAACAGAAGTGTTACCTAACTATAGAAAGGGACACATTTATTCTACAAACACCGAACCAAAAAAAAAAAAACAAGTATAATGAGTAATGTTTTCCGGATATACAGCATCCATCTATCACTCAACGGGTGTTCTTAACTTTTTAGTCAAAGTAATTAAGACATATAATTGTTAATGATTTTTATTGTGATTTTGTTGTTGATTTCTGGATTGTAAGTATGTAAGTGCACAGAAAAATGTATCAGTTGGAAAACTCCGTATGTTTTTCCACTTCATTAATTCAAAACATCGACTGATATTACTTGTACTCCTACAAATTTGGTAACTGCTGTGTGCTGTCCCACTTATTTGACATATAAATGACACATAAAACCAACTTACAGACTTCATGACCACATGCTACGCACATGACACATAAAACACAACATTGAACATTTAACAGCATACTAATAATATTAACACATGGGACATTAACACTAACAGTAAGCAGCCTGCATTTGAGCTTAAACATTATCAAATTCCTCCCTTAAGCTCAAATCTCTTCCATCCTTCATTCCAAGCATTCTTTTGCCTTTTTCGAACAACTTAGTAGAGCTTTCGTGAGAATATCTGCTGCTTGTTCTCGACTTTCAACATGTTCCACATGAATTTTTGTTGTTTGCACTTGCTCTATAATGAAATGAAATCTCACATCAATATGCTTGCTCCTTTCGTGATGGACTGGATTTCTAGCCAATTCAATGGCTGACTTGTTATCAACTCTGATTTCTGTTGCTTCACTCATATTGAAGTTCAATTCACCCAGTAAGTTTCTCAACCAAATAGCATGACAAACACACCATGCTGCTACATATTCGGCTTCACATGTTGATAATGTGACTATGGGTTGTTTCTTTGATGCCCAAGTAAAAGCTGTATTGCCCATGTAGAAAACATAGCCTGATGTGCTCTTCCTATCATCAACATCTCCTCGCCAATCGCTGTCTGAAAATCCGATCAGTTTGTACTCGTTTGAGGCTGAGTAAAACAAACCGAAAGATAATGATCCTTTTATGTATCTGAGAATTCTTTTCAGTGCCTTCCAGTGGGTGTACCTAGGATTTTCCATATATCTGCTTATTACTCCAACACTAAATGAGATATTTGGCCTTGTACAAGTGAGATATCTTAATATTCCAACCAAGCTTCGGTACAAATTTGCATCAACACTTTTTCCTCCCTCAAATTTGGATAGTTTCAGTCCTGGTTCCATTGGCGTAGACACGGGATTACAATCAACCATTTTTGCTTTCTTCAGTATATTTTTAGCATATGCCTCCTGGGAGATAAATATGCCTGATTTATCCTGATAAATTATCAACCCCAAGAAATACTTCATCCTTCCCAAATATGTCATCTAGAATTCATTTGTCATAGCTTCTTTAAATTCCCTTATCATTTTCTCATCATTACCCATAAATATTATGTCATCAACATATACGGCAATAAATAAGAGGCTATCTTTATTCTTCTTCACATAAAGAGCATGTTCATAAGGGCATTGATCATACCCGTTCTTCTTGAGATAAGAATCAATTCGGGTGTTCCAAGCTCGGGGCGCTTGCTTCAAACCATAGAGAGCCTTCTTTAATTTTAATACTTTTTTCTCTTTTCCAGCTCTCAAGTAACCCGGTGGCTGCTCAATGTACACCTCTTCTTCAAGTACACCATTCAAAAATGCAGATTTTACATCCATTTGATATATAGGCCACTTGTGTTGTGGTGCGTGAGAAATGAGCAGACGTATTGTCTCCATTCGAGTGACAGGTGCAAAAACTTCACCATAATCAATCCCATGTTTTTGACCATAACCCTTTGCAACAAGCCTTGCTTTATGCCTTTCAACCTCTCCTTTAGCATTCATTTTTTTCTTGAATACCCATTTAACTCCAATGGGTTCATGCCCGTTTGGTAGATCAACGAGATCCCATGTCTAATTTCTTTCGATCGCTGCAATTTCATCATCCATGGCTACCTTCCATTTCTTATTTCTTATTGCTTCTTCAAATGTGACATTTTCTTGATCAGCTAGAAGGCAAACCATGTGAATTTCATCCGTTGCTTCATACAGATCTCGTAAACTTCTCATCTTTGGTTGTCTAGGTTCATCTTCATCATCTGAGTTATGCTCATTTTGTGTGGTGTTTGAGCATTCTCCTCTTTCAAAATTTGCACCAGTTAACTGTGGTTCGTGAGGTGAGATTACAAGTGGATCAGTGGTGTCTTGAACCTTCTATAATTCTTTATGATTTACCCAATCCCAGACCCCTTCTTCATTCACTTGAACATCTCTGCTAATAATGATCTTATTTTCAATTGGATCTAGCAGTTTAAAAGCCTTTGTCTTTTCTGTTGGGTTTTAATTTGGTTTCCAACTAATGTGAAAGGCCTAAGCCCAACAAAATTAGGCCCAATGGTTGTTTGACTTGGTCAACCATCAGAGGCATCTCTTAATTCAAATCAAGTGCAGCTGTATTCATCATTTAGAGATCAAAAAAGAGAGAAGTCAACTCAAGAAAAAGTGTGTTTTCTCAATTCCCGTTTTTATGTACAGCAGCCCAGTAAATCGGCGATCCTCGGAGATCCGACCGTTGAATCTTCTTCAATTTTGGACTGTGTCTTCCTGACATCAGGGCCAACATTTTAAACCGTTGAATTTGTCTAAAGAGGTCTGTAGGTCATGATTTTGCTACTGGAACAGAGAGCAGTTTTTTGGGTGAGATAATTCCTCTTTTGTCTTTTAGGTTGTTCATATACTTGTTGATTGTTGTAGTTCAAAAGTATGATGATGTTGTATACCTCTAGATGATCTAGAGAAGACCTATTATATTGTTCTCCTTGTTGATGATAGTGAAGTTTAAGTGGCTTACGAGTCCCGTGGTTTTTACTCTCGATTTTGAGGGGTTTTCCACGTAAAAAGTCTCGTGTGTATTGTGTGTGCTTGATTATTGCTTAGCTACTAATTTGGTATTGTTTAGCTACTGACTTGGGTTGGATTTGGTATAGCTTGTTTGTTAGCATCCTCACGGGTTCATACGGGTCGGGAAAGTATTGGTCAAACGGGTTTGTTTCCGCTTTGTAGATTGTCCGTTGTGATTATTTTCCCATTAAATTGGTATCCAGAGCTTAAGGTTATTTGATTGACTTGTGTGAAAGATGGAAGCTAATACAAGTAAGATGGTTAGTATAAATGGTTCAAATTATCATGTTTGGAAAGGTAAAATGGATGATCTTCTTTATGTGAAAGATTATTATTTGCCTGATTTTCCTGAGGATAAACCTGAGGAAAAATCTGATGCTCAATGGAAAATTTTGCATAGACAAGTATGTGGGTATATTCGGCAGTGGGTTGATGCTAAATCCTTATGGAAAAAGCTTGAGCAGTTATATGAGCGAAAGACTGGGAATAACAAGTTGTTCTTAATTAAGCAGATGATGGCTTTGAAGTATCATGATGGGACTCCTATTACAGATCACCTAAATGCATATCAGGGTATTATTATCAGCTTGCAGGAATGGGTATCAAGTTTGAGGATGAGATTCAGGGTCTCTGGTTACTTGGTACATTACCGGACTCTTGGGAGATTTTTAGGACATCTTTGTCCAACTCTGCACCAAATGGTATTATCACCATGGAATTGGCTAAGGGTAGTATTTTGAATGAAGAGATGAGAAGAAAGTCACAAGGTTCCTCTTCACAGTCAGATATCTTGGTCACAGAAACGCGGGGGAGAAGTCATAGTAGAGGTCATGGTAAAAGAGGCAAGAATCGTAGTAGCTCAAGAAAAGGAAAATTTTCTAATGTTGAGTGCTATCATTGTCGTGAAAAAGGGCACACAAAGTGGTATTGTCCACAGTTAAAAAATGAGAAGAAAAAGACTTATGACAAGAATAAACAAAAGAAAAGTGATGGTGGTGATGATGATAAGGTTGAAGTTAACGCTATCACGGATGAGTTATTTGTTTGTATTGATTATGATATGATTAATCTTACTCATGATGACATGAGTTGGATTGTTGATAGTGGTGCTACATGTCATGTTGCAATATGTAGAGATCACTTCTCTTCTTACACTCCAGGTGACTATGGATTTGCTAGGATGAGTAATTTTAGGTTATCAAAGATCATTGGTATTGGAGATGTTTGTTTAAAATTTGACACGGGAATGGAGTTAGTTTTGCATAATGTAAAACATGTTCCGGATATGAGACTTAATGTTATTTCAACAGGCATTCTTGATGATGATGGTTATTATAACGGTTTTGGTAATGGTATTTGGAAACTAACTCTTGGTTCTATGATAGTGGGAAGAGGCAAGAAAAACTCAAGATTATACTTCACACGTCCAAAGTGATGGAATTCAACATATCAACAAGTTCATAATGTTAACTTGATCATAAAACCCATTCATGTAAAGTTATAACAAGCGGAAGCATGATAATTTAGAATGCAAGTTAATATGTTAAACCATTTTAGATGAATTCCATAAGGTTATCAAGTTATGAAATAAATGCTTACATAAATATACATAAAGGAAGAAGGTTATACCTCCTCTAAGATGAGTAGAGAGCTGAATTTTGGACAGCAAATTGATGATGAAAATGATGGAACCTAGCCTCTAACTTGAAGCCTCAAGAGTGTTATACCCACAAGCCCTTTATGCACCAACACCACCTTTGTTTTAGTTAGGATTTAGACACCAAATGAACTAGTTTATCAAGCTCAAAGCACCCTCTTTTTCTGTCCTATATTTCGGCCAGCAGCAATCAAAGAGAGGGAGAGAGTTTTTTTAAAACTTATCACTTGAATTCCTTAGTCCATTACTTGGTTAAAGAGAAGCATGCATGTACATAAGGAGTGTGCACATAGAAAGCAACAACAAAAGCATGGGTGGTCTTTCTTGGTCATATAAAACCGCCACCAACCCCTTATTTTATACAAAATCAGTTTTTTAAAAACTTTTAATAAAATACCATGCTTATATTATGTTACTTGCACTTTATTTTGTTTTATAAACCAATTTATAAAACATAACACATCTTAATTATTTAAACCTATAAATAATTAAACCCTTTGTAAATATAAATTATCCAAATAATTTATCTCAAGTGATAATATTTTAGAAAACCGATTTTCTAAAGTTCAAGTGTCGCGTATTTACTTAATGATCCAATCATTAAGATTAAATACATATAACGTGTCGGTGAGCTTGTTATTGGGTATGACCCGACTTGGATCATAACACATTAGCCACATTAATTTAATATGTCTCTCGGGCATACGAAATACCTTCAATCTCCCACTTGCACGAGAAACATAAGAAATTAATGCAAGTGATGGATACCACCTAACGACCGTCCATCACCCCCAATATGTTATGACTTTGTGCCATTCAATAACATCATTCCTTTCGAGTTCCCATCTCGAATATGAATAGGTGAAACTTTTCATTATATCCTTTCATCCTAGATGTCATGTTAAATCCAAGAGACACAGAGTGATCACTCTCTTCTAGATTTAACTTTTTCAGGCTTTAGACATCTGACTCTCAACGAATAATAGGGACAAATTCCATCTTGACTACATACGTCCTAGATATATACTTTGTATCCCACCTGAGCTATTCCTTATGAACTACCATATTTCAGAATAGCGAAGGAAAGAATCAAGGCAGAATACTTAGTGAATATCCGAACCCAATATGTATCTCAGGTCAGAGGATACAACGATATTCGCCTTTACTCAAGATTACATGTGATCAACCACAAAGGCTCCATTTAGTAACTCTTGAGGGCGGGTCTTCCAATATTTGTATCCCACAAATATCTATGAACCTTGGTTGCAACCTTGCACCACATTCATTCCGTAAATGTATACCAATCCGAGTTCATAATAGTCTAAACCTCACACTTGTTCCCACAAATGTGATCGACTACGGAATTTAGAATAATTGCTTATTCATGGATAAAATATGCAAAATAGGAACATAACTCAAAATAAATCAATACCATAATTATATTAATGAGTTTGAACAATTTCATTCCGAAACATTACTTAAAACAGATCATGAACAATCACTAGAATATCGAAGCCCTAATGCACTAACATGCCCTTGATGTTTTGCACCATGTAAGAGCTTCGTGAGTGGATCTGCTATATTAAGATCTGTGTGAACTTTGCGAATACATATCTTTCCCTTTTCAACTTCATCGCTTATGTAGTTGAATCTCCGCTCAATGTGATGGGTCTTTTGGTGAGCACGAGGTTCCTTGATTTGTGCAATCGCACCCTCGTTGTCACAAAAGATCTCAAGAGGGTCCTGAATGGAAGGGACTACTCCTAAGTCTTCGATGAATTTCTTCATCCATGCAGCTTCTTGAGCTGCCAATGATGCAGCGATGTACTCCGACTCTGTAGTGGATAAAGCAACAACATCCTGTTTTGAACTCTTCCAAGAGACCGCACCTCCATTTAATGTGAAGACATAACCGGATTGTGATCGAGAATCATCTCGATCAGTTTAGAAACTCGCGTCCACGTAACCTTTTACAGCGAGTTCTTCCTCACCAGACCCGTATATAAGAAACATGTCCTTAGTCCTCCTAAAGTATTTCAATATACTTTTGACAGCAATCCAATGACTGTTGCCTGGGTTATTCTGGTATCTACTTGTCAGGCTAAGAGCGCATGACACATCCGGTCTCGTGCATATCATTGCATACATGATTGACCCAATGGCAGACGCATATGGGACTTTCTTCATTCTCTCCTGTTCATCTCTCGTGGTGGGGCACTGAGATGAACTGAGAAGTGTTCCCTTTTGAATAGGTACCAAACCTTTCTTAGAGTTCTCCATCTTGAACCTTTTCAAGATCTTTTCAATGTATGCAATTTGATTCAAACCTATCAGTTTCTTGGATCTATCCCTGTAGATCCCAATCCCCAAAACGTATTGTGCTTCTCCAAGATCCTTAATGGATAAGCATTTACTTAGCCAAGTTTTAACACCTTCCATTTTCGGAATATCATTTCCAAATAACAATATATCATCCACATATAGTACAAGGAACATGATAGTGCTCCCACTAGCTTTCTTGTATACACAAGCTTCATCACCATTTTTAATGAAGCCAAATTTCTTGGCCTCCTCATTAAAACGATGATTCCACATTCTAGATGCTTGTTTCAATCCGTAGATTGACTTCTTTAACTTGCATACCTTTTTGGGATATTTTGGATCAACAAAACCTTCAGGCTGAACCATATAGACATCTTCCTCAAGATGTCCATTTAAGAAAGCGGTCTTGACATCCGTTTGCCATATTTCATAATCATAATGAGCAGCAATGGCAAGTAATATCCTAATAGACTTTAGAATTGCCACAGGCGAAAAAGTTTCATCATAGTCAACCCCTTAAGTTTGAATGAAACCTTTTGCTACAAGTCTAGCTTTATATGTATCCAAGTTTCCATGTATGTCGGTTTCATTTTGAAAAGCCATTTACAATCAACTAGCCTTGAGCCAGTAGGTTGTTCAACAAGTTCCCAAACTTGGTTGTCATACATGGATTGCATCTCAGCGTTCATGGCTTCCTGCCATTTATCCTTATCAATCCTTGATAAGGCATCTTGGTAGTTTGTTGGTTCATCCAAATCAACCACATAGCAACCATCCATGAGAAACCCATATCTCTCAGGAGGATTACTAATCCTACCAGATCTGCGAACGTCTTGTGTATTTTGATCATCCATTTGATCACTCTCAACATTTTCATGTTGAGTGCTAGTGTCAGCCAATTGTGTATCATCTACTTGATCTTGAACCTCTTCAAGATCTATCTTCCTTTCACTATTTCCTTCCATTAGGAACTTAGTTTCAAGGAATTCCGCCTTCCGAGCAACAAATACATTTTGCTCGGATGGATCATAGAAATAGTATCCCATATCATCCTTGGGATATCCTATGAAGATACACTTCATGGATCGAGCATTCAACTTATTAGGGACGTAACGCTTAGGATAAGCTTCACATCCCCATACCTTTAAGTATGATAGAGATGGAGGTTTTCCAAACCAAATCTCATGAGGAGTTCGTTCCACTTTCTTGGTAGGGGCCATATTTAGAATACGAGCCGCGGAGCATAGACAATAACCCCAAAATGATAGAAGCAACGAGCTTCTAGCCATCATAGATCGAACCATATCCATTAGGGTTCGGTTCCTCCTTTCGGATACACCATTAAGTTGTGGTGTCCCGGGTTGAGTAAGTTGCGAGATAATCCCACAACTTCTAAGATGATCTTGGAATGCATCGCTTAGGTATTCACCTCCTCTATCGGTACGAAGTACCTTGATTGTCTTATTGAGTTGATTTTGTACTTAGTTTTGATACTCTTTGAATGCTTCAAAAGTTTCGTCCTTATGTCTTAACAAGTAGACATATCTGAAACGACTGAAGTCATCAATGAAAGTAACGAAGTATCTTTCACCATTCCTAGCTATGGGCTTAAAGGGTCCACATACATCCGAATGTATTAATCCCAATAAGTCTTTAGCCCTTTAATAGGTCCCTTTGAAAGGTGCTTTAGTCATTTTGCCTTGTAAACAAGATTCACATACATCAAACGAGTCTAGTTCATTTGATTTCAAAAGTCCATTCTTTTGAAGTGTATGCATTCGATTCTTGTTTATGTGACCAAGGAGGCAATGCCATAAGTAGGAATCACTCAAATCCCTTTTGAGTTTCTTGGTGTTTGCATAGAACATTGAGCTATTGTATGATGTGTCATCATGAACCAATTCATAAATACCATTCGAAGGCGAGGCCTTGAAATAGAACACATTATCTAAAGAAACATGGATATCATCATTAATGAAATTAAGATTAAAACCATATTGTTTCAAACGGGATACAGAAATAATGTTTCGTGATAAATCGGGTGCATACAAAACATTTTTCAAAATAAGCTCCAAACCACTTGGAAGCTTTAAAACAAAGTCTCTATGAGCTTTCACTTGCACCCTTGCTCCATTTTCCATGAATAGACTTGTTGTTCCCGCATCTTGATTAATTCTTTTGAACTCCTGCAAAGAATTGCAAATATGAGTTCCACATCCTGTGTCTAATACCCATGTATTAGAAGAAGTAATACTAAGCTCAATGTATACCATATATACATTACCTGAGGTTTGCCCTGCATCCCTCTTTTCCTTCAACTCCTTAAGGTAGACCGGGCAGTTACGTTTTCAGTGACCCATTTCACCGTAACCAAAGCACGGGTCTTCCTTGGGGTTAGCCTTTCAGGCAACCTTTTGCTTCTTGTTGTTATTGGTTGGGGTAACCATCTTCCCCTTTCCCTTGCCCTTGCCTTGGTAGGTGGGTCCTTTCCTCTTAGCCGCCTTTGGCTTAGAAGTGTTATTGTTCTTGGACCCGCCTTCATTGATCATAAACATGGGTGAAGCCCTTTTACCCATGCTTGCTTCTGCCGTCTTAAGCATGGCATGTAATTCGCCAATGCTTTTATCCTATCCATTCATATTGTAATTCATTACAAATGTGTCAAACCTCTTTGACAAGGAATTAAGGATAAGGTCCGTGGCTAATTCATTAGACACGTTGCAGTTTAGACGGTTCGCTCGATCAATTAGGCTTTTCATCTTAAGGACATAAGATGAAACGGATTGGGAGTCATCCATCCAACATGCATGAAGCGCTCGGACCGTTTCAAAGCGCTCGACACGAGCTTGTTGAAGGAACATCTCCTTCAACTGTGTGATCATGTCATATGCACTATGATGCTCGAAATCCTTTTGGAGTTCTGGTATCATAGTCCCAAGCATGAGGTAAGAAACTTGCACCGAATCGGTGCAATATTTCTCCCAATAAGCCATGCCTTCCGTATCATCCTCGTCCGGTTGATCGAGAATGGGGTCTTCCAACACATACGCCTTATCCTCAAGTTTGAGGACAATTCTTAGATTGCGGAACCAATCCATGAAGTTCGTATGGTTGAGTTTTTCCTTTTCGAGGATTGACCTCAACGATAGGTTGTTAAAGTTGATAGGTGCGTTTGGAATGTTGTTGTTATTGGCGGCCATCTACAAAATTTAACAAAGTTGTTTAAGTATCAATTTTAATTTAACAATCAATACCCTTTAAATCCAATTGATATTTATTAAATTTTAGAATCCAACGTTAAACCAAATTTCGGTTAGGTGACCTTTATCCTGTCATTTTATTTAGCTACGTAGTCATTATATGACAATTGCAATCCTTTTGCAATTTCTAAGTTATGGGATCATGCAATCCTTTTGCATGGCATATTTATCCCATCAACGCCTATTTGTTCCTCATGCTTCGGTGACCCTAAGTTCATGATTCCCAAATCAAGTCGTCCTACTTGTGCCAACGTGTAAATTCAACACACAAGTGGTTAGATGACCTTTATCCCACAAGTGTGCGAGATTCACCTCAATCATATTAGTTTGCTCATGACGGTTAGGTGACCTTTATCCCATTATGAGTTCCCTAATATTTTTAAGTGTTGCACAAAATAATGGCATTTAACTTGTTTGCCTTGTTAATTAAAGGGAATTTAAGTTTTCATAATATCTAATTTAAGAAAACTTTTATGCCATACACCAACATGTATTTAGTTTATGGTACTTATGAAAAACCATTTTCATGTCTTGTAATTTAGCCAATTACTTGATATAAACCATTTTATATGTATGATCCTTATCATGTTGTTAATAACCGTTTTATTAATGTCCTTTTAGCCGTTTTTAATTTAACCATTTAAATTGACATTTTGCATGTCGTTAATAATGTTTAATTTAACCAATTAAATTGTCATTTTTCTTATTGTTAACTTGTGTGATTAACTTGTAGCATACAAACATACAATCCACAATCATACAAAACAACCATGCATGCAAAACAAATATGTTCACAATCAAGCCAATTAGGTAGACATTTGTTTAGCCGAAAACAAATGCCACCGGTAAGGGTTATAACACAAAGTAGGAGATTTTAAATCTCCCACTTAATCTTGCATCCAAATGCATCTTCTTGTGTTCTTCAAGTCTTCATTATCTTCATCATTTTACAAAATATATCCTAATACATTTTTCTAAAAATGAAAATACAACCTAATCTATTTTACATACCAAATATAAAATAAATTACATAACTAAATGAATAATTATTACAAACCAAATGAATGAATTAATATTACATGCCAAATGAATAATTAATCAACCAAACAAACATGCATTCAAACATAAGGTCAAGGCATTGATTGTGAACATTAATATATCAAAAAAATGACCAAAATGGAAGAACCCGAAACCCATTTTGGGTCCTAAACAATTCGGCCAAAACTACAAACCCACCCAAATCCATTAATTTTGCATTTTACTTTCATGCATGTTAGTAGAATGCAAAGTTGATGGATTTTAAAGACCAAATATAAGAAGTATATTTCATAGACTTCGGCTCTAGATACCATTGATGGAATTCAACATATCAACAAGTTCATAATGTTAACTTGATCATAAAACCCATTCATGTAAAGTTATAACAAGCGGAAGCATGATAATTTAGAAAGCAAGTTAATATGTTAAACCATTTTAGATGAATTCCATAAGGTTATCAAGTTATGAAATAAATGCTTACATAAATATACATAAAGGAAGAAGGTTATACCTCCTCTAAGATGAGTAGAGAGCTGAATTTTGGACAGCAAATTGATGATGAAAATGATGGAACCTAGCCTCTAACTTGAAGCCTCAAGAGTGTTATACCCACAAGCCCTTTATGCACCAACACCACCTTTGTTTTAGTTAGGATTTAGACACCAAATGAACTAGTTTATCAAGCTCAAAGCACCCTCTTTTTCTGTCCTATATTTCGGCCAGCAGCAATCAAAGAGAGGGAGAGAGTTTTTTTTTAAAACTTATCACTTGAATTCCTTAGTCCATTACTTGGTTAAAGAGAAGCATGCATGTACATAAGGAGTGTGCACATAGAAAGCAACAACAAAAGCATGGGTGGTCTTTCTTGGTCATATAAAACCGCCACCACCCCCTTATTTTATACAAAATCAGTTTTTTTTAAAACTTGTAATAAAATACCATGCTTATATTATGTTACTTGCATTTTATTTTGTTTTATAAACCAATTTATAAAACATAACACATCTTAATTATTTAAACCTATAAATAATTAAACCCTTTGTAAATATAAATTATCCAAATAATTTATCTCAAGTGATAATATTTTAGAAAATCGATTTTCTAAAGTTCAAGTGTCACGTATTTACTTAATGATCCAATCATTAAGACTAAATACATATAAAGTGTCGGTGAGCTTGTTATTGGGTATGACCCGACTTGGATCATAACACATTAGCCACATTAATTTAATATGTCTCTCGGGCATACGAAATACCTTCACGAACATCATCCAGAACATTGTTAATGTAGTGGACAATGTTGATTCTACTGATTTGTGGCATAAAAGACTTGGCCACATGAGTGAAAAATGGATGTCTATCTTGTTTAAGAAAAATGTGTTGTCGGGTGTTAGTGATATTAATTTGAGTAAGTGTTCTACTGTTTGGCAGGTAAACAGACCAGAGTTGCGTTTAAGAGTCATTCTCCTTTTTGAATAGAGAACGTACTTGATCTAGTACATTCGGATGTGTGTGGGCCTATGAAGACTAGGACACTTGGTGGATGTTCCTACTTTGTTACATTCATCGATGATCATTCCAGGAAGGTGTGGGTTTATACCTTAAAGTCAAAGGATCAAGTATTTGAAAAGTTTAAGGAATTTAATGCACTAGTTGAAAGGCAAACGGGGAAGAAACTCAAGTGTATTCGGACTGATAATGGTGGTGAATATATTGGCAGATTTGATGCTTATTGTAAGGAGAATGGTATTCGGCATCAAAAAACTTCACCAAAGACACCTCAGTTGAATGGCTTAGCAGAAAGGATGAACAGAACTTTGGTTGAGAGAGTTAGATGTTTGCTTTCATATGCAGGGTTGTTCGATTCCTTTTGGGGTGAGGCATTAAATACGGCAGTTCATATTATTAATCTAACCCCTTGTGTACCTTTGCGTTTTGATGTTCCTAACAGGGTTTAGAGCGGCAAAGATGTTTCTCACTGTCATTTACGAGTCTTTAGATGTAAAGCATTTGTTCATGTTCCCAAAGATGAAAGGTCAAAGCTTGATATGAAGACTAAGCCATGTGTATTCATAGGTTATGGTGAAGATGATTTTGGGTACAGGTTATATGATCCAGTTCAGAAGAAACTCGTACGAAGTCGAGATGTTGTGTTTACAGAAGATCAGATGTTAAAAGATGTTGATAAGACAGATTCAGTTCCTCAACCTAGTGCTGATCTTGTTGATTTGGATCCAGTTACTCCACAACATGTTGGAGATGATGTTCATAATGATGAACATGGTACTGATGATGATTATGCTCCGGAGCAGGTAGAGATTCCAGTACCAGATATTCCTTCATTTGTCCCACTTAGGCGGTTTACACGAGACCGTCATCCTTCTGTTAGATATTCTGCTGATGAGTACGTATTACTCACTGATGGGGGAGAGCCAGAGTGTTATTCAGAAGCAATGAAAGATGAGCATAAGAAAGAGTGGGGTGAAGCTATGCAAGATGAGATGAATTCTTTGTATGAGAACAATACTTATGACCTGGTGAATTTACCTAAAGGCAAAAGAGCTTTGAGAAACAAATGGGTATTCAAAGTGAAGACAGACAAGCTTACTTCACAACCAAGGTACAAAGCTAGGTTAGTCGTTAAAGGATTCAGCCAGAAAAAGGGTATTGATTTTGATGAGATTTTCTCTCCGGTCGTGAAGATGGGATCTATTCGAGTGGTTCTTGGGTTAGCTGCTAGTCTTGATCTTGAGGTTGAACAGATGGATGTCAAGACTGCTTTTCTTCACGGTGATTTGGATAAGGAAATCTACATGATGCAACCTGAAGATTTTTAGGTTAAGGGTAAAGAAAATTATGTTTGTAGACTTCAGAAAAGTCTATATGGGTTGAAGCAAGCACCGAGACAGTAGTATAAGAAGTTTGAGTCGGTTATAGGAAAGCAAGGCTACTGAAAGACAACTTCAGATCATTGTGTTTTCTTTCAGAGGTTTGGTGATGATGATTTCATCATATTGTTGTTATACGTTGATGATATGTTGATTGTTGGTAAAAATATTAAAAGAATTGCGCAGTTGAAGCGAGAATTGAGCAAGTCTTTTGCTATGAAAGACTTGGGACCAGCAAAACAAATTCTTGGCATTCGGATTTCTAGAGATAGAGGTGCTAAGACGTTACATATATCACAAGAGCAATACATTGAAAAGGTGCTTAGTAGATTCAACATGGAGAATGCTAAAGTGGTTAGTTCCCCTCTTACTAACAACTTTAAGCTAACAGATAGAGATTGCCCTACTTCAAAGGAGGATGTTGAGGAGATGGATAAAGTTCCATATGCTTCAGTGGTTGGTAGCTTGATATATGTTATGGTGTGTACTAGGCCTGATATAGCTCATGCGGTAGGTGTTGTTAGTCGGTTTATGTCAAATCCGGGTAAGAAGCATTGGGAAGCAGTTAAATAGATTTTGAGATACTTACGAGGTACTTCAAAGTTAGGTATCACATTCGGAAATGGACAGCCGGTGCTTGTTGGTTATACAGACTCAGATATGGCAGGAAACAAAGATAACATGAAATCCACTTCTGGATATTTGATGACTTTCGCAGGGGGAGCAGTTTCATGGCAATCAAGGTTACAAAAGTGTGTTGCATTGTCTACGACCGAGGTTAAGTATATGGCAGCAACAGAAGCGTGCAAAGAACTATTGTGGATGAAAAGGTTTCTACAAGACCTTGGGTTTAAGCAATCACGATATGTGGTTCTTTGTGATAATGAGAGTGCGATTCATTTGGCTAGAAATTCTATGTATCATAAGTGGACAAAACATATAGATGTGCGGTATCATTGGATTAGAGAATGTCTTGAAGATGGTTTGTTTGAACTTGATAAAATTCATACCGATGATAATGGTTCCAACATTTTTACAAAGGCTTTAGCAAGTGAGAAGCTCAAGATATGTTGCACGATCGTCGGGATGGCGAACTCTTCCACATAATTGGAAAGGGGGAGATTTGTTGGGTTTTAATTTGGTTTCCAATTAATGTGAAAGGCCCAAGCCCAACAAAATTAGGCACAATGGTTGTTTGACTTGGTCAACCATCAGAGGCATTTCTTAATTCAAATCAAGTGCAGCTGTATTCATCATTTAGAGATCAAAAAAGAGAGAAGTCAACTCAAGAAAAAGTGTGTTTTCTCAATTCCCGTTTTTATGTACAGCAGCCCAGTAAATCGACGATCCCCGGAGATCCGACCGTTGAATCTTCTTCAATTTTGGACTGTGTCTTCCTGACATCAGGGCCAACATTTTCAACCATTAAATTTTTCTAAAGAGGTCTGTAGGTCGTGATTTTGCTGCTGTAACAGAGAGCAGTTTTTTGGGTGAGATAATTCCTCTTTTGTCTTTTAGGTTGTTCATATACTTGTTGATTGTTGTAGTTCAAGAGTATGATGATGTTGTATACCTCTAGATGATCCAGAGAAGACCTATTGTATTGTTCTCCTTGTTGATGATAGTGAAGTTTAAGTGGCTTACGAGTCCCGTTGTTTTTACTCTCGATTTTGAGGGGTTTTCCACGTAAAAAGTCTCGTGTGTATTGTGTGTGCTTGATTATTGCTTAGCTACTGATTTGCTACTGATTTGGTATTGTTTAGCTACTGATTTGGGTTGGATTTGGTATAGCTTGTTTGTTAGCATCCTCACGGGTTCATACGGGTCGGAAAAGTATTGGTCAAACGGGTTTGTTTCCGCTTTGTAGATTGTCCGTTGTGATTATTTTCCCATTATTTTCACCATAGCCCATGAACACAAATTTCTTACTTTTGTCATCTAACTTTGTTCTTCTTTGATCAGGAACATGTGCATAGGCGATGCTGCCAAACACCTTAAAATGTGAAACAGTTGGCTTTATTCCACTCCATGCTTCTTATGGTGTGCGATCTTCAAGTTTCGAGTGTGGACATCTATTTTGAACATATACGGAGCAAGCTACAGCTTCTGCCCAGTATTCTTTTGGCACACCTTTGCATTTTAACATTGATCGAACCATGTCAAGTATGGTTCTATTCTTCCTTTCGTCCACCCCATTTTGTTGTGGGGAGTAAGATGATGTTAGAAATCTCTTTATTCCTTGTTCATCACAATATTTGGCAATTGCAAGTGACAAGTATTCTCCTCCTCTATCTGATCTCAATGCTTTAATAGAGTGACCAGATGTTTTTTTGACTATTGCTTTAAATCTTTTGAATGTTTCAAACAAGTTTTTGGGTAAACCGCGCTTCGCTGCAGTCGAAGTGCGGTTGATCATGTAAGAACTTGTCGATTTTTGTAAAGGAAAAAAATAATTTAAAAAAAAAGGCTATTATGACTCGAAATCACGAATATTATATACCCATGTAAGGCGCCTAAATATCCATCCATTTTTTGTATTTTAAATATGACATTATTTATTTATAATTTCAATAAATCGTGTTTTAAGTTTATAAAAGAAATGCGCTACCCTTTGTTTATCCAAACGTACACTCCATAACCACTCATCCACTAACACCTTTGTATTATAATGAGCCCCCGATAATAGCCCGAGATATTTATTTTTGAAAAGCGTCCATTTTACGTATTGGTAGTTGCGTCGTGTTTGTAAAATTATTTCGAGTTGAACCGTGGTTTAAAAAAAATTTAACGCGCGGCGAGCGAGAAGATGTGGTCAAATGAATATTTGGGTGAGTTTTTTTTCAAGTTTTTTTTATTTAGAAATATGTAAGTTTCACTTTAGCTTTTGGAGTTTGGGGTGTTTGACATTTGTTAGTAAAGGGTACTAGTGAGTAAGACGATTTTAGCGGAAATTGTAAGGAAAAAAAGGGTAAAAATAGCAAAATAAGAAGGAATGATAACGTTTTTGTGAGAAAAATAAGTTTAAAAACAAAATGGTAAAACTTTTTTTGTACGCCTTTAGTAAGAATAGTAGGGGAAAATGAGAGGGAAATGGTAAAAAGAAAAAAAAATATATCACTGTTGCTTAGTATTGAGCCTTGTAGGTACAACTATTTCTACACAACGTACAACTCGATTAAGCTTGGAAGGGGTACTATTCACCAATAGTACCCCAAATTTGCTCTAATGTATATATATACAATGCCTCAGACTTCTCTTTCAACAAATACACTGATGTGCGAGCGAAGGGGTACGAAATATACTTATTTTTAATATGAAATACGGCGAAATATGATACAAGTTTTATTTATTTATATAGATGGATATACCTAAACCTTGCTACAACACTTATAGGCAGTGTACCTAATCGTAGAGTAGTGTAGTTTTTAGTAAGTCCGGTTCGTTCCACGGGGAGCTAGTGAATACGTACTATATTTTTAACAACTATATTTATATAAAATGTATATAATTATATATAGTAATAATAATATATAAAAGGGGGGTTTACCGTTTAATGACCGGTTTGTCGATTTTATATTTTAAGCGTAAAGATAAATGACAATAATTAAAGTGTGTAAAATAAATAACAATATTAAAATGACAATAAATAAAATGACAGTAAATAAAAATACGATGAGATATAAAATAGAACAATTATGCTTATTTAAACTTCCGTAACCATGATGTTTGACGTTTTGATTTTAATTTATTACTCTGGGTTAATTGTCCTTTTGTCCTGGATTATTTGAAACCTATCCGGTTTTTGTCCATAATAGTCCATCGGTCATAAATATAAAGTGCGAGTGTCCTCGTCAAATTACCCTTATACCCGAAGTCAAATATTCCAACTAATTAAAGATTTAAACTGTGACGCAGTTATCACTTCTGTCAACAATTACACCAGTTATCACTGTATGTAATCCACCCATGTTTTGATTAGATATGAATATTAATTTACCCACTTGATCAGTTTGAATAATCAATTACCCAACCCGAATAATTAATTAAATGATTATAATAGATTCCGTATGAATGTCACTAAATAGGACAACCATAATCATTATTAATTATTAAGTTAATTAATTTGAAGATAGGTTCGACAGACTCCAATGAGTTGTCACTCAATTAGACAATACCTCCCATCTATTAATAGTCCATAGTCAAATGCCCACAAGTGTCGGTCTTTTGTTCAAACATTAATTATGGTACAAAATCCAATAACCCCGTCTTTAATATATAGTCTAACATCACGATTACTTCGGCTCAAATAAACATAATAATAACTTAGTTACGATACATTAATTTAAAAAGGAAGAACATAGCTTACAGTGATTATTTATCGCGTAGCGTTACACGGACAGAGTTCCGACTTTAAAACCCGTAAAACATTTCTTACAATAACCCAAATTATTATTAATATTAAATTAAACTTTAATATTATAAATATAAATATATATATCGTATATAGATAGAGAGATTGAGTGAAAAAGGGATGCCGAATTCGAGCAGAATGCGTGAGCTTTTATAGGCCCACTTTGAACTGTACAGCTCCGCGAGTGCGGTACTTTTGTTCCTTACAGCTCCGCGAGTGCGGAGCTTCGGATTCCAGCTCACCAAATTGAGTTAAACATGAGCTGCTGAATATTATAATATATAATATAATAATATATAATTTCATATAATTATATATATATTATATTATATTCTTGTGCATAGTTGACTTGTAATTTTAGCTCAGTTGAGTTGTACGTTGATGCTCGGTTTATGTCTCAGTTCCGAATTTTGTACGCCTTTTCGTACGCTTAGATATCTTCTACTTTGCGTTTCGCGGCTTGTACTCTTGTCATTTTTAGGCGTTTCTCATCAATAAATTGAACCACTTGGATTGTACTTTGTACTTTTTAGCTTTTTGGTCATTTGCGTCTTCAAATCGTCGATTCTGTCTTTTGTCTTCGCACTTATTTATTTAAACGATTATTACATAAAAATAGAACAATTGCAACTAAAAGCTTTACTTATTGGAAGGATATTGCGCCTAAATATATATTCATTTGGAGCACTATCAAATATCCCCACACTTAAACGTTGCTTGTCCTCAAGCAATACATAACTTGAAATTAAATCACACTTCACTCGAATCACACTTTTTTTTATTCTCACACTTTATACATCGGTGATTTTGATACGGCGGTATAAACAATGATAGTAACAATGTGGTTTACAGTCCCACATGACTATAAAAATTTAGATCCTTTAAGGAAATTAGATCTTTATGAAAACATTTGATCTTTTGAAAATTCAAGCTAGATTTTACCCTAGACAAGTTTTCTGGAATAACCCTTCACCGGTGTTTGCAAAATATTTTTGTGGGTTTTCTGGGTTTCAGATTTTTAAAATTTTAGCTCAAAACTTGTGGTTTTGTGTCACCCACTTGCTAACCTTGAATTAGGAAAGCAACACGTCCAGTATACTTGCTCCGTATATTACCTTTCGGTAAACTACCGTCCAGTTGTAAAGAAAAGCGATGAACAAGCAACTGTTAAGGCAATGTCCCATGACATGCAGATAATTATGGTCAAAAATGTGTCGGATGCAATTACTATCTTTTGTAGAAGAAATAGTAAAGATCACCCTATAATTTTTCGGTCTGGCACAAGGTCCTGTCTTCGACCATGCTATGCAACCACCATTCTTACGGTTGACACCCGATTTGGTTCAGGTGACCTAATGAATTCCGATGAATTCTCAGGATTTTACATTCAATGGTAATGAACGCATTGAAAATAGGTTTTCAGAAAACAAATCGGTTTTAATTTGATCAAAATATTTTCTCGTTCAAGCTCGAGTTTAGATATCATTGAATTTCATGAGTATGAATTCTCAATTTTTAAGGTCAATCTCAAGGATTGAGTAATATCAGTCTTAAAAGCTGATTTTTAATCTTTAAGGAGATTATCCTTTCTGGGGGTCTGATTCATTAGTCTTAACCAGCTAATTTGCACGGCGCCCTCCCCATTTTACGAGACAGATCCTCTCATGGTTAGGATAAGTCTGACCACATGGCGACCCTGTTTGATGCTGAGGTCCGTGGATTTCCTGCTGATTTTAGAGATGACTTTTCTAGATTTTTCGTCAACCTACAGCTGGTCTGGACGACAACTTCCTGACCTAAATCAAGAAGCGCGTGTCTTTTTCGGAAGACTCTACTTCCTTTTAATGATGGAATTGATTCATCGTGTAGATCCATCTTTCTTTCAAATATATTACAGTAAATCGGGTAAAACTGATTAGTTTAGTCCAAAGCAAAAGTACCTGCAATAATCTTGTACAAATATGTGATATATGTTTTGAAGAACTTGGTAAATTCTTTCCACACTTAGCTTTTATTTATTCTTTTCTTTGCCTTTTTATTCTCCTTTATTCCATTTTAAATGAATTCAAGCATTTTGGGTTGTTTCTCCATTTATGTTCTCTCCGAGGTAACAATAATTTCGGTATTATAACCTAGTTTTATCGTTCATAAATATGTATAAACATGATTTTGAATTCATTAATTGAAATTTTTCCAAATTTTCACAAAATTTGGCAATTAAACTAAGTGTAAACCCGAGAGAATTTATAACCCTTCCCCACACTTGAGATCTTGCAATGCCCTCATTTGCAAGAAATCAGTAAAAATTTAAATTCATGAGGGTGATTAGTGTAGAAAAATGATTAAAAATACCGAGTTTGCAAACATATTGTTTTATATCACATTTGATATGTTACGTCTTGTCGTTAAAATTAGTAGCTTTTGCTGAACTTAATGTCAGTCTTTGAAAGTACGCTGTTTTACCCTGTTTTGTACATAAGATAAACTACAAACATATATAATACATATATATATATATATATATATATATATATATATATATATATATATATATATATATATATATATATATATATATATATATATATATATATATATATATATATTATAAAACCTTTATTTATTAAAACAACCAATGGGCTTTCGTGACTGGCAATATCCCGACCATGTTTGCCTCCTAAAGCGTTCTATTTATCGCCAAAAACAAGCACCACGTGCATGGTACCAACGTTTTGCCGACTTTGTAGCTACTATCGGGTTCATTCATAGCAAATGTGATCACTCTCTATTTGTTTATCACAATGGAAATGACATTGCTTATCTACTACTTTATGTCGACGACATCATATTGACAACTTCATCTACCAAGTTGCGTGATCACATTATTCGACTACTAGCTAAGGAATTTTCCATGAAATATTTAGGCCCGTTAAGTTCGTTTCTTGGTATATCAGTAACACGAAATAACACGGATCTGTTCCTTAATCAACAGGCCTATGCGCGTGACATTATATAACGGGCAGATTTGGTTCATTGCAACCCGGTAAGAACCCAGTAGATACTTTAGGCAAACAAAGTTCGATCATCGACAAACCATATTCTAAACCAACTTTGTATCATAGTCTAGCCGGAGCCCCGCAATACTTGACTTTTAGTTGCCCCGACATCTCTTATGCGGTTCAACAAGTTTGTCTCCACATGCACTCACCACATGAAGCCCATATGCATTCTTTAAAATGTATCATACGCTACATAAAAGGTACTTTATCGTTTGACCTGCGTATTTCAGAAAGTACTAAATCATCTCTTGTTTCATACACCGATGCGGATTGGGCGGGATGCCCCGACACCCGTCGCTCCACCTCCGGGTATTGCGTTTATCTAGGAGACAACTTAACCTCATGGTTATCAAAAAGGAAACCAATCGTATCACGTTCGAGTGTCGAAGAAGAATATAGGAGTGTTGCTAATGTAGTAGCCGAAACGTGTTGGTTGCGTAACCTACTTCTCGAACTACACAACCCACTTGCCAAAGCCAAACTCGTTTTTTGTGATAACGCCAGTGCCATTTACTTGTCTGGCAACCCGGTTCAACACCAACGCACGAAATATATTGAGCTAGATATCCATTTTGTACATGAGAAGGTGGCACGTGGTCAGGTTAGAGTGTTGCATGTACCTACCCGCTTTTAGATTGCCGATATTTTCACTAAGGGATTACCGCGTATTCTAGAATCTATTTGAAGAAATCAGACACAATCTTTGCCTTCGGGATTCGAACGCTTCGACTGAGGGGGATATAAGACATAAAATATGTTAGCTGTACTATACATAGTCCATATTATTGTACCTGTCGATAGTTTATGTAACATACAGAGTCAATTGTAAAGCACTCTAAAATAGGATAGTTAGTTTAGCTTACTTCATTGTATATCTAATATTTCTGTTGTAACTCTGCTAATATATAAGTAGCTAATGATGAATGAATACACAAGGTTTACATTCCTTTAGGTACTATTGTCCACGTGTCAGCCTTGTCAACGCCATCTAGATGCCACCTAGACTCCACGTCATAATCTTCAGTCAACTATTCCGGCAAATTTTTCCGACCAACAAAACCTCCTATAAGATTTTTATTTTCCGTTGCATTATGTCAGCAAATTTACTCACAAATACTTAAATTTGATTCCTTTATTGAACATGCTAGAATAGCTCTAAAGAGAAAAAGGTACCATAAAAATGACTAGACAACAGTCCAGAGACAGGCTATGTGTCGTTGATGGGATTCTTTATCATCATGCAAGAGTAATTGAAAACATCATATGGGTTCTCATACTTTTACAAGTTTGCTAATCATTAATATGACTTCTGTTGGAATTATCTATAATTTAATGTTACAGATGTAAGTGCTAGTTGGAATAATCTCAATGGAGGAAGCTAGGGGTTTGATTATAATATGGTAAATGCCCTGCCAACATCCTGTTGAATGGGTGAAGAATTTGATCAAAGGAACAAGACGTGACTTGACGAACAAGGCGCTTGACTTGGTGAACAATTCGTAGGGAGCTTGACTTGGTGAACAAGTCGTAGAGATCTTGTTGCCTTAATTAAATCATCTAGTAGGAATGGAGTATGGAACAAGTAATAGATATTTATGGAATGTCTTTTGCTTGAAGGACAAGTTTAACTTGGTGGACAAGTTTAACTCTTCCAATAAATTGTAACCCCTAGCCTCATTGTAATGTGTGCACGAAAATAATAGAAGAAAATCTCTGGTTTGCGGCCGTGGAGTAAACCCTTCTCTGTGTTTTGGAGTTGAGATATAACCACGTTAAATACCTGTGTCGTTTGTACTTTATTTATCGCTATGCTTTAATTATACATTTGTCGTTCGTGGGTTAGTGATTCGCATAAATCACTTGTCTTGTTAGGGCCTACCGAATTCCTAACACATCCTTCCCCAAAAACTGAACTTGATAGCTAATCATCACCGTGTCTATATTTTCATTTCATCCATTATTGCCTCTTATTGTGCTTCGGAATCTCGAAAGCATATTTTATGTGTATAACTGATTTGTTTGTTATTACGTGTTTATTTCTGATTAAATAAAGCTTAATGTGAAGAGAATGATGGCGTGGAGTCTACGCAGTGTTAGGAATTATGGACCCAACAAGACCGATGATTTAAACCAATCACCAAACTCACGAACGATAAACGATAACATAAAGCATAACGATAAATGTAAACGACACGAGATTTAACGTGGTTATATCCAAACTCCAAAACACGGAGAAGAGTTTACTCCACGGGCGCAAACCAGAGATTTTTACTATTATTTTTGTGCACACAGATTATGAGTTACATAGGAAGTATTTATAATGAAAAAAGGAAACACAAATCCAACCCGTATACCGAGTCCTAATGCTATAAAAATTGTGGACGTTGCTTGTAAAACAATACATTACGTGAGAAAGTAAATCTCACATTTGGTGACCATAATGTCACCAATGGTGACATTCTAGAATCCCAAAAAAGATTTTAAGCTCGATGTCATATCTCACGTAATGCACTCCTAGCTCACGTTTGAGACATGAAGATTCTTTGTTTTAATTTCCTTCACCACTAACAATCTCCCACTTGAAGGAGAATTTAAACAACCTTCACTAACCCGAAAACGATGTTTCTTCAGCACCCACAATAACTCCAGATTAGCTGATTACCAACTCCTTTTGATATCGCCAGATGAGACACCCGGATCACGCCGCATTTCACTCGTCAACCACGAGCAAATGAAGTCTTTCGATACCAAAAAACGCCACTGAGTGATAATCCAATCTCTTAGTTCTAGCTTGGACTATCTTGGTTTCTACGCCACCATCTTCTAACATCTTCTTACATTAGAAGACCAATTGAAGTATGCGACTCTTCAATTATAGGATTCTTCCATGAGACAAACACCATCTCATTGATCAATCTAGACATGTTCAATCCTGAACCCACATGTTAATGATCACCCTCGTACAGGATTTTACCGTATATCTATGTTTTTCCTTTCCAGCAATCAGAAAATCCAATAGACTCCCTCATAGACTCTTCATCAAGGCTCTAATGAGAACAATGTCACAACCTCGAAATCTAGTAACTTTTCAACTTTCCGCTTTCTCGCTGGTACACTGACTTCCTCGTAGCTATGAATTTCACAAACCCATCTTCTCATCCCAAGCACGCTCCCACTGTACTAGTAAGAAATAAAACCGCGGTTACTCGAGAAGAAACTTGGTTCGTCCCACCAGTCAGTCGCAAATTTCTTTGTCATCCGAGAGTAAAACAAGTACTCGAAGCCCTAGTGTTACCTGGAATCATCACACTAACCTTGAGAACTTTGGAGAACAAGGTCGCATAATTATCTCCACCACTCTACTAGTTGACTAACTCCCACTAGCTCGATAACTTCCGTCGATTACTAAACTCAACCGAGTTCCCGACACCCTCAACGATCCTAGAAAGCTCAAGTTCCATAATATCCCAATCATATTGGAATATCCGACTATACTCTTGGTCACCCAGTTTCATAACACACAAGCACCAACTTTCACCGATAACTAATACTGTCAACTTCGACTCGATGCATCTTGTTCGTTATCCAAATGCTCTAACCCGAGATAAAAAGAACCTCCTGAGCTCTCATAACAAACCCACATCCCCAAATAACACAGGTTGTATTGCTCGAAGTTTCACGAGACAAAAAACTGTCTCGCACTCGCGTCATCAAACCCGAAAAGGTTCAACCCTGAAACTACCCAAATTCGAAAACTCATATCTGAAAATCCAACGGTCCGATCAACCTCGAATACTTACCACAACTAGAACTATGTGTGTAGAATCACCAGCCCAAAAATCAAGTCGATCCAACGGTAGACGACCCACAATTAATTTTCTCGCACAGCTGCGCAAACAAACTCCAAAAGGGTTTTTCCTGGCGGCTTCAAAATGCGAAAAAATATAACTCCAAATTGAACGGTCCGATCGCTACGAATTTTGGATATGTTTTAGACATACATATCTACCACGTACAGAAAAAGTTTCAAGACGATCCGACGGTTAACGAACCCTCTATGAATTTTCGACCACAGCTCTGTAATTAAACCTAAACCGAGTTACTGCAACTTCGGAAAATTTTATCTCCCAATCCAAGAGTCTGATCACTTTCAAATTTGGTACACCACTAGAACTATGAGCCTTCAACCTACGGTTAAAATATCACAGAGATCCAACGGTTAACAAAACCGTTACGAATTTCCTATCACAGGTGCGTTAGAATTCCGAATTTCGAAAAATCTCTCTTTCACAACAAAACCTATCGATCCGACCACCGACTCCGTTATCACCACGAATCACCACAATAATCTATTATAATCATAGACCAATTTTAATAGATTATCTCATGAGTACATAGACATACCCGTGAGTTCTTCGCGATATCTTCAACTAAGCCCTTTGATCTCAATACATGTTGTACAAAACCCGTCTTCGTTCACCATGCTTTCAAATCGCCATCGCTCCCACTTGAAACCTTGAGCTCTTGATACCACTTGTTAGGAATTATGGACCCAACAAGACCGGTGATTTAAACCAATAACCAAACCCATGAACGATAAACGATAAGATAAAGCATAACGATAAATGTAAACGACACGAGATTTAACGTGGTTATATCCCAACTCCAAAACACGGAGAAGAGTTTACTCCACGAGCGCAAACCAGATATTTTCACTATTATTTTCGTGCACACAGATTATGAGTTACATAGGGAGTATTTATAATGCAAAAAGGAAACACAAATCCAACCCGTATACCGAGTCCTAATGCTATACCAATTGTGGACGTTGCTTGTAAAAACATTCATTACATGAGAAAGTAAATCTCACATTTGGTGACCATAATGTCACCAATGGTGACATTCTAGAACCCCAAAAAAGATTTTAAGCTCGATGTCATATCTCACGTAATGCACTCCTAGCTCACGTTGGAGCCATGAAGATTCTTTGTTTTAATTTCCTTCGCCACTAACACGTAGCGTCTAGGTGGCAATGACAATGCTGCCACATGGACAATATTACTTGACACTTTTTGAAATCGTAATCCTTTGCATAATCCAAATAAAAAAACATCATTCAAGAGTGATTCTATATACTCTAATTGAATTTTAATTCTTGTTCATATAATCATTTTCGTTGTTAATCATGTTAGCAAGTGGTATTAGAGCCACTTAATCAGGCTCTTATTTTTAGGTGCAAAAGATCCATCGTAAGGTGCAGCTTGGACAGTCCTTCTATGATCAGATCTTTCAAAACTTTCTGGGAGAAGAAAGCGATTGGAATATGGAATTATAGGGTGTAACTGAATGCAATTCTTGAATTAGTGCTTGGTGAGTTTAAGGTTAAAGCAGAGATGGTGAATGCAAAATTTGACAATGATAAGTTCGATGGAGAGAACGATCATGGTTTAAGGAGGGTCAATATGCATGCACTATTGGTTCAACATGGTTGCTGTTGTGGTTATAATCGACAAGTAATACGAGTAATAGCAGTAAAGCGAATAAGTAAAGAAGCAAGACACAAGGTTTACGTGGAAACCCTCTAATTAACGAGGGAGAAAACCACAGGCAACGAACAACGATCCACTATATAAAACGAGTACAAACGGATCTAACAGTGTATATGTTGGAATAGCAGATGAAAAATATGCGTATGTATGTGTGTAGGGCGTTAGATATCGCAGGCTAAAAGGGTTTATATTTATACCCGTACAATGTGTAATTAGATTAGGAAACTAAATCTAGTCGATATCTAACTATAAGTTAATATGGATCCCTAAACTTGAGGACCAAGGCAAATACTTGGGCCAGGAAAAAAAACCTGGTAGTTTGGATCACGACTTCAACAATTCTCCACCTTGAGCCAAAACGCATAATATCAAATGTTGTCGTTGCCGCACCCCGGAGGGTCTAGACTTTAGTGATGCCCATTAGTTCCAAGCAATGTTGGAACTTAGTAGGCGGTAATACCTTCGTAAGCATGTCAGTAGGATTGTCACTAGTATGCACCTTACCAACGATTATTTTACCCTTCTCGACAATGTCTCGGACAAAATGGTACCTAACATCAATGTGTTTGATCTTCGAATGGAACTTGTGGTTTTTAGTTAAGTGTACTGCACTTTGATTATCACATAACACCGTAACGACATCTTGAGGCAAACCCAATTCACTAATCATACCACGAATCCATATAGCTTCCTTTACCCCTTCGGTAGTTGAAATATATTCGGCTTCGGTAGTTGAGAGTGCAACTATAGATTGCAGGGATGAGTACCAACTTATAGCCGACCCACAATGAGAAAATATATAAGATGAGAGACACTTCCTCTTATCTAGATCTCCACCGTAGTCGGAGTCAACATAACCTTGAACACCATTTGTTCCAGCACGTCTTTCTTCAAATGAGAGATCAACATTGCAGGTGCCTTTTAGATAGCGCAGTATGTATTTAACAGCCACCCAATGACTTTTTCCTGGGTTATGCATGTACCTACTTTGCTAACTGCATGAGCTAAATCAGGGAGGGTGCATACCATAGCATACATTAAACTCCCAACAGCGTTTGCATACGGAACCGTAGCCATGTAGTTCTTATCTTTGTCCGACTTGGGGCATTGTTCAGCGAAAATTTTAAAGTGAGGTGCAAGAGGAGTAAATACTGGTTTGTTTTGACTCATGTTGAAATGCTCGAGAACCTTCATGATATAGCCACTTTGAGAGATAGTCAGCTTTCTAGCACCTCTATCTCTACGGATTTCCATCCCTAAGATACGTTTTGCAGGGCCCAAATCTTTCATCTCAAATTCATTATTTAATTCGTCCTTCAATTTCATAACATGAGATACCTTTGATGCAGCGATGAGCATGTCGTCAACATACAAGACCAGATAGAGTACATAATCATCATCATACTTCTTTATATATACGCACTCGTCATAACTACTTCGTGAGTAGCCATGACTAGTCATAAAGGTATCAAATCTTCGGTACCACTGACGAGGTGACTGTTTCAAACCGTACAATGACTTTTTCAACTTACATACGTGATCCTCCTTTCCGGGTACTTCAAAACCTTCGGGTTGTTTTACATATATTTCTTCTTCAAGGAGGCCATGGAGAAAAGCCGTTTTTACGTCCATTTGTTCTAGTTCCAAATCTAGCAAGGCTACGATGGAAAGCACAATACGAATAGAAGTGTGTCGAACAACGGGAGAAAATACCTCAGTGAAATCAATACCTTCACGCTGGTCGAACCCACAGACCACGAAACGAGCTTTGTAACTTTTGCTTTCAACCCCCGGTATACCTTCTTTTATTTTAAATAACCACCTAGAACTAATAGCTCGCTTGTTCTTAGGTAGTCGAACAAGATCCCAAGTCTCGTTCTTGTGAAGACTTTCTATCTCTTCTTCCATAGCAGCTGCCCACTTATCACCTTCGAGACTCGATATAGCTTCTTTGTACGTTTTAGGTTCGGATTGCTCAATATCAGCGGCTGCAGCGAAACTGTACGGGATTATATTACACTCATATGAACTGAACCTTTCGGGCCTACTGATTTGCCTTCTTACACGGTCTCGGGCTAACGAGTACGTGGGCTGCTGTGGCCCAACAGTTTCTGTTTCAGTAGCGGGCTGAGCTGCCGCGGTTTCGGGCCCATTAGTTTCATTGTCGAGCTCCACCTCAACTGTAACAGTATCATTTTTAGACTCAATAGGTTTTGGGCTTGAAGCAGATTCCAGATTTATGATTGCATTTTCATTGAATGTAACATCTAGGCTATGGATTATTCGTTTGTATTTCGGATCCGGGCACCATACCCGAAAACCTTTCACACCAGAACCATAGCCTAAAAACACGCATTTTACAGCACGTGGAGCTAATTTCCCTTCACTAACATGAACATAAACCGGGCATCCAAAAATTCAAAGGTGTGAATAGTTAACTGGATTACCTTACCATAGTTCCTCAGGTATATTATCTTCGAGTGAGCGATGAGGCGAGCGGTTTATTAAGTACGTTGCAGTTGTCGCAGCTTCCACCCAGAAGGTCTTTTCTAATTTAGCATGTGAGAGCATACATATTACTTTTTCCATGATTGTACGGTTCATTCTCTTGGTGACCCCGTTTTGTTGCGGTGTTCGTACAAGTGAGTGATGTCGGGCAATTCCTTCCTTACGGCAGTATGCATTGAAGTTTTCTCCACAGAATTCTAGGCCATTATCAGTACGGAGCACCTTGATCTTTCACTGAGTTTGATTTTCGATCAATGTCTTCCATTCTTTGAACGTCTCGAACACCTCATCCTTACTTTTAATGAAGAATGACCACACCTTTCGGGAGTAGTCATCTATAATGGTTAACATATACCATTTACCACCTTGAGAAGTAACTGGCGACGGGCCCCATAAATCAGAATGTAAGTAGTCGAGTGGAGCTTTGGTTTTGTGTACACCCGAGCCGAAACTAACTTTCTTTTGCTTACTGAAGATGCAGTGCTCACATAATTCAAGATTACACTTGTGCTTTAACACCCCTTTCTTTGCCAATATATTCATTCCTTTTTCTCCCATGTGACCCAGACGATAGTGCCAGAGTGTAGATTCATCAGAGTTTAATTTTTCGGTGACTAAGGTTGCGGAACCGATGATGGTAGAACCTTGTAAGATATATAACCCGGACGACTGGACTGAAATATCCCGTTCTTATTGATTAAAAACGTTCCATATTAATTGATTTCGTTGCGAGGTTTTGACCTCTATATGAGACGTTTTTCAAAGACTGCATTCATTTTTAAAACAAACCATAACCTTTATTTCATAAATAAAGGTTTAAAAAGCTTTACGTAGATTATCAAATAATGATAATCTAAAATATCCTGCTTACACACGACCATTACATAATGGTTTACAATACAAATATGTTACATCGAAATCAGTTTCTTGAATGCAGTTTTTACACAATATCATACAAACATGGACTCCAAATCTTGTCCTTATTTTAGTATGCAACAGCGGAAGCTCTTAATATTCACCTGAGAATAAACATGCTTTAAACGTCAACAAAAATGTTGGTGAGTTATAGGTTTAACCTATATATATCAAATCGTAACAATAGACCACAAGATTTCATATTTCAATACACATCCCATACATAGAGATAAAAATCATTCATATGGTGAACACCTGGTAACCGACATTAACAAGATGCATATATATGTAAGAATATCCCCATCATTCCGGGACACCCTTCGGATATGATATAAATTTCGAAGTACTAAAGCATCCGGTACTTTGGATGGGGTTTGTTAAGCCCAATAGATCTATCTTTAGGATTCGCGTCAATTAGGGTCTCTGTTCCCTAATTCTTAGATTACCAGACTTAATAAAAAGGGGCATATTCGATTTTGATAATTCAACCATAGAATGTAGTTTCACGTACTTGTGTCTATTTTGTAAATCATTTATAAAACCTGCATGTATTCTCATCCCAAAAATATTAGATTTTAAAAGTGGGACTATAACTCACTTTCACAGATTTTTACTTCGTCGAGAAGTAAGACTTGGCCACTGTTGATTCACAAACCTATAACAATATATACATATATATTAAAGTATGTTCAGAATATATTTACAACACTTTTAATATATTTTGTCCACAGTTAGATGTACAGAAATAAATCGATAAATATTATCTTGAATCAATCCACGACCCAGTGTATACGTATCTCAGTATTGATCACAACTCAAACTATATATATTTTGGAATCAACCTCAACGCTGTATAGCTAACTCCAACATTCACATATAGAGTGTCTATGGTTGTTCTGAAATATATATAGATGTGTCGACATGATAGGTCGAAACATTGTATACGTGTCTATGGTATCTCAAGATTACATAATATACAATACAAGTTGATCAAGTTATGGTTGGAATAGATTTGTTACCAATTTTCACGTAGCTAAAATGAGAAAAATTATCCAATCTTGTTTTACCCATAACTTCTTCATTTTAAATCCGTTTTGAGTGAATCAAATTGCTATGGTTTCATATTGAACTCTATTTTATGAATCTAAACAGAAAAAGTATAGGTTTATAGTCGGAAAAATAAGTTACAAGTCGTTTTTGTAAAGGTAGTCATTTCAGTCGAAAGAACGACTTCTAGATGACCATTTTAGAAAACATACTTCCACTTTGAGTTTAACCATAATTTTTGGATATAGTTTCATCTAAACAGAAAAAGTATAGGTTTATAGTCGGAAAAATAAGTTACATGTGTTTAGTTAATTTTAAAAGTCAAGTTAGAAGGATTAATTTTTGTTTGCGAACAAGTTTAGAATTAACTAAACTATGTTCTAGTGATTACGAGTTTAAACCTTCGAATAAGATAGTTTTATATATATGAATCGAATGATGTTATGAATATCATTACTACCTCAAGTTTAGTAGGTAAACCTACTGGAAGTGACAAGAAATGATCTAGCTTCAAAGGATCTTGGATGGCTTGAAAGTTCTTGAAGTAGGATCATGACACAAAAACAAGTTCAAGTAAGATTTTTACTCGAATTAAGATAGTTTATAGTTATAGAAATTGAATCAAAGTTTGAATATGAATATTACCTTGAATAAGAAAGATAACCTACTGTATATAACAAAGGTTTCTTGATCTTAGATGATTACTTGGAATGGATTAGAAAGCTTGGAAGTAAATTAGTAAACTTGAAGGGATTTTTGAAGTGTTCTTGAAGTGTTCTTCCTATGATAATTATAGCTTGATTCTTGAAGTGATTTTTGATGAAGATGATGATTAACTACTGGAAAAATACGTTCATAATAGTGTTTGTGTGTTGAGAGAGAATTAGAAAGAGAATTGGAAGTGAAATGGAGTGAATGATGAGTGGTAATTGGTGAGTGGTGAGTGGGGTTAAAAGGAGTTCTAGTTAGTTGACTAGCTCATGGTAGAAGTTAAAATTGATTAGTCATACATGACATAATCAAGAGTGGAATCCCATGCTAGTTCCTATTGGTATATACCCATAGTAAGTACGTTTTGAAGCTGTGTATAATACGGGTAAGAATACGACTAGAATTCTTGATGAAAGAAAAGAATGGGAAAGTAACTGTAACCATTTTCGTTAAGTATGAGTGTTTTGATATATGTCTTGAAGTCTTCCAAAAGTATTTTAATACATCTAAATACACTACATGTATATACATTTTAACTGAGTCGTTAAGTCATCGTTAGTCGTTACATGTAAGTGTTGTTTTGAAACCTTTAAGTTAACGATCTCAATTAATGTTGTTAACTCATTGTTTATTATATCTAATGAGATGTTAAATTATTATAATATCATGATATTATGATATATTAATATATCTTAATATGATATATATACATTTAAATGTCGTTACAACTATAATCGTTACATATATGTCTCGTTTCGAAATCCTTAAGTTAGTAGTCTTGTTTATATGTATATAACTCATTATTAATATACTTATGGAGATACTTACTTATCATAATCTCATGTTAACCATATGTATATCCATATATATATCGTCATGTCGTTTTTACAAGTTTTAACGTTCGTGAATCGCCGGTCAACTTGGGTGGTCAATTGTCTATATGAAACATATTTCAATTAATCAAGTCTTAACAAGTTTGATTGCTTAATATGTTGGAAACATTTAATCATGTAAATATCAATCTCAATTAATATATATAAACATGGAAAAGTTCGGGTCACTACAGTACCTACCCGTTAAATAAATTTCGTCCCGAAATTTTAAGCTGTTGAAGGTGTTGACGAATCTTCTGGAAATAGATGCGGGTATTTCTTCTTCATCTAATCTTCATGCTCCCAGGTGAACTCGGGTCCTCTACGAGCATTCCATCGAACCTTAACAATTGGTATCTTGTTTTGCTTAAGTCTTTTAACCTCACGATCCATTATTTCGACGGGTTCTTCGATGAATTGGAGTTTTTCGTTGATTTGGATTTCATCTAACGGAATAGTGAGATCTTCTTTAGCAAAACATTTCTTCAAATTCGAGACGTGGAAAGTGTTATGTACAGCCGTGAGTTGTTGAGGTAACTTAAGTCGGTAAGCTACTGGTCCGACACGATCAATAATCTTGAATGGTCCAATATACCTTGGATTTAATTTCCCTCGTTTACCAAATCGAACAACGCCTTTCCAAGGTGCAACTTTAAGCATGACCATCTCTCCAATTTCAAATTCTATATCTTTTCTTTTAATGTCAGCGTAGCTCTTTTGTCGACTTTGGGCGGTTTTCAACCGTTGTTGAATTTGGATGATCTTCTCGGTAGTTTCTTGTATAATCTCTGGACCCGTAATCTGTCTATCCCCCACTTCACTCCAACAAATCAGAGACCTGCACTTTCTACCATAAAGTGCTTCAAACGGCGCCATCTCAATGCTTGAATGGTAGCTGTTGTTGTAGGAAAATTCTGCTAACGGTAGATGTCGATCCCAACTGTTTCCGAAATCAATAACACATGCTCGTAGCATGTCTTCAAGCGTTTGTATCGTCCTTTCGCTCTGTCCATCAGTTTGTGGATGATAGGCAGTACTCATGTCTAGACGAGTTCCTGATGCTTGCTGTAATGTCTGCCAGAATCTTGAAATAAATCTGCCATCCCTATCAGAGATAATAGAGATTGGTATTCCATGTCTGGAGACGACTTCCTTCAAATACAGTCGTGCTAACTTCTCCATCTTGTCATCTTCTCTTATTGGTAGGAAGTGTGCTGATTTGGTGAGACGATCAACTATTACCCAAATAGTATCAAAACCACTTGCAGTCCTTGGCAATTTAGTGATGAAATCCATGGTAATGTTTTCCCATTTCCATTCCGGGATTTCGGGTTGTTGAAGTAGACCTGATGGTTTCTGATGCTCAGCTTTGACCTTAGAACACGTCAAACATTCTCCTACGTATTTAGCAACATCGGCTTTCATACCCGGCCACCAAAAATGTTTCTTGAGATCCTTCTACATCTTCCCCGTTCCAGGATGTATTGAGTATTTGGTTTTATGAGCTTCTCTAAGTACCATTTCTCTCATATCTCCAAATTTTGGTACCCAAATCCTTTCAGCCCTATACCGGGTTCCGTCTTCCCGAATATTAAGATGCTTCTCCGATCCTTTGGGTATTTCATCCTTTAAATTTCCCTCTTTTAAAACTCCTTGTTGCGCCTCCTTTATTTGAGTAGTAAGGTTATTATGAATCATTATATTCATAGATTTTACTCGAATGGGTTCTCTGTCCTTCCTGCTCAAGGCATCGGCTACCACATTCGCCTTCCCCAGGTGGTAACGAATCTCAAAGTCGTAATCATTCAACAATTAAATCCACCTACGCTGCCTCATATTCAGTTGTTTCTGATAAAATATGTATTGAAGACTTTTGTGGTCGGTATATATAATACTTTTGACCCCATATAAGTAGTGCCTCCAAGTCTTTAATGCAAAAACAACCGCGCCTAATTCCAAATCATGCGTCGTATAATTTTGCTCGTGAATCTTCAATTGTCTAGACGCATAAGCAATCACCTTCATTCGTTGTATTAATACACAACCGAGACCTTGCTTTGATGCGTCACAAAAAATCACAAAATCATCATTCCCTTCAGGCAATGACAATATAGGTGCCGTAGTTAGCTTTTTCTTCAATAACTAAAACGCTTTCTCTTGTTCATCCTTCCATTCAAATTTCTTCCATTTATGCGTTAATGCAGTCAAGGGTTTTGCTATTCTGGAAAAGTCTTGGATAAACCTTCTGTAGTAACCAGCTGGTCCTAAAAACTGGCGTATGTGTTTCGGAGTTTTCGGGGTTTCCCACTTTTCAACAGTTTCTATCTTTGCCGGATCCACCTTAATACCTTTTTTGTTCACTATGTGACCGAGGAATTGAACTTCTTCCAACCAAAATGCACACTTTGAAAATTTAGCGTACAATTCTTCCTTCCTCAATACTTCTAACACCTTTCTCAAATGTTCACCGTGTTCTTGGTCATTCTTTGAGTAAATAAGTATGTCATCAATGAAAACAATGACAAACTTGTCAAGGTATGGTCCACACACTCGGTTCATAAGGTCCATGAACACAGCTGGTGCATTAGTTAAACCAAATGGCATGACCATAAACTCGTAATGACCGTAACGTGTTCTGAAAGCAGTCTTTGGAATATCATCTTCTTTCACCCGCATTTGATGATACCCGGAACGTAAGTCAATCTTTGAATAAACAGACGAGCCTTGTAGTTGATCAAATAAGTCGTTGATTCTCGGTAGTGGGTAGCGGTTCTTGATGGTAAGTTTGTTCAACTCTCGGTAGTCGATACACAACCTGAATGTACCATCTTTCTTCTTGACAAACAAAACAGGAGCTCCCCACGGTGATGTGCTTGGTCGAATGAAACCACGCTCTAAAAGTTCTTGTAATTGGCTTTGCAGTTCTTTCATCTTGCTGGGTGCGAGTCTGTAAGGAGCACGAGCTATTGGTGCAGCTCCTGGTACAAGATCTATTTGAAATTCAACGGATCTATGTGGGGGTAATCCCGGTAATTCTTTCGGAAATACATCGGGAAATTCTTTTGCTACGGGAATATCATTGATGCTCTTTTCTTCAGTTTGTACTTTCTCGACGTGTGCTAGAACAGCATAGCAACCTTTTCTTATTAGTTTTTGTGCCTTCAAATTACTAATAAGATGTAGCTTCGTGTTGCCCTTTTCTCCGTACACCATTAAGGGTTTTCCTTTTTCTCATATAATGCGAATTGCATTTTTGTAACAAACGATCTCTGCTTTCACTTCTTTCAACCAGTCCATACCGATTATCACATCAAAACTCCCTAACTCTACTAGTATCAAGTCAATCTTAAATGTTTCGCTAACCAGTTTAATTTCTCGATTCCGACATATATTATCTGCTGAAATTAATTTACCATTTGCTAATTCGAGTAAAAATTTACTATCCAAAGGCGTCAATGGACAACTTAATTTAGCACAAAAATCTCTACTCATATAGCTTCTATCCGCACCCGAATCAAATAAAACGTAAGCAGATTTATTGTCAATAAGAAACGTACCCGTAACAAGTTCCGGGTCTTCCTGTGCCTCTGCCGCATTAATATTGAAAACTCTTCCGCGACCTTGTCCATTCGTGTTCTCCTGGTTCGGGCAATTTCTAATAATGTGGCCCGGTTTTCCACATTTATAACAAACTACATTGGCATAACTTGCTCCGACACTACTTGCTCCGCCATTACTCGTTCCGACACTATTTGTTCCTTTCGTTCTATTAACCCCTGGTCCATAGACCTCACACTTCGCCGCGCTATGACCATTTCTTTTACACTTGTTGCAAAATTTGGTGCAGAACCCCGAGTGATACTTTTCACACCTTTGGCATAGCTGCTTCCGATTGTTGTTGTTGCGGTTATTATTGTTGTTGGGATGATTGTTGTAGTTTCTGTTGTTGTTGTTGTTGTTGTTGTTGTTGTTGTTGTTGTTGTTGTTGTTGTTGTTGTTGTTGTTGTTGTTGTTGTTTTTGTTGTTGTTATTGTTGGGCCGTTTGTTGTAGTTGCGATTGATGTTGCGATTGTTGGGATAATTGTTGCGATTATTGTTGTAATTGCTGTTGTTGTTGTATTGGTGATTCTTATCACCGTTTTCTTCCCACTTTCTTTTGACTTGCTTCACATTGGCCTCTTCAGCAGTCTGTTCTTTAATTCTTTCTTCAATCTGGTTCACTAGTTTGTGAGCCATTCTACATGCCTGTTGTATGGAGGCGGGCTCGTGTGAACTTATATCTTCATAGATTCTTTCCAGTAATCCTTTCACAAACGCGTCGATCTTCTCTTCCTCATCTTCGAATGCTCCCGGACACAATAGGCATAATTCTGTGAATCGTCTTTCGTACGTGGTAATATCAAATCCTTGGGTTCGTAACCCTCTAAGTTCTGCCTTGAGCTTATTGACCTCGGTTCTGGGACGGTACTTCTCGTTCATCAAGTGCTTGAATGCTGACCACGGTAGTGCGTACGCATCGTCTTGTCCCACTTGCTCTAGATAGGTATTCCACCATGTTAACGCAGAACCTGTGAAGGTATGCGTAGCGTACTTTACTTTGTCCTCTTCAGTACACTTACTTATGGCAAACACCGATTCGACCTTCTCGGTCCACCGTTTCAATCCGATCGGTCCTTCGGTTCCATCAAATTCCAAAGGTTTGCAGGCAGTGAATTCTTTGTAGGTGCATCCTACACGATTTCCTGTACTGCTATATCCAAGGTTATTGTTGGTATGTAGCGCAGCCTGTACTGCGGCTATGTTTGAAGCTAGAAAAGTACAGAATTCCTCTTCATTCATATTCACGGTGTGTCGAGTAGTCGGTGCCATTTCCTTCAAAATAGTCAAATGGAACAAGTTAATCATACAGAATATTAAGAGTAGTTAATAGTATTTCGTAGCATAATATGAACTCATTTATAAAAGCTTTTTCTTCATATTAGCGTTTTATAAGTTTAAATTCGGGTAGTACCTACCCGTTAAGTTCATACTTAGTAGCTAATATATACAATTCAACTACTACAATTCTATATGAAAAACTGATTATAATAATATTTCGCGTTCAAACTTTTACACAATATTTTACAAACTTACAATACCGCTTATTTTACATATAGCATGAAATATAGCACACAATAAATTTGATACAAGATGGTTGTGAAGATAATTCTAGCTAGTACACAAGTAGTTCAGCAAAGGCAATAAAGACACGTAATTCATACGTCCAGAAACAAGTCATGCATTCTGGTTTTACTAGGATTACTTCTCATCCTTGGTCTTGTGGAACATAACCGTTATGGCCGTTGATAAGACAGCGTTTTGTAACATCGTTAAAGGGACGAGGGTTACGTAATGTCCAACAGTCCCGTAACAATCTAAAAACCTCATTTCTCACCCCAATTACCGACTCCGTCACTTGTGGGAACGTTTTGTTTAATAGTTGTAGGCCGATGTTCTTGTTCTCACTTTGGTGAGAAGCGAACATTACTAATCCGTAAGCATAACATGCTTCTTTATGTTGCATGTTAGCCGCTTTTTCTAAATCACGAAGTCCAATATTCGAATATATTGAGTCAAAATAATTTCTTAACCCATTGCGTAAAATAGCATTTGGGTTCCCCGCAATATATGCGTCAAAGTAAACACATCGTAACTTATGGATTTCCCAATGTGATATCCCCCATCTTTCGAACGAAAGCCTTTTATAAACCAAGGCATTCTTGGAACGTTCTTCGAATGCCTTACAAACTGATCTCGCCTTAAATAGTTGTGCCGAAGAATTATGACCGACTCTAGACAAGATTTCATCAATCATGTCTCCGGGTAGGTCTCTTAAAATATTGGGTTGTCTATCCATTTTGTGTTTTTATACTGTAAAATAGACAAGAGTTAGATTCATAAAAAAAATACTTATTAATACAAGCAATTTTTACATATATCATAAAGCATAAGCACACTATATTACATATATTACACCACACGAATACAACTATCTTATTCCGACTCGCTTGTTTCTTCTTCTTCGGTTTTGATTCGTTTTGCCAAGTTTCTAGGGATATATGATGTTCCCCTAATACGAGCCGTCGTTTTCCACATTGGTTTAGAAAAACCTGGTGGTTTAGAGGTTCCCGGGTCATTGTTACAACTTAAGGACTTCGGGGGTTGACGATACATATAAAGTTCATCGGGGTTGGAATTAGATTTCTCTATTTTTATGCCCTTTCCCTTATTATTTTCTTTTGCCTTTTTAAATTCAGTTGGGGTAATTTCTATAACATCATCGGAATTCTTGTCAGAATCCGATTCATCGGAGAATTGGTTATCCTCCCAATATTTTGCTTCCTTAGCGGAAACACCATTGACCATAATTAACCTTGGTCGGTTGGTTGAGGATTCTCTTTTACTTAACCGTTTTATTATTTCCTCCACCGGTTCTATTTCTTCATCCGGTTCCGATTCTTCTTCCGGTTCCGATTCTTCTTCTGGTTCCGACTCTTCTTCCGGTTCCTCTTCGGGAACTTGTGAATCAGTCCACGAATCATTCCAATTTACATTTGACTCTTCATTATTATTAGGTGAGTCAATGGGACTTGTTCTAGAGGTAGACATCTATCACATAATATCAAACGCGTTAAGAGATTAATATATCACAAAATATTCACATGTTAAAAATATATAGTTTCCAACAAAATTTGTTAAGCAATCATTTTTCAAGTAAACACGGTCGAAGTCCAGACTCACTAATGCATCCTAACAAACTCGATAAGACACACTAATGCAAAATTCTGGTTCTCTAAGACCAACGCTCGGATACCAACTGAAATGTCCCGTTCTTATTGATTAAAAACGTTCCATATTAATTGATTTCGTTGCGAGGTTTTGACCTCTATATGAGACGTTTTTCAAAGACTGCATTCATTTTTAAAACAAACCATAACCTTTATTTCATAAATAAAGGTTTAAAAAGCTTTACGTAGATTATCAAATAATGATAATCTAAAATATCCTGCTTACACACGACCATTACATAATGGTTTACAATACAAATATGTTACATCGAAATCAGTTTCTTGAATGCAGTTTTTACACAATATCATACAAACATGGACTCCAAATCTTGTCCTTATTTTAGTATGCAACAGCGGAAGCTCTTAATATTCACCTGAGAATAAACATGCTTTAAACGTCAACAAAAATGTTGGTGAGTTATAGGTTTAACCTATATATATCAAATCGTAACAATAGACCACAAGATTTCATATTTCAATACACATCCCATACATAGAGATAAAAATCATTCATATGGTGAACACCTGGTAACCGACATTAACAAGATGCATATATATGTAAGAATATCCCCATCATTCCGGGACACCCTTCGGATATGATATAAATTTCGAAGTACTAAAGCATCCGGTACTTTGGATGGGGTTTGTTAAGCCCAATAGATCTATCTTTAGGATTCGCGTCAATTAGGGTGTCTGTTCCCTAATTCTTAGATTACCAGACTTAATAAAAAGGGGCATATTCGATTTCGATAATTCAACCATAGAATGTAGTTTCACGTACTTGTGTCTATTTTGTAAATCATTTATAAAACCTGCATGTATTCTCATCCCAAAAATATTAGATTTTAAAAGTGGGACTATAACTCACTTTCACATATTTTTACTTCGTCGAGAAGTAAGACTTGGCCACTGTTGATTCATGAACCTATAACAATATATACATATATAGTAAAGTATGTTCAGAATATATTTACAACACTTTTAATATATTTTGATGTTTTAAGTTTATTAAGTCAGCTGTCCTCGTTAGTAACCTACAACTAGTTGTCCACAGTTAGATGTACAGAAATAAATCTATAAATATTATCTTGAATCAATCCACGACCCAGTGTATACGTATCTCAGTATTGATCACAACTCAAACTATATATATTTTGGAATCAACCTCAACCCTGTATAGCTAACTCCAACATTCACATATAGAGTGTCTATGGTTGTTCCGAAATATATATAGATGTGTCGACATGATAGGTCGAAACATTGTATACATGTCTATGGTATCTCAAGATTACATAATATACAATACAAGTTGATCAAGTTATGGTTGGAATAGATTTGTTACCAATTTTCACGTAGCTAAAATGAGAAAAATTATCCAATCTTGTTTTACCCATAACTTCTTCATTTTAAATCCGTTTTGAGTGAATCAAATTGCTATGGTTTCATATTGAACTCTATTTTATGAATCTAAACAGAAAAATTATAGGTTTATAGTCGGAAAAATAAGTTACAAGTCATTTTTGTAAAGGTAGTCATTTCAGTCGAAAGAACGACGTCTAGATGACCATTTTAGAAAACATACTTCCACTTTGAGTTTAACCATAATTTTTGGATATAGTTTCATGTTCATAATAAAAATCATTTTCTCAGAATAACAACTTTTAAATCAAAGTTTATCATAGTTTTTAATTAACTAACCCAAAACAGCCCGCGGTGTTACTACGACGGCGTAAATCCGGTTTTACGGTGTTTTTCGGGTTTCCAGGTTTTAAATCATTAAGTTAGCATATCATATAGATATATAACATGTGTTTAGTTAATTTTAAAAGTCAAGTTAGAAGGATTAATTTTTGTTTGCGAACAAGTTTAGAATTAACTAAACTATGTTCTAGTGATTACGAGTTTAAACCTTCGAATAAGATAGTTTTATATATATGAATCGAATGATGTTATGAACATCATTACTACCTCAAGTTTAGTAGGTAAACCTACTGGAAGTGACAAGAAATGATCTAGCTTCAAAGGATCTTGGATGGCTTGAATGTTCTTGAAGTAGGATCCTGACACAAAAACAAGTTCAAGTAAGATTTTTACTCGAATTAAGATAGTTTATAGTTATAGAAATTGAATCAAAGTTTGAATATGAATATTACCTTGAATAAGAAAGATAACCTACTGTATATAACAAAGGTTTCTTGATCTTAGATGATTACTTGGAATGGATTAGAAAGCTTGGAAGTAAATTAGTAAACTTGAAGGGATTTTTGAAGTGTTCTTGAAGTGTTCTTCCTATGATGATTATAGCTTGATTCTTGAAGTGATTTTTGATGAAGATGATGATTAACTACTGTAAAAATACGTTCATAATAGTGTGTGTGTGTGTTGAGAGAGAATTAGAAAGAGAATTGGAAGTGAAATGGAGTGAATGATGAGTGGTAATTGGTGAGTGGTGAGTGGGGTTAAAAGGAGTTCTAGTTAGTTGACTAGCTCATGGTAGAAGTTAAAATTGATTAGTCATACATGACATAATCAAGAGTGGAATCCCATGCTAGTTCCTATTGGTATATACCCATAGTAAGTACGTTTTGAAGCTGTGTATAATACGGGTAAGAATACGACTAGAATTCTTGATGAAAGAAAAGAATGGTAAAGTAACTGTAACCATTTTCGTTAAGTATGAGTGTTTTGATATATGTCTTGAAGTCTTCCAAAAGTATTTTAATACATCTAAATACACTACATGTATATACATTTTAACTGAGTCGTTAAGTCATCGTTAGTCGTTACATGTAAGTGTTGTTTTGAAACCTTTAAGTTAACGATCTCAATTAATGTTGTTAACCCATTGTTTATTATATCTAATGAGATGTTAAATTATTATATTATCATGATATTATGATATATTAATATATCTTAATATGATATATATACATTTAAATGTCGTTACAACTATAATCGTTACATATATGTCTCGTTTCGAAATCCTTAAGTTAGTAGTCTTGTTTATATGTATATAACTCATTGTTAATATACTTATGGAGATACTTACTTATCATAATCTCATGTTAACCATATGTATATCCATATATATATCGTCATGTCATTTTTACAAGTTCTAACGTTCGTGAATCGCCGGTCAACTTGGGTGGTCAATTGTCTATATGAAACATATTTCAATTAATCAAGTCTTAACAAGTTTGATTGCTTAACATGTTGGAAACATTTAATCATGTAAATATCAATCTCAATTAATATATATAAACATGGAAAAGTTCGGGTCACTACATGGATAGCCTTCATTGAAACTAGCGAACCTTTAATTATCTTCATGGCTCCACCTTCACCTGAATACTTATAACCATTTGACTCAAGGGTGCTTAGTGATATGAGGTTGCGTTTCAAGTTAGGGTCATGACGAACTCCAACTATCGTTCTTACAACACCATCATGCATTTTAACTTGGATAGTACCTTTACCGACGACTTCGCAAACGGTGTGATTCAACATAAAAACGATTCCTCCGTTATATGACTCATACGAGTGGAACCATGACCGATGAGGGGTCATGTGAAAAGTGCACCCAGAATCTATGATCCACTCGTCTTTAGATTTTTCGGTATCAATGGCTAGATACAGGTCTCCATCAGACTCACCTTCGGCAACAGTGGCTTCGGCATTCTTCTCGTGTTTATCTTTGTTGCTACTGCTAGTTGAGGCTTCTCGTTCTATCTTATTCTTGAGCTTCTAACACTCGGATACAACGTGACCCGATTTCTTGCAATATTTGCATGATTTATTTGAAGTCTTTCCGTGAGACTGAGACCTATGTTTCTTTTGTTTATGGCTGTTTTCACCTCGCTCATGGGTACGACCCCTAGCCATTAACCCTTCGCCGACTTCGGGCTCATCATCATCATATTTCTGTTTGGATAGAAGCGCTGATTTTACATCGTCGAATGATAACGTTTCATGGTTTCCATAGAGCATAATCTCCTTGAAGTGTTTGTACGATGATGGTAGCGATATGATGAGCAACACGGCTTTGTCCTCATCATCAATTTTTACCTCTAAATTCTCGAGGTCAATTAGTATACTGTTGAACTCATCAAGGTGGTTCTTGATGTCAGTACCCGGTTTCATACGTATGGTATATAAACGGTCTTTCAACCGAAGTTTGTTCGCCAGGCTCTTGGTCATATAGAGTGATTCTAGCTTGGTCCACAAGCTAGCTGCTGTTTTTTCATTAATTACCTCACGAAGGACTTCTCGAGATAAGAATAATTGGATTGTAGCAAGAGCTTTTTCATCTAACTCTTCCCAATCTTCATTGGACATAGCCGCCGGTTTGTGTGCAACTCCCTTGAGAGGTTTCTTGAACCCATGATGGGTTAGTATAGCTTGCATCTGGACTGTCCATATTGCAAAGCTTAGCTTGCCATCGAACTTGTCGATATCGAATTTGGTGACCATCGTGATCAGGCTCTAGATAGCACTTGTTGTGGTTATAATCGACAAGTAATACGAGTAATAGCAGTAAAGCGAATAAGTAAAGAAGCAAGACACAAGGTTTACGTGGAAACCCTCTACTTAACGAGGGAGAAAACCACGGGCAACGAACAACGATCCACTATATAAAACGAGTACAAACGGATCCAACAGTGTATATGTTGGAATAGCAGATGAAAAATATGCGTATGTATGTGTGTAGGGCGTTAGATATCGCAGGCTAAAAGGGTTTATATTTATACCCGTACAATGTGTAATTAGATTAGGAAACTAAATCTAGTCGATATCTAACTATAAGTTAATATGGATCCCTAAACTTGAGGACCAAGGCAAATACTTGGGCCAGGCCAAAAAAACCTGGCAGTTTGGATCACTACTTCAACAGTTGCTTGCCTGCACTTGAAGGCCGGAACAGGTTACGAGGGTATGCCGGAAGTTGATAATATACGTAGATGTTGCATATATAATTATATATACATTCAAATTTGAAAACTAGTGCTCATTCACTGTACTTACAATATTAACACATGCCTACATCGATGCATATGCATACTAACAAGTAATAAGACATTTTGTGCTAGAAAAAACAATATACATTTACAAATAAAGGAACTCAGAGTTTCTTCTTTTACTTCATACGTTCCATCTTCGGTTTCACAAGGTCAATACTTCACATGGTGAACTCACGATATGTCATGTGAATCTAGTCATCCATCGATACAGCGAGAACTTTTTTGTTTGCACGCCAAATGGATATTTCTGAACAGACAATAGCCGCTATAGCCACACTACCCATAAATATGAACAGTCCAATAAAGCTCTGAATATCAAGACTTTGTGGAAGGTCTTGATTAGGTTGAGATTCATCAGGAGCATGAAACCCCAAGTATTTTTTCTTCATATCCATCATGACATCACTTTCGGTAACACTTATGACGGCCCTTGTAAAGCTCGGTAAAAAAGGAGATCCACGAGGAAATGCCTGGTTCAATGAACATATCAATATCGAAAATTTATTTCATCAAGTACCGTATTAAAGAAAAAAACTTTATTAATTAGTGAAGAGCAGAAGAGACTTACAAATGCAATTCCGGATTCCTGGTTTATTGGTCCAAACTTCATGTAATTAGAGCCATATTTGGCAAGAAATAGTTCAATGTACGGAAGTTCATCGAACACTGCAGTAACTCTACCGGTGGACAAAGCAGTTTTATATTCTTTAATGCTTTTGAGAGGAACCTGTTGGTGCATAAATCCCGAGTTCTATTACGTTTATTGTTCTATTTGTTATGTACTTGATATTTCAGTCATATATGTACGTGGACATTTATACTTTGTGTTTATGATGCTTAGTATAATGTCGTGAATAGGTCAAGCAGTCGGTTGGCTGCTCAAGACCATCGACCGATGGTAGGGACCATCGGTCGAGGGACTGTCACCATCGGCCGAAGGTCCCCGACCACCGGCCGATGGTCACTGTATTTAGTATAAATACGGGTTTCGTGGTTTTGTGTTAGGTTACACACCATAAAACCTTAGGCCGTCGTATTACTTGCTGCTAATCGTCCCAAAACCCTTACCAACCGAATACACAGTCTTAGGCATCAATTCTATCAATTATTCATTGGTTAATTTGATCCCGTTAGTCTAATACGTATTCGACTCATTCTAATTAGTGTTTCCGCCATTAATCTAGATACAACGTATGATCTAAGGTCCGAATTACATCTTCAAAGTGGTATCAGAGCGTTGTGTTGCTGATCCATACGTTATTTGAGTCGAATTTTTGATTTTTGTGATTAGGGTTTGTGTCAAAACGGGTTTCAATTAAAAGGTTGGAACTTTTATGTTTAAATCCAGTGTTTTCGAGTGTGTTTGTGTTCAAAGGTGTTTTTGTGAAGTTTTCATCGGTTTTGTTTGAGTCCAGAACGTTAGAATCAATCAAAATTTGAGTTTTGGCCAAAAACCCTAGTTTTTTTCTGCCCAGATACGTAAGAACTACCCTCGGCCGGTCGTCATTGACCATCGACCGAGTGTCTTGACCTTCGACCGATAGTCACTCACACTCGACCGACCGTCTTAAGTTGAACCGGAGGACAGTTTGTGATAACCTTGAACCGTTTGTCTAGACCATCGACCGTTCGTCCTTAGACCATCGACCGATTGTCTCAGTCCATCGGCTGATCCTCTTTTAATCCAGAATAATTTAATTAATCCATAATTAATCACTTAATCAGTTAATGATGTCTGATACAAACGAGAAATTAATAAACGAATACAGTGCACTTGTTATTGCACCCGAAATTCAAAGACTATTATTAAGCGAAAGTGAATCAGGATCTAACAATAAAGTTCCGAGGCTTGAAAACTTAAAAGACTTTTTAGAATGGAAAGTTAGGTTTGTGATTTACCTTAATGGCAAGATTCTCGACTTTGGGAGTGTATTGAGACTCCTTTTGTTTGGCCATCATGGGCTGACGGTGAACCTAAAGAAACTCATGATTTTGATCCCGCAGAACGCGAAGGGTATAATCTTGAGTGTCGGTGTTATGCTCAGTTAACGCAAGCCTTGTCTAAGGAAATCTTCGGTCAGTTTAAGAACCGTTATAAGACGTGCTATACTCTTTGGCAGGCTATTGTGTCCGCAACTGAGGGTACTGCTACTTATAAAGCAACTAAAGGTAAAGTGTTGAAGGATGAGTGGAAGGTGTTTGCAGCCCTTCCAACAGAAACTTTGAGCCAGACCTTAGAAAGGTACAGGATATTATTTGCCGAGATGACGGATTATGGGATTGAGGTAAAAGATGATAAGGCAATAAAAGTGTTGGCACTTGGTCTTCCTGAGAAGTGGGATTATGAAGTAGAGAAGATCCAAAACCTATATGTTGCTTCTGCACGTCCTTTGACATTGACTGCATTTACTTCAAAGTTAATGGAGAAGGATATTCAGGTTGAGGCTAAAAGGAAAAGGCTTGGTACTGTAGCAGCCAATGTCACATCTAGTGCTTCTTCTTCTGGTCATGCTCCATTGCAGACAGCGTACATCACAGCAAATGCAAATCAGATATCTGCACCAAAGTCACAATCTGGTTACTTTAATGCCAAAATACAGAACTCTACAATTAAGATGATTGAGGACGTTCCGACTCAGCAGACTCAGATTCCACCTCAGACTCAGACTCAGAGTCCTATGTTTCAAACTGACAATATCAGGAAAAGATCTATTGAGTCCATTCAGGAGGACATGGCTTTAGCTGCTATCGTTGTTAACTCTTACAACGATATGATTAGTGGACAGGTTCTTAACAATCATCTCGAGAATGAAGATTATGATCAGATCGATGAAGATGAGCTAGAGAGGATGGACATTCTGTACTATATGGGTAGCATTGTTAGGCGTGCAAGGAAGTATTTAAAGAGAACTGGTCAACGATCTTTGAGTTTAAACAGGGATTCTAAGTTTGGTTTTGACATGGCGAAGGTTAGATGTTATAACTGTGATGAACTTGGTCACTTCAAGAAGACTTGTACTAGACCACCAAAGGCTGGTTATCATGATCCTTTTCTTAGTACAACCATCTCAGTGACTCCCCAACACGTCATTGTTGAGAAGGAATCATCTGGTTCTGCTCAACCTAAAGCCTTAACTGGTTCCACAATATATCCTGATGAAGTTTGTGACTGGTCTATTCCAGTTGATGCTCAGAAAGCTAATGTTGTATTTGTGGGAAAGAGTCCGGCTGAAATTGAGGAAGAAAGAGTAGTTCGAAGAAGAGCAGGTTGTAAGGGTAAAGATAATCCAAACTGCACATGCTACGTGTGCAAGTGTGATGCAAGGTTAAAGAGAGCTGAGGAGCTTATGAAATGGTGTTTCAGAAAGAGTGTTAAGGAACAGCTGTATGATAAGTTTCGAAAAGCCAAGGATTTGTCAGACATTGAGTTTACTACTGATCCATCCGATGAAGAAGAAGGTAAAAGTTGTCATGAGGGTACTTGGTTCAGAGAAGAGTTGGGTCATTTGCTCAACAGTGATTTTGTGAGTGGTGATAAGAAAGTTGTGACGGTTCAAAGTCAAGTTAGTTCAGATAATAGTGAGGGTAAGGAAGGTTATGAAGCTGATTATTCGGACAGCACAAGTTTGGAGTACGAATCAGAGTCAGATGCAGAATCACAGGATGGAAGGAATAACTATGCTTTTATGGCTAATACTTCCAGTAACGATAAGGTATGTACTGATTCAATTTCTAAATGTGCTTATTGTTTTGGTTATGAACAGGAAATTGAAAGACTTGAATGCGTTATTTCTAAGCTAAGTGAAATACCTGTTACTTGTGAGACCTGCCCTAAACTTAGGACTGACCTTAAGAACCTAAGCTTAGAAAATCAGACCAACAAGAAGAATTATGAAGATGCCCTTTTCTACCTTAACAAACAGAAAGAATATGTTGAGGTGATTAAGTCTCTAGAAAACCAAATAGGTCACATGAAATCAACGATTAGAGATGATGAAAAGGTGATCACAATGTATTTGGGGCAAATAGAGACTCTTAAGGCTGAAAAGGATTCTTTTAAGTTAAAATATGAGTCTGAGAAAGCTAGAATAGATAACTGGCAGAGGATGTCGTATGTGACTCAGACTTTTAATCATTCTAATCGGGAGGGTCTGGGATATTCTGAGGTTGCACCACCTCTTATGGGTGAGTATGTTAATAAGCCCGTAGAGAAGTTTAAGGAACCAGTGGTGGAACCACCATATGGTAAACCTAAGGAGACCCCAGTGGTTAGTGCTAGTAAGGTTGTTGATTCTAAGAACCCTACAGAGGTTGTTTATGAGACTGAGTCTGATACTGACATAGACACTGAGAAAGATAGTAAACCATTTGTACCAGTGACTAAGCCAGTTACAATTCTTAAGAATCCAAAACACAGTGAGAATAGGAGTGAGAGTCTTAAGACGCCGACAAAGAGTGTAGAAAGGCCCAAACAGAGTAAGAAAAAGACCACTTTGTCTACTCCTATTAAGTTTGTTAAAGAAAATAATTCAGGAAAACAGAAGGTTAGTGTTCCTAAGGTAGAACAACCACCTAAAGGTGGGAGTTCTAATTCTGAGATAGTGTCCAAGTATGTTCCGCCTAGTCGGCGTCAGACTGTTGAAAAACAGGTTTTGACACCCCCTACGATTAGACAACGTACTGAACAGCCTAGGAGACAGTTTTCACCGATTAGACGCAGGTTGTTTAACGTTAATGATTTTGATAATGTTAATTGTTTCAAATGTGGGAGGCTGGGACACAGGGCTGTGGATTGTGGACCCATTAGACAGACACCCCGCAGGAAGATTGATCTCAGTCCAAATCGTTCTTTTTATAGAAGATCATCTTCTCCTGTACACAATTCAAATGTGAAAGTAATTGATTCAAAGGTTTTTCAAACTAACGATTATTATAGAAAACCATTGCCTAAAAATACAGTTTGGAGACCAAAATCTGAGGTGCAGGGTGTTCAACGTCCTGCAGGTCCTTCGGGATCCAAGGGACAATGGGTGGAATTTCCAGTTGTTGGCATTGACGGGAAACCCACTGCCATTAGGGCATGGGTTGCCCTTTCTAACTAATCCTCTTACTTTAATGTGCAGGTCGCCTACAATCCACGCTGCAGTACATGGATTGTTGATAGTGGGGCGTCCAGGCACATGACAGGGAACTTGTCCTTACTTTCTAATGTGAAAACAGTGGATGGTGGACCGGTTTCTTTTGCTGGTAGTGAAGGAGGGTTTATTACTGCTCAAGGTGTAATCACGAATGAAAATGTCAGCTTTGATAAGGTTAATTTTGTGGAGCAGATGTCAAACAATCTGCTTTCAGTCTCTCAGGTTGCTGACAAGAAGTATACAGTAGCATTTGATGATAAACAATGCTATATTTTGAAGAAAGAATTTGTTATTCCGGAAGACATGATTCTGATGACTGCTCCCAGATGCAAGGATCTCTATATCCTTGACATGCGTAAGGCTCATGTAAAGGAAGCTACTGGCCATCAGGCTTTCGTTTCTAAAGCTACTGAACAAGAGTCTATCATATGGCACAAGCGTATGGGTCATTTGAGTCTGAGGAAGATGAACAATCTAGTCCACAATGGATTAGTTGATGGTGTTAATCTTAAAAGTTTTCATATTCCTGATGTGTGTCTTCCATGTAAACAGGGGAAACAAACGAAAAAGTCACATGCTACCAAAAAGCATCATTCTGTTAACATTCCTTTGGAGCTGTTGCATATGGATCTCTTTGGTCCAGTCAACTGTAAAACTCTCACAGGAGAATCCTATTGCTTGGTAGTTACTGATGAATATTCACGTTTTTCTTGGGTGGTGATGTTGAAGAATAAGTCGGATACTTTTGAGCATATTAAGGTGCTGATTCTAAAGCTCGAAAGTTTATATAAATTGAAAGTGAGAAAGATTCGTACTGATAATGGTACGGAGTTTAAGAACAATCAGATGCTGCAGTTTTGTAACCAAAAGGGGATACAACAGCAGTTCAGTCCTGCTTATACACCACAGTCAAATGGTGTTGCTGAGAGAAAGAACAGGACTTTGATTGAGACCGCAAGAACAATGTTAGCTGATTCATGTCTTCCGATTGCCTTCTGGGGTGAAGCAGTGAGTACAGCGTGTTATGTTATGAACAGAGTTCTCGTGGTGAAGCGTCATGGTAAAACTTGTTACGAGCTGCTGCATAAGAGAAAACCTAATATTAAACATTTCGAACCCTTTGGCGCACCTTGTACTATTTTGGTACGTGATGCTGGAGGAAAATTTAATTCAAAGGTTGTTTCTGGTATCTTCTTGGGTTACGGGAATCCGAACAAGCGGGTGTACAACAATGAGACAAAACGTCTGGAAGAACAGTTTGAAGTTGATATTCAGCGCAATGCACTGCCTCGTGTCAGTAAAGGTTATGCATGGCAGTTTGAGTATGATAAGCTTTTTGATTCATTCAATCTTCCACCAGGTGCTACAGAGGAAGAACTTCTGACTCAGATATTGTTTGATTCTCGGAATTCTTCAGAAAATGTTATCACTATTCCTACGCAGGTTCAGAATCCGGTTTCTAGCGTGCAACCAAGTCCACAAAGTGTTCAAGGTAATCTTGAGTCTAATGAGGACGGGGTAGTTGATACAGATGAAGATAGTGAGTTAGATGATGATGTGGAACGTACAGTATTGACAGAGAGACATCTGAATCCTCTATATAACCAACCATCTACTGTGACTGATCCAGAACAGATAGCAGATGCAGGAGGTGTACGGAGATCGAATCGTGTTATTCTGCCACCAAAGCGTCTGGCAGACTATTATGTGGATACAAGAGGACTGCCTAGTGTCAATCCTCCTCAAACTACTACATCTGGGGCATCCACGTCAGGAGTTATCTCTACATCCGAGGTTCCCGCGGTTACTGAAAATATGACTGCAGTTGAAGATGTTCAAAGTGAAAGTGCGAATTTGGTGACAGCTTTTTATTCATCATTGAACAAGACAGGGAGAGTGTTTGTTCATGCCCACTCGTGTTATGTGTGTCAAATCGAGCCGGAAGATGTATACGAAGCTTTAAAGTACGATGAGTGGGTAAGTGCTATGCAGGAAGAGCTGTTGCAATTTAAACATCTTAAGGTTTGGAGGTTAGTCAATCCACCGCATGGTTGTGTACCCTATGGTCTTCGTTGGGTTTTGAAGAATAAGAAAGATGAGCAGGGTATAGTGATTCGTAATAAAGCTAGATTGGTGGTTAAGGGATATCAGCAAATCCCGGAAATTGACTATGATGAGGTTTTTGCTCCAGTTGCGAGACTGGAGGCTATCAGGATTTTCTTGTCCTTCGCGTCCTATATGGGTTTCAAAGTTTATCAAATGGATGTGAAGAGTGCGTTTTTGTATGGTGAGATAAACGAGAAAGTGTTTGTTGAACAACCGCCTGGTTTTGAGGATCCGCATTTCCCAGAAAAGGTGTATCGACTAGAAAATGCGCTATATGGTCTACACCAAGCTCCTAGAGCTTGGTATGTAACGTTGTCCAACTACATGCTTGAGAATGGTTTTCGGAGAGGTGTCATTGATCAGACACTTTTCATCAAGAAGAAAGGACAACATCTTATGTTAGTGCAGGTCTATGTTGATGATATTATTTTCGGGTCTACAGATCAGAGTATGGTTGATGAGTTCGAGAAGGTTATGCAACGGAAGTTTAAGATGAGTTCCATGGGAACTATTAAGTTTTTGTTAGGTTTGCAGGTAGCTCAAACGGATAAAGGCATCTTCTTACATCAGACGAAGTATGTTGCTGATATCCTTAAGCGCTTTCTGGTAGATACAGAGAGACCAGCTAAGACTCCGTTGTCGGTTAATCATGGGATTTCACCAGATAAGGAGGGTGCTCCAGTGGACCCTACTTTGTACAGGGCTATCATAGGTTCTCTAATGTACCTAACTGCTTCTAGACCAGATATAATGTTTGCGGTGTGCCTGTGTGCTCGTTATCAGGCAAACCCTAATGTTCATCATATGTTAGTGGTCAAGAAAATTCTGAGGTATCTAAAAGATACTCCCAGCTTAGGGTTATGGTATCCGTGTGAGGATGGTTTTGATCTCACAGCGTACAGTGATTCAGACTATGGAGGTTGCAAGAAAGATTTCAAGTCAACATCAGGAGGGTGTCAATTTCTTGGTAGCAAATTAGTAACCTGGCAGTGTAAGAAGCAGACAGCAGTGGCTCAGTCCACTTGTGAAGCAGAATATATTGCCGCGGCCAGCTGTACATAACAGGTTATCTGGATACAACAGCAACTACGTGACTATGGTTTGAAAATCTCTAACACTCCTATTTATGTTGATAATACTGCTGCCATAGCTGTCACTAAGAATCCCGTAAATCACTCTAAAAAGAAACATATAGGGATTAAATACCATTTCATTAGAGATTGCTATGAGAAAAAGTTAATTGATGTAGTGCAAATTGACACTACAGCCCAAAGGGCTGATCTCTTCACAAAAGCTTTTGATAAACCACGTTTTGAATTTCTATTAAATGAGATAGGTGTTAAGTTGCTTCAAGATGTAGTTCCTGAAACTGAAATTCCTGAAACTGAGGTACCTGACACAGAGGAATCTAAGCCTGAGACTGAGTTGTGAATGGTTAGAAACTGCTTGTAGAGTTTAAATAGTTTTGCATGATAGCTTCTAGATCATTTGCATTTTTCGTTTGCATGATAGATTAGTTTTTACTGAAATTTGCATGTTTGCTTATGTTTTTAGATAGTTTTATGCTTTTGTACAGAGAAAATCAAAAAGCCATAAAAATTGAAAAACCAGAAAAACAAATAAAAATTAGAAAAATAGAAAATCCATAAAAAGTGAAAAATTAGAAAATGAGTTGCTTGTTATGTTTGTGGGGAAGTGATTGCAATACTGAACTGACATGTAAGTTGTGAAAAACAAGTAATACAGGATGATTGATAATATGTTGGTAAACTTTATTGATCTAATTCTAGATAGAGATGATCACACTAATAACGCGTAAATATCATGATGAGGAAATCGTGGAAAGGTTTACAGCGGTTGAGGGTAGTCACCTACTTATCACTGAATATGTACCGAGAAATGATTGAACAGAAACTCGACAGACGGTTGAGGTCTCCCCTACTACGATTTATACTCGGTAGCAAAAGGATAATTTTGTGAGTCCCCAAGGTGAGCATATTTTGTCTAGGATGCATACTTGTTTCTATTTACCTTTATTACTTGGACCGAAATCCAACAACATACATATCGGGTACCCAAAGGGAGGTGTTTTCTCTAAAAGGGTTGAGAAGTGCAGTTTTGTATCACAGACACAGAATGATTTTTAAAAGGCAACATCATCGGGTTCTAGATTTCCACATACGAAGATTGGTTTTCCGTGCAGTTATAACAAATGTCAAAGACAGTGGTGCGTCATCATCATGTTTAGTTGTAATCATTTATTTATTTATTTTGTTTATGTATTGTAAGGAGAAATGCAACATCAGAAAATCCAAAAAAAAAAAAAATAAATAAATGCAAGTTATGGATTGCTTATGTTTATTTATGTATTTATTTCAAGAGAATCATGGATCAAGAGACAACATACATTCCAATCGGAGACTTATTTGAACGATTTCGTTATCTACATCCGAGGGGGAGAATTTATCAGATCATCAGATATAGAGAACTTAAATCATTTAGTTCACATCTCAATTAGTGAACTTTACATCTTTTGTCTGTGATATGGGATTGTGCCTATTGACCTGGATAGAGGGAATATCTTCTGGAAGGTATCTTAGCGTTCCATCACTCAAATATTTATATCACTTCCATCCATCCAACACCATACATCATACTATTTCCGTTTAAGTATGGGGTTTATAGCGGCCGGTATGCGTCCTTAACAGAGTATGCAATAAATTTGAGATTAACAATGTTATCTGAAACGAAAGGTATAAGTTTAAGGTAGAAGCCAAAGGCTGACAGGGTTGCTAGAAACATCGTGATATGGTTCTGTTCAATAGAATCGAAAGTACATTGATGTGATAAGAGGACATCGTCAACAGGTTTGTGCTCAATTGTTCTACCCGAGAAATAGTGCGATCTCAAACGAGGACTGACTTTGTGATGTAAATCTGACATTGAAAAATGTTAAAGTAATTAATCTAACGTGATCATCGAAGTCTAGGGTGAAAGTTGATGAATGTTTATTGATATATTTGAAGGTTGTTCTGTATATGCTTTAATGAATAAGTTCGTGAATGAACTATGGAATAACATGTCAATATAGTTCAGTTCTGATCCCCGAATCAAAAGGGTTCAATCAATTTTATATGCCAACTCACAAAAGATATGTTATTCTTCTGGAAGTGTGACTGATGATAAGCAGTATTATTTGTTCCTATGCTGATAACATCATGAATTTGTTAATGTTAATGCTTTATGAAACTGATGTTAAAGGTTTATTATCCACAGATCTAAAAGGTTAAATGTTACTGATTATATCTGTTATTATATTGCTGATCATGATACACTTGATCTTGTACAGTTATTTGCTTTGTGTATTTGCATGAGCATGCTTTTCTGAATTAGTTTGCATTCATGTGTTAGTTGCATGTGCATTTATATTTCATCTTTTAAGTCCACAACTCAGTTCTGGGTAAGGTTTACTGTGAAAGGAACCTTAGGTTTCTTATTGTTTTGAATATAAGTTGTTTTGAGCTTAAAGGAACAAAGCGTGATGTTTTTTATTGTGGAGATCAGTCCCAGGGGGAGTTAGTGTAAATGGGTAAAAGTCTGATATTGAAAAGTGTTAAGTTTTAAAAGTTTTCAAATGTCAGACCACCGGCCGACAGTCCTTACATACGGCCGATGGACTCAGACCCTCGCCCGAGTGTCAAGACCATCGGGCCGACGGACTTGACCATCGGCCGATGGTCACTGACAGGGTATAAAAGGACCCAGCGACGAACGGGTCAGTCACTCTGGCCAAAATTGTGTGATTTTACCCTAATTTTCTGAAGTTAAGGAGAAAGGTTTTGATCCAGTGTTTATTATTCATCTTTTCTTTGTGATCTTAGCGCCGTAAACAAGGTAACATAACTCTTAATCGTTTGTTTGTAATCGATGATTTAGTGTTCGAAGTATAAACTTTAAATCGGATGAGTTTTATTTGAGATCTGTTGAAATTGATGTTTGATGTATGATAAACGGCCCCTTTAGCATCTGTTATAACAGGAATTTGAACTAGAAACGTCAAATCGGACGATTTGATCAATTTCGAGTCACAGATCTGATGAACTACCTCCGGCCGAGGGTCTCTGACCATCGACCGATGGTGTCCATCGATCGGCCGGACATCTTGTCACTCGGCCGAAGGTCGTTATTTGACCAGTGTGTGTATGTGGTTAGACCATCTGCCGTAGGTCTAGACCATCGGACCGATGGTCTCCACCATCGACCGATGGTCATTCTGTTGGACCAATGGTAGATTATTTTGATTAATTTTCATTGAATGATTGGTCTCTGATAATTTCTGTGATGCCCATCTAATGCTAGTGTTTGTAGTTTGTATTAGAATGTCAGGTGGCTCATTTGTTGGTCAATGGATGTTCAACATCGACCGTAGGAGAATCCTAGCTAGATATCGACCAATCTTAGTAGAACAAAAGGTCATTGCGACTCGACAGACTTATAGTCCTTGGGAACAGATTGGGTGTCAGGCTTTCATAGATATTGGGGATTATTACTGTCCTGCTCTACTTAGAGAATTTTACGCCAATGTTTCTTTAGAGGATGGTAAGAAGAAGTTTGTACACTCGGGTCTATTTAATCAACAGTATAGGTGGACTTTAGAGGAATTCAAAAACCTGTTAAACGTTCCTCATACTGGGGTTAAGATACTGTACCCTAGCAAAGATATCAGAAAGATTCCCAGTAGATTCAGATTGTCAGATGTTATTGTTAGGATATGCAAGCCAGAGAAGGTAGTGTATACTGGTAGAGTTGAGGTTAGTGATGAAGATATCTTGCCACAATATGAGATACATTTGAGAATCATCAAAAGAAATGTGACTTTTAGGAGAGAAGGAGATCATTTGCTGTCTGGTACTGAAGTCTTGTTTCTATATTGCCTACTAGAGGGTATTCAAGTGAATGTGGGACACTTTCTCATTCATGTGATGAAAGATTTTCTTGAATCAGAAGAACCATTCCCATATGCAGCTTTACTGTATAACTTGTTTGAGAAACTTGGTGTGATTCAACATGAAGAAAAGTTAGTGCCAGAGGATCCCATAATGGGATGATTGATTCTGATGTTATGTTTATGTTTGATTATTTTCAGATTATTGTGTAATTTGATAATGCTAGCCTGTTAGCATTGATACGGTATCTTATGTCTGTAATGATCTAACTTTGAACATGTGATTATGTAACCGTGATCGTATTAATGTGATATGTTCTGTGATGATAAATCAGTGATACTTAATTACTCATGAATTTAACGCTGATTAAGAATTGTGTTTGCAGTTTTTGTTAATCATGTCAGGTGCACAAATGGATCAAGAACAAGCTGTCCACAGTTCTGAGACTGAATCATCAGGGGGACCCACATCTGCTAGTCTTCCAGGGTTGAAGGCGAGCCCTAACTCTAATCTGATGGCGTGTCTAAATGATAAAGGTCCAAATGCTAGCAAGTACAAGACTGTGATTGAATTTTTGAAACGTTCAAGGATATTTGCTGCGGTGTCGATGCCATGTACTGCTTACTATTCTCATCAGAGAGAATTCTGGGCTAACGCTAGAGTGGAAACTGTTGATAATAAGCCTGTGATAGTAAGTGGAGTATGTGATCAAGAGGTTAAGATATCTGAGTATACTATTCGGAACACGTTTTTGTTTGAGGATGATGAGAAAATACCCAAGAGACTGTCGAAGACTAAGATTACTGGATGTGTGCTGAGATGTGAGTATGCTGGTGATATTACACGTGCTACGATCAAAAGAAGCGGATTCACTCCACCGTACAGATATCTGTCTTTAGTGATTGTTAAGTGTTTGAGTACGTTACAAGGCGGATTTGATGAGCTGAGTGAGATTTATCAGGGAATGTTTGCTGCCTTGATTCTGAAAGCTGATTTCAATTTTTCGGGTGTTATCTTTGATCTGTTGATGGAGAATGTTACGAGCATACAATACTTGATTTATCCGAGGTTCCTGCAGATAATGATTAATGCTCAAACTATGGATCTGTCGAGATCAAAGAAGGACGTCATCAAGCTGAAACATATGACGGATCTTACGTTTAATCGATTAAATCAGAAGAAGAGTGCTAGTGATGGAAAGCTGGTGTGTCATCTTGCGAGGGAAGATTATCAATGTCCACCAGGCAAGAAGTGGAGGAATGAGAACAGTCTATCTGGTCATGAGCCTGATTTTGAGCTAGTAAACAGTGATGAAGAGGTTGATCCGCCGATAAATACGCAGGGTACAGGTGGTTCTGGTACTGGAGGTTTGGCTGATGAGCCCGTTGATGTTAATACTGGTACTGGTGAAGAAGCTCCTAGAGGTGAGAGGAGACGTCTGGTAGAAGATGAAGGTTCTCAGGTTTCTACAAAGATGAGACCGAGCAAGAGGTTTAAGTTGGTTTTGAAGAATCCAGGTGGTTCTGCTACAGGTGCTACACAAAGAACTGCACCTACTCAAGCACAAAGTCAACAACAGCAACAAAGTCAGCCACGGCAACAAACTCAACCGCAACATCAATCACCGCCAATTGTTCAACAATTGTCTCAAGAGACTGTGTCTACTCCAACTCCGGAGGCACCACATACAGGACAGAAGGAGGAGTTAGTTCATCTGGGCTTCAGAATCTAAATGATTTGTATGTTCAAGCTATGGCTGATAATCTGAGAATGAAGAAGGATATGGATGCGAAATTGGAGGAGTTGAGAGAAGAGAATCGTGTGAAAACTGAGGATGTTACTAGGTTGAGAACTCAGGTTGATTTGTTACAGAAGAAAGTTGGTGATCAATCATTGTTGTTAACTGCTGCAAAGAAAGAAGCTTCTGAAGCTAGAAAGGTGGCAGAGTCGGCTTTGGCTAGGATTACTGCTTGGGAAGAGAAGTTTGATCTGGTTGAATTGCCAGAGGGAGAAACTGATGTTCAAATGGTGGTGGCTCCTGGTACTTCAAAAGAAACAGCACTGTCAGTAATTCCTTTACAAATTGATTATAGTTTTAGTGAATTCTTGTCTAAACAGAATGAGCTCAAGCATTCTGTTGTTTATGATGATTTAGAGGAGGGGGAGATCCCTCACAACTTCACCAGAGCTGAGCTGGACGAGCTGGTGTGTCTAGAGTAAGAAGAAGCTAAAGCTGCTGACGCACAATCCGATGATCCTCCATCAGAGGATGATTCTTTTGGCCCTGAGATTTCTAAGGATATCGATGATGGGGAAGTTGATGGTTTAATGGAAGATGTTACTTTTGAAGAATATCCTACGTATATGAATGATAGGAATGAAGATCTTCCTGGTTTTGAGGAGTTGTTTAGAACAGATGACGAAGTTTTGAATCGAAGGTGTAAAGAGAAAGAGAGAACTGAGGTTTTGCCTGAAGGGTTCTTGCCAGTCAAGTATAATGATGAGGTTGCTGCGAAGTTAGAAGCTGACTGGCGTGATATCTTGAGGATTCGAAAGTATTGTGAAAAACCGAAGCTTGAGCCAAAGTATTTGAAGATGATAAATTTGAGGAAAGGTGCGAAAGGAAGGATCTTGGCCTGGGCATACATTGAAGAATTCAACATGTTTGCAATTAAACGAGAGTTTGGAGTTGACTACATCAAACATGGTCATGAGTTCAAGTCACTGCCGTATTTTGAGCTTATGCAGATTGCCAGGTTAAAGATGTTGTATTGTGGAATGAACGATCGCTCATCATTGTTGGTTAAGAAAATTCGAATCGCGTACAATTCGAATAACTGGAAGGATTTTAGACCACAGTATCCGAGGATTAAGTACAGGGTTGATCCTATTAGTGGAGTATCTCGACAAATTTTGAAGTATAAGCCGGCAAAGACTATGAAGAAGGTTCCGTTAAGAAAATTGCCGCAGAATTGGAGTCAGAGATTTCGTTGGTGGTTTTATGTTGATCGTTCTGAGGAAGCTGTGATTGTTTTAGATAAGCTGAAGGAAGATGATATCGATTGTATTCGTGTGTTGGATCCGATCTGGTTAAGGAACTGTACCGAAGCTGATATTTTTACTTTGTACTATAACCGTATGCTTTATCGTCGTGAAAACAGGGTACAGGCTGAACAGTATGTTAAAGTGGCTAAGCTGTGCTACTTGAACAACATGGTGATCGATCCGTATGATGACTGAAGACTTATGGAATAGAACTAGGTCTTAGGGGGAGTTTGTTGGTGCATAAATCCCGAGTTCTATTACGTTTATTGTTCTATTTGTTATGTACTTGATATTTCAGTCATATATGTACGTGGACATTTATACTTTGTGTTTATGATGCTTAGTATAATGTCGTGAATAGGTCAAGCAGTCGGTTGGCTGCTCAAGACCATCGACCGATGGTAGGGACCATCGGTCGAGGGACTGTCACCATCGGCCGAAGGTCCCCGACCACCGGCCGATGGTCACTGTATTTAGTATAAATACGGGTTTCGTGGTTTTGTGTTAGGTTACACACCATAAACCCTTAGGCCGTCGTATTACTTGCTGCTAATCGTCCCAAAACCCTTACCAACCGAATACACAGTCTTAGGCATCAATTCTATCAATTATTCATTGGTTAATTTGATCCCGTTAGTCTAATACGTATTCGACTCATTCTAATTAGTGTTTCCGCCATTAATCTAGATACAACGTATGATCTAAGGTCCGAATTACATCTTCAGAACCAAATTCATGCCATTGCTCTTGTATTTGTTCATTATAAAATCTTTTAGAAAGGAACCATTTTGATATCCGACGTTTTCATATCCAGAAGGCAATTTAGGACGTAGTTGATCGAGAGTCAACCATGAAGACAAGGTAGCTGTGAAAATCTGAACCACAATGAAAATCATACTTAACCATATAACCAACACAACTTTAGAGTTCCTATTCACTATCTTCCCTGCAAGAAAATATATGAATAATGAGAATACAATGTTTTTATAACAATAAGTTTATATGGACATTGTTGCTACAAAAAGTACACATTATAGCTAACTTTTGTATACCTTCATTGAAGAAAAACGTAGAAACCGGGAACCAAATGATCATCTTGAGTGTCTGATAGGATGCTGTAAATTTGGGGTTGTCCGCACGGTATTCTAAAATTGCGATTGCAACTCCAATATAGATACACATGCCAATTATTGTGAACCACAATCTCTTAGTAAAAGGTCTTAGGAAAGTCCACAACGTTTGGTTCCATTCATGTGATCCATGAATAAGCATATAAACTTCAGAGCTTAGATATGGTGGCGTAAAATCAACGTATTGAGCTCTGCTGGAACGCACGGTAACATCACCCCCAATCGACTGACAAGTCTGTAAAATCAACATATTAAGCTTTGGTTCGTTATATTATGTAATGATCATCTAGTGAGCCTATCAAACAAAAAGTGGTAGTTGTAGTGCGCTAGCGCACATTTGACTAAAATCATTGAAAGACAAGGCTCTGGCCAGCGAGTCGTGAAGCATTAATGTACAAGTGGTTAAGGCTTGTTTGTACGATGGCCACAACTATCATATAAGGAAATTGGGCGCAAATATGATTGATATACTTCTGTAAATAAAAATAAAAAAAAATATATCTAAAACTGAAAGGCTTTTGGTCTAACAATAAACGTGTAACTAATCTATTTCAAGTCTCGTTTGATACTTAACAATTGTACACATGCGAAGTTCGCAAAATTTATAATTAATAATTAATAATCTAATAAGGATTAATAAATAACAATAATTAATAATTTAATAATGATTAATAATAAAAAATAAGTTTTTTATTATATATATGAGAGTACAATAATAGTTGAGTTTGTTTTGTTTTTATATATAAAGAGTGATGATAATAATTAAGTTTATTACAAAACAAAGGTACAAATTCATATCAAATGTTGAAATTACAAATCAATGGTGGATTTGAAGTGAGACACAATTATGACATCATAATTGAGTTCATGACTGAAATCATAGTTATGACTTATGAAACTCAACTAATTGGCAACGTTTTGGAAAAAAGATTATTATGACTTTCCTTTTATATACCAGAAGACTAAGATGCAATAGCGGAGATAGGAGGGTGGCTTGGGGGTGTTGAGCCACCCTCAAGTGCAATAGCGGAGATAGGAGGGTGGCTTGGGGGTGTTGAGCCACCCTCAAGTGAACAACCGACACCAGATTTCATATGTTAATTTTTTAGGAATTGACCAGTAGCATCCCCTATAAATATAAATAAATGTATACTATACTTGCTTTTTTTTAAATATGAGTCAAAATGTAATGGGCCAGCAACCCAGCACACTTAATTTGTATATGGTAAATTTAGTTTCATTAGTTTGCATCGGGCCATCGGGGCCCATTAATTATAAAGGGTAAATATTTCACTAAAATAATACTCCGTAAAAGAAGTGTGGATAGATATTGAATTGAAACTCCTCTAGTCCTCTGCCGCAACTATAGTACGCTAACGATTAAAGACGATTCAGATTCATTTAATTTTTGTGAGTTTAATTCTATTCTAATTGTTTTTCTTTTTGAGTTTCTTTAGTTCATCAAATATTAATCTATTAATTATGTTTAAGTTAGGGTATAAATTACATATTTACATGATGTATGATTTGTTAAATGATCTTGGTTCATTAATCATTATTCTAATTCGTATATGGATTGCTTTTGTTATATCTTTTTTATATAAATTTTAATTATTAATTGTGTTTAAGTTAGAGTATTAATTGAATGTATGTTGTTGTTCAATTTAGGTTAAACATGACTTCAAAAAGAACAATGTTTGATTTTTTTAAACCAACTAATGTTGATGACCACCAATCACAACAAGAAGTAGATAATGTTATGGAAGAGGTCGCTAAAAACTCACAAGCACATGTTGGTGATGATTATATTATGGATGAACCCCCGAGAGTTGAAAGTGAAAAAAATGATGCTTCAAATTCAGGGGAGTTAAAATTAGATTCATTAGTTCGAGATCCTGGCTTAAGACCTTCATTCATGGATTATCCAATTAACCAACATGACGAGATCAGACGAGCATATATTAAACATGGACCTTATCAACTACGAAAGTCAAAGTATCCTCAAAGCTCAAGTGGTTCAGGTAGTGGTAATCGAAGCTTTCAAGAAGCTTGGTTTCGTAAATTTTGGTGGTTAGAATATTCTGAGAAAACCGATGCTGCATATTGTTTTCCACGTTACCTTTTTAATAAGAAGCCTATAGGACGAGCTGGTTCAGAAACATTCATCAAGCAAGGGTTCAAAAATTGGAGAAAAGTAAATTGTGGCCAAGATTGTCCTTTCGTCAAACATGTAGGTAAAACTTCAGCTTCAGCTCATAATTATTCTGTGAAATGTTATGAAGATTTAAAAAATCAAATAGGTCATATAGAGCATGTGATTGAGAAACAGACAACTAAAGAGATCATAGATAGTAGGCTTCGAGTTAGAACTTCTGTTGAGACGATTAAATGGCTCACAATGCAAGCTTGTGCTCTTAGAGGTCATGATGAGCGACCTGATTCAAAAAATCAAGGAAACTTCCTTGAATTGTTAAAGTTAATTGCTTCTTATAATAAAGATGTTGAAAAAGTTGTGCTGCAAAATGCTCCTCAAAATGCCAGATATACTTCTCCGGATGAGCAAAAGGAAATTTTGCAAATATTTGCTAGAAATGTGCAACAATCGATTCGAGATGAAATTGGAAAATCCAAATTTTGTTTGATAGTTGATGAGTGTCGAGATGAATCTAAAAAGGAGCAAATGGCAATTGTTGTGAGATTTGTAGATCGAGAGGGGTACGTTAAAGAAAGATTTTTAGACTTGGTTCATGTAAAAGATACAAGTGCTTTAACTTTGAAAAATGAAATCCTGTCTTCTTTATCTTTTCATAAGCTTGATGTTCAAGATATTCGAGGTCAAGGGTATGATGGAGCTAGTAACATGCGTGGAGAATGGAACGGGTTACAAGCTTTAATATTGAAGGAATGCCCTTATGCCTATTATATTCATTGTTTTGCCCATCAGTTGCAACTAGCTTTAGTTTCAGCATCAAAAGATGTGGTTGAGGTGCACAAATTTTTCAAGAATCTTAACTTTATTATTAATGTCATTGATTCTTCTTCTAAGCGTCACGATCAGTTACAAGATGCTCAGATTAGTGAAATTGCACATCTGGCTGAAATTGGAGAGCTTGAGAGTGGCAAAGGAGCAAATCAAATTCAAAGTTTGCAAAGACCTGGAGATACAAGATGGAGTTCACATTATCGATCCATACGTAGCTTGTTGAAATTGTATGGTCCCGCGATTGTAGTCTTACGTGAAATTGCTATTAATGGGTCTACTCCTTCTCAAAGAGGTGATGCTTCATTTGCTCTTACCGAATTATTATCATTTGATTTTGTTATTGTTGTGCATTTAATGAAGAAGATAATGAAATCAACCGACAAGCTTTGTCAATCTTTACAACGCAAATCTCAAGATATACTTAACGCTTTGAGTTTGGTTTCCACAACAAAATTGTTGATTCAAAATCTAAGGGATCAAGGATGGCAGTCACTTTTGGAAAAAGTTGTTGTTTTCTGTGGATCTAATAGCATTCAAGTTCCTGAAATGACACAAACTTACAAAGATATTATTCGATCTCGTTCAAAAAAAGATAATATGACTGTCGAACATCATTATCGAGTTGATGTGTTCATTGCTGCTATTGATAGTCAGTTGCAAGAGTTGAATTCTAGATTTAATAAGTCAGTGACAGAACTTCTTCAGCTCAGTGTTTCTTTAGACCCAAAAAAAACCCTTCAATAAAAGTGACATCTGTAAGTTAGCAAAAACGTTCTATCCCTCAGACTTTACAGAGCAAGATATGATCCATTTAAAACTTGAGTTGCAACATTATGAGCTAGATGTGCTTAAGAATCCAGAGTTAAAAAAGGTTCAAACTGCTGCTGAGTTATGTAGAGGCCTACGAGAAACTGAGAAGTCAGAATCGTATCCTTTGCTTGATAGATTGATTCGTCTTATATTAACTCTTCCCGTTTCAACTTCTACAAGTGAAAGAGCTTTTTCATCAATGAAAATTGTTAAAACAAGGCTTCGTTGCAGCATGGGTGACGAGTTTCTTAGAAATTGCTTGATTCTTTATATTGAGAGGGATATTGTTGAAAGCCTTTCAATAGATGAGATAATAGATGATTTCGCTACCAAGAAACGTAGGCGTGTTCAACTTCAATTGCCAAAGGTACGGAGAACGTTTATTATTGACGGAGTGATTATGTTGAATTTTTTTTATACTGCGTAAGCATCCCCTAATATGAAATCCTGGCTTCGCCCCTGCTAAGATGTATATACATAATTTGTGATTTTCAGATCTAAGATGATCAATTTGTATGTGTATTCAGAAACAGTTCGTACCGTCCCTTCAATGACATGTATAAGTTGATCATAGGTACCGTTACTCTCCCCTCTGTCGTTAATGTACGGTTTGAAAATAGGCTGAACTCTGTATGGCAACAATTGTAATGCATAGCAAAATATTGCTATGGAGAATCCACCTTTAACTTCAAAATTTTTTACTTTTACAAACTCAGTAAATCCATCTTTCTTTGGAATCCACACAACTAATTGTTGGCATGGACCTTCTCCTGTTTTATTCACTTGCCATGTGGGCCCTACTATATCTATTGTAGACATTATTAGTAATAATCAAATCATCAACATACATGATTAATGTATCAAGTTAATACCTGCACATATATCAGCCGGCTGTTCTATAAGACTACGCTCTTTTCTAAATCTTCTCCTTCGGCTAGATCTTTGTCTGATAGTTATACTCGTCAGCGTTTCTTTAGAGTCAACTTTTGAATATGGTTCTCGATTTATTAATTTATACGCTGGTGCTACTGACGCGTTCACAGAATTAAGAAAGCAATGAACACAAACCATTATCCCAACAAAGAACACAATAGTGTTGTTGTTGTTGTACAACATATTGTCTGATGAGTTGTATCAAGAAGAATCTTTTGTTGGTTTATATAAAGCTAGATTCAGTTACGGCTTATATACTTTGACAATTCCTAATAATCTTGATTTTCAGACATTTGTCAGTTTATTAACGTATTCTCATTTATTTTGCTGACAGAGATCTCATTTATTTTGCTGACAGAGAGCTGACGGTAAATAAAAAAGGGTTACGAATTTCATTCTAATGCTACACACTTTACACAAACCCTAGCCGTGTATAACCTCTGTTTTTTGTTTTTCGTTTTTCGTTCCCAATCAACCATAACACGAATAAAGTGTCGATCTAATCTCTTGTAAGTTTGATTTTCGATCCCGAAAGTTTACATTTATTCGATTAAACCTTTCTCTTGTGAATTCCGCCTCTAGATTTAGATATAACGTTTGTTCTAAGGTCAAATCTAAGGTCAAATTAGCACCCACACGGGGAAGGTTCAAACGAGAACTACAAAAAATGCGAGAACTGCGAGAACTTTTTAGTTTCATAATTTTTATGCATTTAAATGCAACAAATTACATGCACATGTTAACTAATGCTCATATCATTAACAAACATATGTTCATTATCACAAAATACATGTTAAATTGTTAATTATATGAAATGTTAACATGTATCACAAACAAATATGCACATGTGAACGAGAAACTATATAATTGATTATATATGTATAATATAAGTTTTTTCAAACTATTTTATGTTCATTTCTTACTCACCATCAACATTTATGGATGATTCAATTTAATCACATGTGAAAATCTTTGTAAATTAAAAGTTCTCGCAGTTCTCGCTCTTTTTGTAATTCTCGTTTGAACTTTTGACGCACCCACACAACTCCATAAGTTTTCCATGTTAATCAAAACAATAAAAAACCAAATTAACGCTCACGATTTAATTAGTGATCATCGTACAGTAGTACAATATCGATCTTTTTGAGGTTTCTATTGTTTTACATGCTCACCATTGTGCTGACGTTTTACAAAAATCGATTACTACTATATATATGTATATAATTGTTCGACTTGTAAAACACATTGTTTAGTTTAATAACAAGAGCCTGCAGGCTGATTCCTGATTGGGTTGCGCAAATACCAGGAAACTAGGCGAATTATATTCCAACAATAATATATAAATATATAAATATATAATATATATTCGATCATTTTCAACGGATTTATACACTACTTGCATCTGACATATCGAGGCTCCAACAAATCCTTTTACTCCTAAGCTTGCTGATTCATATTTTATTAAAATAACCTAATGTCAACTTCTTCACATATATACAAAGGGCAAGTGAAATGAAACAGAACTGTTACCTAACTATGATAAGGGACACATTTACTTTATAAACACTGAAAAAAAAAAAAAAAAAATGCCTTAATGATTGATGATTTTCGGATATACTGCATCCATCTATCACTCAACAGGTGTTCATAACTTTTTAGTCAAACTTATTAAGACATATAAAGCTATAGATTAAAATGGTTAATTATCTTTAAATACTTGAGGTGAAGTTGCTGAGAAATTTCAGATTTTGTCATGCAATACTTTGACTTTAGATTCATATCTTGAAGTAATAGATTTGTTTGTTAATTTATCTGTTGCTCTAGACCTGTGGCAACGGTTACCATGCTCCGCCCACCCTCACATGTCCCGTGTGGACACCAATGGCTCGGCGAATTCCTCACCCCACCCTCACCATTTCCAGTGGCGGAGCCACATGGTCTTGGTTGGGGTCATTTGCCACCAACGAATTTTATTTTGTGAGGCAACAACAAGCGTCGATTTATTGGCGACTTGGCTGTCGCTTAGGGGCTAAATTGAACTCCAGGCTTGATTTAAAACCCATGGAAATTTGTTTATATCATTTTCATGGGGTTTCTTTTTTATTTCTTTTTATCATGTACGTATCCATTTTATTCTTTTTATTTAAATCATTTACTTTATTTATTTTTATTTTATTTATTTACTCATTTATTTATATATTTATTCATTTTTTATTTTTTTCCCACTTTTTGGGCCGGAGGTCCTCTTGGAAGCAATCTCTTTATCCGTCGAATAAAGAGAGGGAGGACTTTCCCTACTCTTGTGAGTGTTTCACTCGGGGTGGAGAAATGATTTCTCTTTATTCCAGGATAGAGGAAGGATTGTCTACGTCTCACCTCCCATATACCTCACACATGAAATGTCCCGTTCATATAGATTATAAACGTTCCATATTAATTGATTTCGTTGCGAGGTTTTGACCTCTATATGAGACGTTTTTCAAAGACTGCATTCAATTTTAAAACAAACTATAACCTTTAAAATATTACGACGATTATCAAATAATGATAATCTAAAATATAGCATTTTCACACGACCATTACATAATGGTTTACAATAATATTACACAACAATATATGTCTTCGAATGCAGTTTTTAAACAATATTATACAAGCATGCTGACTCCAACTCTTGTCCATAAATTAGCATGCAACAGCGGAAGCTCTTAATAATCACCTGAGAATAAACATGCTTTAAACGTCAACAAAAATGTTGGTGAGTTATAGGTTTAACCTATATATTTATCAATTCGTAATAATAGACCACAAGATTTCATATTTCCATCTCTCATAAACAACATGCAATCTGCATAAAAATTATTCATATGATGAACACCTGGTAACCGACATTAACAAATGCATCTAGAATATCCCCAATATACAGGTACACTCATCTGTATATAAAATCGAAGTACTAAAGCATCCATAACATGGATGGGGTTCGTTAGGCCCATAGATCTATCTTCAGGATTCGCGTCTATTTGGGGGTCTGTTCCCAAATTCTTAGGCTACCAAGCTGAAAGGGTGATATACGGTATAATGATTCAATCATAGAATATAGTTTCAAGTAGTCGTGTCTATTTTGTAAAACATTTATAAAACTGCATGTATTCTCATCCCAAAAATATTAGATTTTAAAAGTGGGACTATAACTCACTTTCACAGATTTTTCCTTCGTCGGAAATATGACTTGGCCACGGGTCGATTCACGAACCTATAACAATTATATACATATATATTAAAGTATGATCGAAATATATTTACAATATGTTTTATTATGTTTTAACGATTTAAGTTTGTTAAGTTAGCAGTCCAACATTAGTAATCTACAACTAGTTGTCCACAGTTAGATGTACAGAAATAAATCAATATATATTATCTCGAATCAATCCACGACCCAGTGTATACAAGTCTCAGGCTAGATCACAACTCAAAGTATATATATTATTTTGGAATCAACCTCAACCCTGTATAGCTAACTCAAGCATTACTGCATATAGAGTGTCTATGGTTGTTTCCAAATAATATATATATATGGGTCGATATGATATGTCAAAACATTGTATACGTGTCTATGGTATCCCAAGATTACATAATATATGTTAGAATACATGTATAATACAATATAAGTTAGTTAAGTTATGATTAGAATAGATTTGTTACAAATTTCACGTAGCTACAACAAGCAAAAATATCCAATTTTGTTTTACCCATAACTTCTTCGTTTTAAATCTGTTTTGAGTGATTCAAGTTGCTTTGGTTTCATAATGAACTGAAATTCATGAAACTAAACAGAAAAAGTATAAGTTTATAGTCGGAAATGCAGGTTACAAGTCATTTTTGTAAGAGGTAGTCATTTTAGTCAAAAGAACGACGTCTTGATGACCATTTTGAAAAGCATACTTCCACTTTGAGTTTAACCATGATTTTTGGATAATCATTTTCCCAGAAGGACAAATTTTAAATCAAAGTTTATCATAGTTTTTAATTATCTTACCCAAAACAGCCCGCGGTGTTACTACGACGGCGTATGTCCGGTTTTACGGTGTTCTTCGTGTTTTCAGGTTTTAAATCATTAAGTTAGCATATCATATAGATATAGAACATGTGTTTAGTTTATTTTAAAAGTTAAGTTAGAAGGATTAACCTTGTTTGCGAACAAGTTTAGAGTTAACTAAACTATGTTCTAGTGATTACATGTTATAATCTTCGAAAAAAATAGTTTTATATATATGAATCGAATGATGTTATGAACATCATTACTACCTCAAGTTTAGTAGGTAAACCTACTAGAAGTGACAAAAATTGATCTAGCTTCAAAGGATTCTTGGATGGCTTGAAAGTTCTTGAAGTAGAATTAGACACGAAAACAAGTTCAACTAAGATTATCACTCGAATTAAGATGGTTTATAGTTATAGAAATCGAATCAAAGTTTGGATATGAATATTACCTTGAATAAGAAAGATAAACTACTATAATTAACAAAGGTTTCTTGATCTTAGATGATTACTTGGAATGAATTTGCAAGATTGAAAGTAAACTAGCAAACTTGAAAGGATTTTTGAAGTGTTCTTGAAGTGTTCTTCCTATGATGATTATAGCTTGATTCTTGAAGTAATTTTTGATGAAGATGATGATTAGTTTACTGGAAATTTTGTTCCTAAGAGTGTGTGTGTGTTTAGAGAGAATTAGAAAGAGAATTGAAAGTGAAATGGATTGATTGGTGAGTGGTGAATGGTGAGTGGTGAGTGGGGTTAAAAGGAGTTCTAGTTAGTTGACTAGTTCATGGTAGAAGTTAAATTTGATTAGTCATGCATGACATAATCAAGAGTGGAATCCCATGCTAGTTCCTATTGGTATATACCCACAGAAGCTGTGTATAATACGGGTACGAATATGAAATGACTACGAGTAAAATTGTTGATGAAAATGAATGAAAATGTAATTGTAAGCATTTTTGATAAGTAGAAGCACTTTGATATGTGTCTTGAAGTCTTTTAAAAGTGTACTAATACATCTTAATACACTACATGTATATTCATTTTAACTGAGTCGTTAAGTCAACGTTAGTCGTTACATGTAAGTGTTGTTTTTGAAAGCTTTAAGTTAACGATCTCATTTAATGTTGTTGAAAGCTTTAAATCAAATTTTAACACATTTTTAATAAAGCGATATTAACCCAAACAGGGGTTGCCACCCCTTGGACCCCAGCCAGGGGTTGCTCGACCCCAGCCAGGGGCTCTGCCCCTTGGACCCTGCCAGGGGTTGCCACCCCTTGGACCACGCTATCAGGGGCGCTGCCCCCGAACCCCCGTCATAATTATGATAAGTTCAAACAAGTGTGCACTCCACACTTTCCCAAACTTGTTCGATATTTATCAAGGTTATTTTGGTTAACAAATTAATCCCATTACACTTAAATCATATTGGTGACACAAATCACCAACAATGAATATATCTTAATATGATACATATGTATTTAGTAAGGCATTGCTATAACGATAATCGTTATATATATCGTTTCGAGTTTCATAATTCAATAGTCTCATTTTATGTATATAACTCATTGTTAATATACCTTGTGAGATACTTACTTTTCATAATATCATGTTAGCTATATACATATCCATATATATATCATCATATAGTTTTTACAAGTTTTAACGTTCGTGAATCACCGGTCAACTTGGGTGGTCAATTGTCTACATGAAACTCATATCAAATAATCAAGTCTTAACAAGTTTGATTGCTTAACATGTTGGAAACATTTAATCATGTAAATATCAATTTCATTTAATATATAATCATGGGATAATCATGGAAAAGTTCGGGTCACTACAGTACCTACCCGTTAAATAAATTTCGTCCCGAAATTTTAAGCTGTTGAAGGTGTTGACGTATCTTCTGGAAATAGGTGCGGGTATTTCTTCTTAATCTGATCTTCACATTCCCAGGTGAACTCGGGTCCTCTACGAGCATTCCATTGAACCTTAACAATTGGTATTTTATTTTGCTTAAGTCTTTTAACCTCACGATCCATTATTTCGACGGGTTCTTCGATGAATTGAAGTTTTTCATTGATTTGGATTTCGTCTAACAGAATAGTGAGATCTTCTTTAGCAATACATTTCTTCAGATTCGAAATGTGGAAAGTGTTATGTACGTTGGCGAGTTGTTGAGGTAATTCGAGTCGGTAGGCTACTGATCCGACACGATCTATTATCTTGAATGGTCCAATGTACCTTGGATTTAGTTTCCCCATTTACCAAATCGAACAACACCTTTCCAAGGTGAAACTTTAAGCATGACCATCTCTCCAAATTCATATTATATATCTTTTCTTTTAATGTCCGCGTAGCTCTTTTGTCGACTTTGAGCGGTTTTCAACCGTTGTTGAATTTGGATGATCTTCTCGGTAGTTTCTTGGATTATCTCTGGATCCGTAATCTGTCTATCCCCCACTTCATTCCAACAAATCGAAGACCTGCACTTTCTATTATAAAGTGCTTCAAACGGCGCCATCTCAATACTCGAATGGTAACTGTTGTTGTAGGAAAACTCTGCTAACGGTAGATGTCGATCCCAACTGTTTCCAAAATCAATAACACATGCTCGTAGCATGTATTCAAGTGTCTGTATCGTTCTTTCACTTTGCCCATCAGTTTGTGGATGATAGGCTATACTCATGTCTAGACGAGTCCCCAATGCTTGTTGCAACGTCTGCCAGAATCTTGAAACAAATCTGCCATCCCTATCAGAGATAATAGAGACTAGTATCCCATGTCTGGAGATGACTTCCTTCAAGTACAAACGTGCCAACTTTTCCATCTTATCGTCTTCTCTCATTGGCAAAAAGTGTGCTGATTTGGTGAGACGATCGACTATTACCCAAATAGTATCATAACCACTTACAGTCCTTGGCAATTTGGTAATGAAATCCATGGTAATGTTTTCCCATTTCCATTCCGGGTTTTCAGGTTGTTGAAGTAGACCTGATGGTTTCTTATGTTCAGCTTTGACCTAAGAACATGTCAAACATTCTCCTACATATCTCGCAATATCGGCTTTCATACCCGGCCACCAAAAATGTTTCTTGAGGTCCTTGTACATCTTTTCTGCTCCGGGATGTATTGAGTATCTGGTTTTATGTGCTTCCGCAAGTACCATTTCTCTCACATCTCCAAACTTTGGTACCCAAATTCTTTCATCTCTATACCGGGTTCCGTCTTCTCGAATAATAAGGTGTTTCTTGTAGTGACCCGAACTTTTCCATGTTTATATATATTAATTGAGATTGATATTTACATGATTAAATGTTTCCAACATGTTAAGCAATCAAACTTGTTAAGACTTGATTAATTGAAATATGTTTCATATAGACAATTGACCACCCAAGTTGACCGGCGATTCACGAACGTTAAAACTTGTAAAAATGACATGACGATATATATATGGATATACATATGGTTAACATGAGATTATGATAAGTAAGTATCTCCATAAGTATATTAACAATGAGTTATATACATATAAACAAGACTACTAACTTAAGGATTTCGAAACGAGACATATATGTAACGATTATCGTCGTAACGACATTTAAATGTATATATATCATATTAAGATATATTAATATATCATAATATCATGATAATATAATAATTTAACATCTCATTAGATATAATAAACAATGGGTTAACAACATTAATTGAGATCGTTAACTTAAAGGTTTCAAAACAACACTTACATGTAACGACTAACGATGACTTAACGACTCAGTTAAAATGTATATACATGTAGTGTATTTAGATGTATTAAAATACTTTTGGAAGACTTCAAGACATATATCAAAACACTCATACTTAACGAAAATGGTTACAGTTACTTTCCCATTCTTTTCTTTCATCAAGAATTCTAGTCGTATTCTTACCCGTATTATACACAGCTTCAAAACGTACTTACTATGGGTATATACCAATAGGAACTAGCATGGGATTCCACTCTTGATTATATCATGTATGACTAATCAATTTTAACTTCTACCATGAGCTAGTCAACTAACTAGAACTCCTTTTAACCCCACTCACCACTCACCAATTACCACTCATCATTCACTCCATTTCACTTCCAATTCTCTTTCTAATTCTCTATCAACACACACACACTATTATGAACGTATTTTTCCAGTAATTAATCATCATCTTCATCAAAAATCACTTCAAGAATCAAGCTATAATCATCATAGGAAGAACACTTCAAGAACACTTCAAAAATCCCTTCAAGTTTACTAATTTACTTCCAAGCTTTCTAATCCATTCCAAGTAATCATCTAAGATCAAGAAACCTTTGTTATATACAGTAGGTTATCTTTCTTATTCAAGGTAATATTCATATTCAAACTTTGATTCAATTTCTATAACTATAAACTATCTTAATTCGAGTTAAAATCTTACTTGAACTTGTTTTTGTGTCATGATCCTACTTCAAGAACTTTCAAGCCATCCAAGATCCTTTGAAGCTAGATCATTTCTTGTCACTTCCAGTAGGTTTACCTACTAAACTTGAGGTAGTAATGATGTTCATAACATCATTCGATTCATATATATAAAACTATCTTATTCGAAGGTTTAAACTCGTAATCACTAGAACATAGTTTAGTTAATTCTAAAATTGTTCGCAAACAAAAGTTTTCAAAGTGTGCATTTTGGTTGGAAGAAGTTCAATTCCTCGGTCACATAGTGAACAAAGAAGGTATTAAGGTGGATCCGGCAAAGATAGAAACTGTTGAAAAGTGGGAAACCCCGAAAACTCCGAAACACATACGCCAGTTTTTAGGACTAGCTGGTTACTACAGAAGGTTCATCCAAGACTTTTCCAGAATAGCAAAACCCTTGACTGCATTAACGCATAAAGGGAAGAAATTTGAATGGAAGGATGAACAAGAGAAAGCGTTTCAGTTATTGAAGAAAAAGCTAACTACGGCACCTATATTGTCATTGCCTGAAGGGAATGATGATTTTGTGATTTATTGTGACGCATCAAAGCAAGGTCTCGGTTGTGTATTAATGCAACGAACGAAGGTGATTGCTTATGCGTGTAGACAATTGAAGATTCACGAGCAAAATTATACGACGCATGATTTGGAATTAGGCGCGGTTGTTTTTGCGTTAAAGACTTGGAGGCACTACTTATATGGGGTCAAAAGTATTATATATACCGACCACAAAAGTCTTCAACACATATTTAATCAGAAACAACTGAATATGAGGCAGCGTAGGTGGATTGAATTGTTGAATGATTACGACTTTGAGATTCGTTACCACCCGGGGAAGGCAAATGTGGTAGCCGATGCCTTGAGCAGGAAGGACAGAGAACCCATTCGAGTAAAATCTATGAATATAATGATTCATAATAACCTTACTACTCAAATAAAGGAGGCGCAACAAGGAGTTTTAAAAGAAGGAAATTTAAAGGATGAAATACCCAAAGGATCGGAGCAGCATCTTAATATTCGGGAAGACGGAACCCGGTATAGGGCTGAAAGGATTTGGGTACCAAAATTTGGAGATATGAGAGAAATGGTACTTAGAGAAGCTCATAAAACCAGATACTCAATACATCCTGGAATGGGGAAGATGTACAAGGATCTCAAGAAACATTTTTGGTGGCCGGGTATGAAAGCCGATGTTGCTAAATACGTAGGAGAATGTTTGACGTGTTCTAAGGTCAAAGCTGAGCATCAGAAACCATCAGGTCTACTTCAACAACCCGAAATCCCAGAATGGGAATGGGAAAACATTACCATGGATTTCATCACTAAATTGCCAAGGACTGCAAGTGGTTTTGATACTATTTGGCTAATAGTTGATCGTCTCACCAAATCAGCACACTTCCTGCCAATAAGAGAAGATGACAAGATGGAGAAGTTAGCACGACTATATTTGAAGGAAGTCGTCTCCAGACATGGAATACCAATCTCTATTATCTCTGATAGGGATGGCAGATTTATTTCAAGATTCTGGCAGACATTACAGCAAGCATTAGGAACTCGTCTAGACATGAGTACTGCCTATCATCCACAAACTGATGGGCAGAGCGAAAGGACGATACAAACGCTTGAAGACATGCTACGAGCATGTGTTATTGATTTCGGAAACAGTTGGGATCGACATCTACCGTTAGCAGAATTTTCTTACAACAACAGCTACCATTCAAGCATTGAGATGGCGCCATTTGAAGCACTTTATGGTAGAAAGTGCAGGTCTCCGATTTGTTGGAGTGAAGTGGGGGATAGACAGATTACGGATCCAGAGATTATACAAGAAACTACCGAGAAGATCATCCAAATTCAACAACGGTTGAAAACTGCCCAAAGTCGACAAAAGAGCTACGCTGACATTAAAAGAAAAGATATAGAATTTGAAATTGGAGAGATGGTCATGCTTAAAGTTGCACCTTGGAAAGGCGTTGTTCGATTTGGTAAACGAGGGAAATTAAATCCAAGGTATATTGGACCATTCAAGATTATTGATCGTGTCGGACCAGTAGCTTACCGACTTGAGTTACCTCAACAACTCGCTGCTGTACATAACACTTTCCACGTCTCGAATTTGAAGAAATGTTTTGCTAAAGAAGATCTCACTATTCCGTTAGATGAAATCCAAATCAACGAAAAACTCCAATTCATCGAAGAACCCGTTGAAATAATGGATCGTGAGGTTAAAAGACTTAAGCAAAACAAGATACCAATTGTTAAGGTTCGATGGAATGCTCGTAGAGGACCCGAGTTCACCTGGGAGCGTGAAGATCAGATGAAGAAGAAATACCCGCATCTATTTCCAGAAGATTCGTCAACACCTTCAACAGCTTAAAATTTCGGGACGAAATTTATTTAACGGGTAGGTACTGTAGTGACCCGAACTTTTCCATGTTTATATATATTAATTGAGATTGATATTTACATGATTAAATGTTTCCAACATGTTAAGCAATCAAACTTGTTAAGACTTGATTAATTGAAATATGTTTCATATAGACAATTGACCACCCAAGTTGACCGGCGATTCACGAACGTTAAAACTTGTAAAAACGACATGACGATATATATATGGATATACATATGGTTAACATGAGATTATGATAAGTAAGTATCTCCATAAGTATATTAACAATGAGTTATATACATATAAACAAGACTACTAACTTAAGGATTTCGAAACGAGACATATATGTAACGATTATCGTTGTAACGACATTTAAATGTATATATATCATATTAAGATATATTAATATATCATAATATCATGATAATATAATAATTTAACATCTCATTAGATATAATAAACAATGGGTTAACAACATTAATTGAGATCGTTAACTTAAAGGTTTCAAAACAACACTTACATGTAACGACTAACGATGACTTAACGACTCAGTTAAAATGTATATACATGTAGTGTATTTAGATGTATTAAAATACTTTTGGATGACTTCAAGACATATATCAAAACACTCATACTTAACGAAAATGGTTACAGTTACTTTCCCATTCTTTTCTTTCATCAAGAATTCTAGTCGTATTCTTACCCGTATTATACACAGCTTCAAAACGTACTTACTATGGGTATATACCAATAGGAACTAGCATGGGATTCCACTCTTGATTATGTCATGTATGACTAATCAATTTTAACTTCTACCATGAGCTAGTCAACTAACTAGAACTCCTTTTAACCCCACTCACCACTCACCAATTACCACTCATCATTCACTCCATTTCACTTCCAATTCTCTTTCTAATTCTCTCTCAACACACACACACTATTATGAACGTATTTTTCCAGTAATTAATCATCATCTTCATCAAAAATCACTTCAAGAATCAAGCTATAATCATCATAGAAGAACACTTCAAGAACACTTTAAAAATCCCTTCAAGTTTACTAATTTACTTCCAAGCTTTCTAATCCATTCCAAGTAATCATCTAAGATCAAGAAACCTTTGTTATATACAGTAGGTTATCTTTCTTATTCAAGGTAATATTCATATTCAAACTTTGATTCAATTTCTATAACTATAAACTATCTTAATTCGAGTAAAAATCTTTCTTGAACTTGTTTTTGTGTCATGATCCTACTTCAAGAACTTTCAAGCCATCCAAGATCCTTTGAAGCTAGATCATTTCTTGTCACTTCCAGTAGGTTTACCTACTAAACTTGAGGTAGTAATGATGTTCATAACATCATTCGATTCATATATATAAATCTATCTTATTCGAAGGTTTAAACTCGTAATCACTAGAACATACTTTAGTTAACTTAATGATTTAAAACCTGGAAACACGAAAAACACCGTAAAACCGGATTTACACCGTCGTAGTAACACCGCGGGCTGTTTTGGGTTAGTTAATTAAAAACTATGATAAACTTTGATTTAAAAGTTGTTATTCTGAGAAAATGATTTTTATTATGAACATGAAACTATATCCAAAAATTATGGTTAAACTCAAAATGGAAGTATGTTTTCTAAAATGGTCATCTAGACGTCGTTCTTTCGACTGAAATGACTACCTTTACAAAAACGACTTGTAACTTATTTTTCCGACTATAAACCTATACTTTTCTGTTTAGATTCATAAAATAGAGTTCAATATGAAACCATAGCAATTTGATTCACTCAAAACGGATTTAAAATGAAGAAGTTATGGGTAAAACAAGATTGGATAATTTTTCTCATTTTAGCTACGTGAAAATTGGTAACAAATCTATTCCAACCATAACTTAATCAACTTGTATTGTATATTATGTAATCTTGAGATACCATAGACACGTATACAATGTTTCGACCTATCATGTCGACACATCTATATATATTTCGGAACAACCATAGACACTCTATATGTGAATGTTGGAGTTAGCTATACAGGGTTGAGGTTGATTCCAAAATATATATAGTTTGAGTTGTGATCAATACTGAGATACGTATACACTGGGTCGTGGATTGATTCAAGATAATATTTATCGATTTATTTCTGTACATCTAACTGTGGACAACTAGTTGTAGGTTACTAACGAGGACAGCTGACTTAATAAACTTAAAACATCAAAATATATTAAAAGTGTTGTAAATATATTTTGAACATACTTTGATATATATGTATATATTGTTATAGGTTCGTGAATCAACCAGTGGCCAAGTCTTACTTCCCGACGAAGTAAAAAAATCTGTAAAAGTGAGTTATAGTCCCACTTTTAAAATCTAATATTTTTGGGATGAGAATACATGCAGGTTTTATAAATGATTTACAAAATAGACACAAGTACGTGAAACTACATTCTATCGTTGAATTATTGAAATCGAATATGCCCCTTTCTATTAAGTCTGGTAATCTAAGAATTAGGGAACAGACACCCTAATTGACGCGAATCCTAAAGATAGATCTATTGGGCCTAACAAACCCCATCCAAAGTACCGGATGCTTTAGTACTTCGAAATTTATATCACATCCGTAGGGTGTCCCGGAATGATGGTGATATTCTTATATATGCATCTTGTTAATGTCGGTTACCAGGTGTTCACCATATGAATGATTTTTATCTCTATGTATGGGATGTGTATTGAAATATGAAATCTTGTGGTCTATTGTTACGATTTGATATATATAGGTTAAACCTATAACTCACCAACATTTTTGTTGACGTTTAAAGCATGTTTATTCTCAGGTGAATATTAAGAGCTTCCGCTGTTGCATACTAAAATAAGGACAAGATTTGGAGTCCATGTTTGTATGATATTGTGTAAAAACTGCATTCAAGAAACTGATTTCGAGGTAACATATTTGTATTGTAAACCATTATGTAATGGTCGTGTGTAAACAGGATATTTTAGATTATCATTATTTGATAATCTACGTAAAGCTTTTTAAACCTTTATTTATGAAATAAAGGTTATGGTTTGTTTTAAAAATGAATGCAGTCTTTGAAAAACGTCTCATATAGAGGTCAAAACCTCGCAACGAAATCAATTAATATGGAACGTTTTTAATCAATAAGAACGGGACATTTCAGTTGGTATCCGAGCGTTGGTCTTAGAGAACCAGAATTTTGCATTAGTATGTCTTATCGAGTTTGTTAGGATGCATTAGTGAGTCTGGACTTCGACCATGTTTACTTGAAAAATAATTGCTTAACAAATTTTGTTGAAAACTATATATTTTTAACATGTGAATATTATGTGATATATTAATCTCTTAACGCGTTTGATATTATGTGATAGATGTCTACCTCTAGAACAAGTCCCATTGACTCACCTAATAATAATGAAGAGTCAAATGTAAATTGGAATGATTCGTGGACCGATTCACAAGTTCCCGAAGAGGAACCGGAAGAAGAGTCGGAACCAGAAGAAGAATCGGAACCGGAAGAAGAATCGGAACCAGATGAAGAAATAGAACCGGTGGGGGAATTAATAAAACGGTTAAGTAAAAAAAAATCCTCAACCAACCGACCAAGGTTAATTATGGTTAATGGTGTTTCCGCTAAGGAAGCAAAATATTGGGAGGATTACCAATTCTCCGATGAATCGGATTCTGACGAGAATTCCGATGATGTTATAGAAATTACCCCAACTTAATTTAAAAAGGCAAAAGAAAATAATAAGGGAAAGGGCATAAAAATAGAGAAATCTAATTCCAACCCCGATGAACTTTATATGTATCGTCAACCCCCGAAGTCCTTAAGTTGTAACAATGACCCGGGAACCTCTAAACCACCAGGTTTTTCTAAATCAATGTGGAAAACGACGGCTCGTATTAGGGGAACATCATATATCCCTAGAAACTTGGCAAAACGAACCAAAACCGAAGAAGAAGAAACAAGCGAGTCGGAATAAGATAGTTGTATTCGTGTGGTGTAATATATGTAATATAGTGTGCTTATGCTTTATGATATATGTAAAAATTGCTTGTATTAATAAGTATTTTTTTTATGAATCTAACTCTTGTCTATTTTACAGTATAAAAACACACAATGGATAGACAACCTAATATTTTAAGAGACCTACCCGGAGACATGATTGATGAAATCTTGTCTAGAGTCGGTCAGAATTCTTCGGCACAACTATTTAAGGCGAGATCAGTTTGTAAGACATTCGAAGAACGTTCCAAGAATGCCTTGGTTTATAAAAGGCTTTCGTTCGAAATATGGGGGATATCACATTGGGAAATCCATAAGTTACGATGTATTTACTTTGACGCATATATTGCGGGGAACCCAAATGCTATTTTACGCAATGGGTTAAGAAATTATTTTGACTCAATATATTCGAATATTGGACTTCGTGATTTAGAAAAAGCGGCTAACATGCAACATAAAGAAGCATGTTATGCTTACGGATTAGTAATGTTCGCTTCTCACCAAAGTGAGAACAAGAACATCGGCCTACAACTATTAAACAAAACGTTCCCACAAGTGACGGAGTCGGTAATTGGGGTAAGAAATGAGGTTTTTAGATTGTTACGGGACTGTTGGACATTACGTAACCCTCGTCCCTTTGACGACGTTACAACACGCTGTCTTATCAACGGCCGTAACGGTTATGTTCCACAAGACCAAGGATGGGAAGTAGTCCTAGTAAAACCAGAATGCATGACTTGTTTCTGGACGTATGAATTACGTGTCTTTATTGCCTTTGCTGAACGACTTGTGTACTAGCTAGAATTATCTTCACAACTATCTTGTATCAAAGTTATTGTGTGCTATATTTCATGCTTTATGTAAAATAAGCGGTGTTTGCCATAAGTAAGTGTACTGAAGAGGACAAAGTAAAGTACGCTACGCATACCTTCACAGGTTCTGCGTTAACATGGTGGAATACCTATCTAGAGCAAGTGGGACAAGACGATGCGTACGCACTACCGTGGTCAGCATTCAAGCACTTGATGAACGAGAAGTACCGTCCCAGAACCGAGGTCAATAAGCTCAAGACAGAACTTAGAGGGTTACGAACCCAAGGATTTGATATTACCACGTACGAAAGACGATTCACAGAATTGTGCCTATTGTGTCCGGGAGCATTCGAAGATGAGGAAGAGAAGATCGACGCGTTTATGAAAGGATTACCTGAAAGAATCCAAGAAGATATAAGTTCACAAGAGTCTGCCTCCATACAACAGGCATGTAGAATGGCTCACAAACTAGTGAACCAGATTGAAGAAAGAATTAAAGAACAGACTGCTGAAGAGGCCAATGTGAAGCAAGTCAAAAGAAAGTGGGAGCAAAACGGTGATAAGAATCACCAATACAACAACAACAGCAATTACAACAATAATCGCAACAATTATCCCAACAATCGTAACATCAATCGCAACTACAACAAACGGCCCAACAACAACAACAACAACAACAACAACAACAACAACAACAACAACAGCAACTACAACAATCATCCCAACAACAATAATAACCGCAACAACAACAATCAGAAGCAGTTATGCCAAAGATGTGAAAAGTATCACTCGGGGCTCTGCACCAAATTTTGCAACAAGTGTAAAAGAAATGGTCATAGCGCGGCCAAGTGTGAGGTCTACGGACCAGGGGTTAATAGAACGAAAGGAACAAATGGTGTCGGAACGAGTAATGGCGGAGCAAGTAGTGTCGGAGCAAGTTATGCCAATGTAGTTTGTTATAAATATGGAAAACCGGGCCACATTATTAGAAATTGCCCAAACCAGGAGAACACGAATGGACAAGGCCGCGGAAGAGTTTTCAATATTAATGCGGCAGAGGTACAGGAAGACCCGGAGCTTGTTACGGGTACGTTTCTTACTGACAATAAATCTGCTTACGTTTTATTTGATTCGGGTGCGGATAGAAGCTATATGAGTAGAGATTTTTGTGCTAAATTAAGTTGTCTATTGACGCCTTTGGATAGTAAATTTTTACTCGAATTAGCAAATGGTAAATTAATTTCAGCAGATAATATATGTCGGAATCGAGAAATTAAACTGGTTAGCGAAACATTTAAGATTGACTTGATACCAGTAGAGTTAGGGAGTTTTGATGTGATAATCGGTATGGACTGGTTGAAAGAAGTGAAAGCAGAGATCGTTTGTTACAAAAATGCAATTCGCATTATACGAGAAAAAGGAAAACCCTTAATGGTGTACGGAGAAAAGGGCAACACGAAGCTACATCTTATTAGTAATTTGAAGGCACAAAAACTAATAAGAAAAGGTTGCTATGCTGTTCTAGCACACGTCGAGAAAGTACAAACTAAAGAAAAGAGCATCAATGATGTTCCCGTCGCAAAAGAATTTCCCGATGTATTTCCGAAAGAATTACCGGGATTACCCCCACATCGATCCGTTGAATTTCAAATAGATCTTGTACCAGGAGCTGCACCAATAGCTCGTGCTCCTTACAGACTCGCACCCAGCGAGATGAAAGAACTGCAAAGCCAATTACAAGAACTTTTAGAGCATGGTTTCATTCGACCAAGCACATCACCGTGGGGAGCTCCTGTTTTGTTTGTCAAGAAGAAAGATGGTACATTCAGGTTGTGTATCGACTACCGAGAGTTGAACAAACTTACCATCAAGAACCGCTACCCACTACCGAGAATCGACGACTTATTTGATCAACTACAAGGCTCGTCTGTTTATTCAAAGATTGACTTACGTTCCGGGTATCATCAAATGCGGGTGAAAGAAGATGATATTCCAAAGACTGCTTTCAGAACACGTTACAGTCATTACGAGTTTATGGTCATGCCATTTGGTTTAACTAATGCACCAGCTGTGTTCATGGACCTTATGAACCGAGTGTGTGGACCATACCTTGACAAGTTTGTCATTGTTTTCATTGATGACATACTTATTTACTCAAAGAATGACCAAGAACACGGTGAACATTTGAGAAAGGTGTTAGAAGTATTGAGGAAGGAAGAACTGTACGCTAAGTTTTCAAAGTGTGCATTTTGGTTGGAAGAAGTTCAATTCCTCGGTCACATAGTGAACAAAGAAGGTATTAAGGTGGATCCGGCAAAGATAGAAACTGTTGAAAAGTGGGAAACCCCGAAAACTCTGAAACACATACGCCAGTTTTTAGGACTAGCTGGTTACTACAGAAGGTTCATCCAATACTTTTCCAGAATAGCAAAACCCTTGACTACATTAACGCATAAAGGGAAGAAATTTGAATGGAAGGATGAACAAGAGAAAGCGTTTCAGTTATTGAAGAAAAAGCTAACTACAGCACCTATATTGTCATTGCCTGAAGGGAATGATGATTTTGTGATTTATTGTGACGCATCAAAGCAAGGTCTCGGTTGTGTATTAATGCAACGAACGAAGGTGATTGCTTATGCGTCTAGACAATTGAAGATTCACGAGCAAAATTATACGACGCATGATTTGGAATTAGGCGCGGTTGTTTTTGCATTATAGACTTTGAGGCACTACTTATATGGGGTCAAAAGTATTATATATACCGACCACAAAAGTCTTCAACACATATTTAATCAGAAACAACTGAATATGAGGCAGCGTAGGTGGATTGAATTGTTGAATGATTACGACTTTGAGATTCATTACCACCCGGGGAAGGCAAATGTGGTAGCCGATGCCTTGAGCAGGAAGGACAGAGAACCCATTCGAGTAAAATCTATGAATATAATGATTCATAATAACCTTACTACTCAAATAAAGGAGGCACAACAAGGAGTTTTAAAAGAAGGAAATTTAAAGGATGAAATACCCAAAGGATCGGAGCAGCATCTTAATATTCGGGAAGACGGAACCCGGTATAGGGCTGAAAGGATTTGGGTACCAAAATTTGGAGATATGATAGAAATGGTACTTAGAGAAGCTCATAAAACCAGATACTCAATACATCCTGGAACGGGGAAGATGTACAAGGATCTCAAGAATCATTTTTGGTGGCCGGGTATGAAAGCCGATGTTGCTAAATACGTAGGAGAATGTTTGACGTGTTCTAAGGTCAAAGCTGAGCATCAGAAACCATCAGGTCTACTTCAACAACCTGAAATCCCAGAATGGAAATGGGAAAACATTACCATGGATTTCATCACTAAATTGCCAAGGACTGCAAGTGGTTTTGATACTATTTGGGTAATAGTTGATCGTCTCACCAAATCAGCACACTTCCTGCCAATAAGAGAAGATGACAAGATGGAGAAGTTAGCACGACTGTATTTGAAGGAAGTCATCTCCAGACATGGAATACCAATCTCTATTATCTCTGATAGGGATGGCAGATTTATTTCAAGATTCTGGCAGACATTACAGCAAGCATTAGGAACTCGTCTAGACATGAGTACTGCCTATCATCTACAAACTGATGGGCAGAGCGAAAGGACGATACAAACGCTTGAAGACATGCTACGAGCATGTGTTATTGATTTCGGAAACAGTTGGGATCGACATCTACCGTTAGCAGAATTTTCTTACAACAACAGCTACCATTCAAGCATTGAGATGACGCCGTTTGAAGCACTTTATGGTAGAAAGTGCAGGTCTCCGATTTGTTGGAGTGAAGTGGGGGATAGACAGATTACGGGTCCAGAGATTATACAAGAAACTACCGAGAAGATCATCCAAATTCAACAACGGTTGAAAACCGACCAAAGTCGACAAAAGAGCTACGCTGACATTAAAAGAAAAGATATAGAATTTGAAATTGGAGAGATGGTCATGCTTAAAGTTGCACCTTGGAAAGGCGTTGTTCGATTTGGTAAACGAGGGAAATTAAATCCAAGGTATATTGGACCATTCAAGATTATTGATCGTGTCGGACCAGTAGCTTACCGACTTGAGTTACCTCAACAACTCGCGGCTGTACATAACGTCTCGAATTTGAAGAAATGTTTTGCTAAAGAAGATCTCACTATTCCGTTAGATGAAATCCAAATCAACGAAAAACTCCAATTCATCGAAGAACCCGTTGAAATAATGGATCGTGAGGTTAAAAGACTTAAGCAAAACAAGATACCAATTGTTAAGGTTCGATGGAATGCTCGTAGAGGACCCGAGTTCACCTGGGAGCGTGAAGATCAGATGAAGAAGAAATACCCGCATCTATTTTCAGAAGATTCGTCAACACCTTCAACAGCTTAAAATTTCGGGACGAAATTTATTTAACGGGTAGGTACTATAGTGACCCAAACTTTTCCATGTTTATATATATTAATTGAGATTGATATTTACATGATTAAATGTTTCCAACATGTTAAGCAATCAAACTTGTTAAGACTTGATTAATTGAAATATGTTTCATATAGACAATTGACCACCCAAGTTGACCTGCGATTCACGAACGTTAAAACTTGTAAAAACGACATGACGATATATATATATGGATATACATATGGTTAACATGAGATTATGATAAGTAAGTATCTCCATAAGTATATTAACAATGAGTTATATACATATAAACAAGACTACTAACTTAAGGATTTCGAAACGAGACATATATGTAACGATTATCGTTGTAACGACATTTAAATGTATATATATCATATTAAGATATATTAATATATCATAATATCATGATAATATAATAATTTAACATCTCATTAGATATAATAAACAATGGGTTAACAACATTAATTGAGATCGTTAACTTAAAGGTTTCAAAACAACACTTACATGTAACGACTAACGATGACTTAACGACTCAGTTAAAATGTATATACATGTAGTGTCTTTAGATGTATTAAAATACTTTTGGAAGACTTCAAGACATATATCAAAACACTCATACTTAACGAAAATGGTTACAGTTACTTTCCCATTCTTTTCTTTCATCAAGAATTCTAGTCGTATTCTTTCCCGTATTATACACAGCTTCAAAACGTACTTACTATGGGTATATACCAATAGGAACTAGCATGGGATTCCACTCTTGATTATGTCATGTATGACTAATCAATTTTAACTTCTACCATGAGCTAGTCAACTAACTAGAACTCCTTTTAACCCCACTCACCACTCACCAATTACCACTCATCATTCACTCCATTTCACTTCCAATTCTCTTTCTAATTCTCTCTCAACACACACACACACACACACACACACTATTATGAACGTATTTTTCCAGTAATTAATAATCATCTTCATAAAAAATCACTTCAAGAATCAAGCTATAATCATCATAGGAAGAACACTTCAAGAACACTTCAAAAATCCCTTCAAGTTTACTAATTTACTTCCAAGCTTTCTAATCCATTCCAAGTAATCATCTAAGATCAAGAAACCTTTGTTATATACAGTAGGTTATCTTTCTTATTCAAGGTAATATTCATATTCAAACTTTGATTCAATTTCTATAACTATAAACTATCTTAATTCGAGTAAAAATCTTACTTGAACTTGTTTTTGTGTCATGATCCTACTTCAAGAACTTTCAAGCCATCCAAGATCCTTTGAAGCTAGATCATTTCTTGTCACTTCCAGTAGGTTTACCTACTAAACTTGAGGTATTAATGATATTCATAACATCATTCGATTCATATATATAAAACTATCTTATTCGAAGGTTTAAACTCGTAATCACTAAAACATAGTTTAGTTAATTCTAAACTTGTTCGCAAACAAAAGTTAATCCTTCTAACTTGACTTTTAAAATCAACTAAACACATGTTCTATATCTATATGATATGCTAACTTAATGATTTAAAACCTGGAAACACGAAAAACACCGTAAAACCGGATTTACGCGGTCGTAGTAACACCGCGGGCTGTTTTGGGTTAGTTAATTAAAAACTATGATAAACTTTGATTTAAAAGTTGTTATTCTGAGAAAATGATTTTTATTATGAACATGAAACTATATCCAAAAATTATGGTTAAACTCAAAATGGAAATATGTTTTCTAAAATGGTCATCTAGACGTCGTTCTTTCGACTGAAATGACTACCTTTACAAAAATGACTTGTAACTTATTTTTCTGACTATAAACCTATACTTTTTCTGTTTAGATTCATAAAATAGAGTTCAATATGAAACCATAGCAATTTGATTCACTCAAAACGGATTTAAAATGAAGAAGTTATGGGTAAAACAAGATTGGATAATTTTTCTCGTTTTAGCTACGTGAAAATTGGTAACAAATCTATTCCAACCATAACTTAATCAACTTGTATTGTATATTATGTAATCTTGAGATACCATAGACATGTATACAATGTTCCGACCTATCATGTCGACACATCTATATATATTTCGGAACAACCATAGACACTCTATATGTGAATGTTGGAGTTAGCTATACAGGGTTGAGGTTGATTCCAAAATATATATAGTTTGAGTTGTGATCAATACTGAGATACGTATACACTGGGTCGTGGATTGATTCAAGATAATATTTATCGATTTATTTCTGTACATCTAACTGTGGACAACTAGTTGTAGGTTACTAACGAGGACAGCTGACTTAATAAACTTAAAACATCAAAATATATTAAAAGTGTTGTAAATATATTTTGAACATACTTTGATATATATGTATATATTGTTATAGGTTCGTGAATCAACCAGTGGCCAAGTCTTACTTCCTGACGAAGTAAAAAAATCTGTGAAAGTGAGTTACAGTCCCACTTTTAAAATCTAATATTTTTGGGATGAGAATACATGCAGGTTTTATAAATGATTTACAAAATAGACACAAGTACGTGAAACTACATTCTATCGTTGAATTATTGAAATCGAATATGCCCCTTTTTATTAAGTCTGGTAATCTAAGAATTAGGGAACAGACACCCTAATTGACGCGAATCCTAAAGATAGATCTATTGGGCCTAACAAACCCCATCCAAAGTACCGGATGCTTTAGTACTTCGAAATTTATATCATATCCGCAGGGTGTCCCGGAATGATGGGGATATTCTTATATATGCATCTTGTTAATGTCGGTTACCAGGTGTTCACCATATGAATGATTTTTATCTCTATGTATGGGATGTGTATTGAAATATGAAATCTTGTGGTCTATTGTTACGATTTGATATATATAGGTTAAACCTATAACTCACCAACATTTTTGTTGACGTTTAAAGCATGTTTATTCTCAGTTGAATATTAAGAGCTTCCGCTATTGCATACTAAAATAAGGACAAGATTTGGAGTCCATGTTTGTATGATATTGTGTAAAAACTGCATTCAAGAAACTGATTTCGATGTAACATATTTGTATTGTAAACCATTATGTAATGGTCGTGTGTAAACAGGATATTTTAGATTATCATTATTTGATAATATACGTAAAGCTTTTTAAACCTTTATTTATGAAATAAAGGTTATGGTTTGTTTTAAAAATGAATGCAGTCTTTGAAAAACGTCTCATATAGAGGTCAAAACCTCGCAACGAAATCAATTAATATGGAACGTTTTTAATCAATAAGAATGGGACATTTCAGTTGGTATCCGAGCGTTGGTCTTAGAGAACCAGAATTTTGCATTAGTGTGTCTTATCAAGTTTGTTAGGATGCATTAGTGAGTCTGGACTTCGACCGTGTTTACTTGAAAAATAATTGCTTAACAAATTTTGTTGGAAACTATATATTTTTAACATGTGAATATTATGTGATATATTAATCTCTTAACGCGTTTGATATTATGTGATAGATGTCTACCTCTAGAACAAGTCCCATTGACTCACCTAATAATAATGAAGAGTCAAATGTAAATTGGAATGATTCGTGGACTGATTCACAAGTTCCCGAAGAGGAACCGGAAGAAGAGTCGGAACCAGAAGAAGAATCGGAACCGGAAGAAGAATCGGAACTGGATGAAGAAATAGAACCAGTGGGGGAAATAATAAAACGGTTAAGTAAAAGAAAATCCTCAACCAACCGACCAAGGTTAATTATGGTCAATGGTGTTTCCGCTAAGGAAGCAAAATATTGGGAGGATTACCAATTCTCCGATGAATCGGATTCTGACGAGAATTCCGATGATGTTATAGAAATTACCCCAACTGAATTTAAAAAGGCAAAAGAAAATAATAAGGGAAAGGGCATAAAAATAGAGAAATCTAATTCCAACCCCGATGAACTTTATATGTATCGTCAACCCCCGAAGTCCTTAAGTTGTAACAATGACCCGGGAACCTCTAAACCACCAGGTTTTTCTAAACCAATGTGGAAAACGACGGCTCGTATTAGGGGAACATCATATATCCCTAGAAACTTGGCAAAACGAACCAAAACCGAAGAAGAAGAAACAAGCGAGTCGGAATAAGATAGTTGTATTCGTGTGGTGTAATATATGTAATATAGTGTGCTTATGCTTTATGATATATGTAAAAATTGCTTGTATTAATAAGTATTTTTTTTATGAATCTAACTCTTGTCTATTTTACAGTATAAAAACACAAAATGGATAGACAACCCAATATTTTAAGAGACCTACCCGGAGACATGATTGATGAAATCTTGTCTAGAGTCGGTTAGAATTCTTCTGCACAACTATTTAAGGCGAGATCAGTTTGTAAGACATTCGAAGAACGTTCCAAGAATGCCTTGGTTTATAAAAGGCTTTCGTTCGAAAGATGGGGGATATCACATTGGGAAATCTATAAGTTACGATGTTTTTACTTTGACGCATATATTGCGGGGAACCCAAATGCTATTTTACGCAATGGGTTAAGAAATTATTTTGACTCAATATATCCGAATATTGGACTTCGTGATTTAGAAAAAACGGCTAACATGCAACATAAAGAAGCATGTTATGCTTACGGATTAGTAATGTTCGCTTCTCACCAAAGTGAGAACAAGAACATCGGCCTACAACTATTAAACAAAACGTTCCCACAAGTGACGGAGTCGGTAATTGGGGTAAGAAATGAGGTTTTTAGATTGTTACGGGACTGTTGGACATTACGTAACCCTCGTTCCTTTGACGACGTTACAACACGCTGTCTTATCAACGGCCGTAACGGTTATGTTCCACAAGACCAAGGATGGGAAGTAGTCCTAGTAAAACCAGAATGCATGACTTGTTTCTGGACGTATGAATTACGTGTCTTTATTGCCTTTGCTGAACGACTTGTGTACTAGCTAGAATTATCTTCACAACTATCTTGTATCAAAGTTATTATGTGCTATATTTCATGCTTTATGTAAAATAAGCGGTATTGTAAGTTTGTAAAATATTGTATAAAAGTTTGAACGCGAAATATTATTATAATCAGTTTTTCATATAGAATTGTAGTAGTTGAATTGTATATTAGCTACTAAGTATGAACTTAACGGGTAGGTACTACCCGAATTTAAACTTATAAAACGCTAATATGAAGAAAAAGCTTTTATAAATGAGTTCATATTATGCTACGAAATACTATTAACTACTCTTAATATTCTGTATGATTAACTTGTTCCATTTGACTATTTTGAAGGAAATGGCACCGACTACTCGACACACCGTGAATATGAATGAAGAGGAATTCCGTACTTTTCTAGCTTCAAACATAGCCGCAGTACAGGCTGCGCTACATACCAACAATAACCTTGGATCTAGCAGTACAGGAAATCGTGTAGGATGCACCTACAAAGAATTCACTGCCTGCAAACCTTTGGAATTTGATGGAACCGAAGGACCGATCGGATTGAAACGGTGGACCGAGAAGGTCGAATCGGTGTTTGCCATAAGTAAGTGTACTGAAGAGGACAAAGTAAAGTACGCTACGCATACCTTCACAGGTTCTACGTTAACATGATGGAATACCTATCTAGAGCAAGTGGGACAAGACGATGCGTACGCACTACCGTGGTCAGCATTCAAGCACTTGATGAACGAGAAGTACCGTCCCAGAACCGAGGTCAATAAGCTCAAGACAGAACTTATAGGGTTACGAACCCAAGGATTTGATATTACCACGTACGAAAGACGATTCACAGAATTGTGCCTATTATGTCCGGGAGCATTCGAAGATGAGGAAGAGAAGATCGACGCACTTGTGAAAGGATTACCGGAAAGAATCCAAGAAGATATAGGTTCACACGAGCCTGCCTCCATACAACAGGCATGTAGAATGGCTCACAAACTAGTGAACCAGATTGAAGAAAGAATTAAAGAACAGACTGCTGAAGAGGCCAATGTGAAACAAGTCAAAAGAAAGTGGGAGGAAAACGGTGATAAGAATCACCAATACAACAACAACAGCAATTACAACAATAATCGCAACAATTATCCCAACAATCGTAACATCAATTGCAACTACAACAAACGGCCCAACAACAACAACAACAACAACAGCAACTACAACAATCATCCCAACAACAATAATAACCGCAACAACAACAATCAGAAGCAGTTATGCCAAAGGTGTGAAAAGTATCACTCGGGGCTCTGCACCAAATTTTGCAACAAGTGTAAAAGAAATGGTCATAGCGCGGCCAAGTGTGAGGTCTACGGACCAGGGGTTAATAGAACGAAAGGAACAAATGGTGTCGGAACGAGTAATGGCGGAGCAAGTAGTGTCAGAGCAAGTTATGCCAATGTAGTTTGTTATAAATGTGGAAAACCGGGCCACATTATTAGAAATTGCCCAAACCAGGAGAACACGAATGGACAAGGCCAAGGAAGATTTTTCAATATTAATGCGGCAGAGGCACAGGAAGACCCGGAGCTTGTTACGGGTACGTTCCTTACTGACAATAAATCTGCTTACGTTTTATTTGATTCGGGTGCGGATAGAAGCTATATGAGTAGAGATTTTTGTGCTAAATTAAGTTGTCCATTGACGCCTTTGGATAGTAAATTTTTACTCGAATTAGCAAATGGTAAATTAGTTTCAGCAGATAATATATGTCGGAATCGAGAAATTAAACTGGTTAGCGAAACATTTAAGATTGACTTGATACCAGTAGAGTTAGGGAGTTTTGATGTGATAATCGGTATGGACTGGTTGAAAGAAGTAAAGCAGAGATCGTTTGTTACAAAAATGCAATTCGCATTATACGAGAAAAAGGAAAACCCTTAATGGTGTACGGAGAAAAGGGCAACACGAAGCTACATCTTATTAGTAATTTGAAGGCACAAAAACTAATAAGAAAAGGTTGCTATGCTGTTCTAGCACACATCGAGAAAGTACAAACTGAAGAAAAGAGCATCAATGATGTTCCCGTCGCAAAAGAATTTCCCGATGTATTTCCGAAAGAATTACCGGGATTACCCCCACATCGATCCGTTGAATTTCAAATAGATCTTGTACCAGGAGCTGCACCAATAGCTCGTGCTCCTTACAGACTCGCACCCAGCGAGATGAAAGAACTGCAAAGCCAATTACAAGAACTTTTAGAGCATGGTTTCATTCGACCAAGCACATCACCGTGGGGAGCTCCTGTTTTGTTTGTCAAGAAGAAAGATGGTACATTCAGGTTGTGTATCGACTACCAAGAGTTGAACAAACTTACCATCAAGAACCGCTACCCACTACCGAGAATCGACGACTTATTTGATCAACTACAAGGCTCGTCTGTTTATTCAAAGATTGACTTACGTTCCGGGTATCATCAAATGCGGGTGAAAGAAGAAGATATTCCAAAGACTGCTTTCAGAACACGTTACGGACATTACGAGTTTATGGTCATGCCATTTAGTTTAACTAATGCACCAGCTGTGTTCATGGACCTTATGAACCGAGTGTGTGGACCATACCTTAACAAGTTTGTCATTGTTTTCATTGATGACATACTTATTTACTCAAAGAATGACCAAGAACACGGTGAACATTTGAGAAAGGTGTTAGAAGTATTGAGGAAGGAAGAATTGTACGCTAAGTTTTCAAAGTGTGCATTTTGGTTGGAAGAAGTTCAATTCCTCGGTCACATAGTGAACAAAGAAGGTATTAAGGTGGATCCGGCAAAGATAGAAACTGTTGAAAAGTGGGAAACCCCGAAAACTCTGAAACACATACGCCAGTTTTTAGGACTAGCTGGTTACTACAGAAGGTTCATCCAAGACTTTTCCAGAATAGCAAAACCCTTGACTGCATTAACGCATAAAGGGAAGAAATTTGAATGGAAGGATGAACAAGAGAAAGCGTTTCAGTTATTGAAGAAAAAGCTAACTACAGCACCTATATTGTCATTGCCTGAAGGGAATGATGATTTTGTGATTTATTGTGACGCATCAAAGCAAGGTCTCGGTTGTGTATTAATGCAACGAACGAAGGTGATTGCTTATGCGTCTAGACAATTGAAGATTCACGAGCAAAATTATACGACGCATGATTTGGAATTAGGCGCGGTTGTTTTTGCATTAAAGACTTGGAGGCACTACTTATATGGGGTCAAAAGTATTATATATACCGACCACAAAAGTCTTCAACACATATTTAATCAGAAACAACTGAATATGAGGCAGCGTAGGTGGATTGAATTGTTGAATGATTACGACTTTGAGATTCGTTACCACCCGGGGAAGGCAAATGTGGTAGCCGATGCCTTGAGCAGGAAGGACAGAGAACCCATTCGAGTAAAATCTATGAATATAATGATTCATAATAACCTTACTACTCAAATAAAGGAGGCGCAACAAGGAGTTTTAAAAGAAGGAAATTTAAAGGATGAAATACCCAAAGGATCGGAGCAGCATCTTAATATTCGGGAAGACGGAACCCGGTATAGGGCTGAAAGGATTTGGGTACCAAAATTTGGAGATATGAGAGAAATGGTACTTAGAGAAGTTCATAAAACCAGATACTCAATACATCCTGGAACGGGGAAGATGTACAAGGATCTCAAGAAACATTTTTGGTGGCCGGGTATGAAAGCCGATGTTGCTAAATACGTAGGAGAATGTTTGACATGTTCTAAGGTCAAAGCTGAGCATCAGAAACCATCAGGTCTACTTCAACAACCTGAAATCCCAGAAGGGAAATGGGAAAACATTACCATGGATTTCATCACTAAATTGCCAAGGACTGCAAGTGGTTTTGATACTATTTGGGTAATAGTTGATCGTTTCACCAAATCAGCACACTTCCTGCCAATAAGAGAAGATGACAAGATGGAGAAGTTAGCACGACTGTATTTGAAGGAAGTCATCTCCAGACATGGAATACCAATCTCTATTATCTCTGATAGGGATGGCAGATTTATTTCAAGATTCTGGCAGACATTACAGCAAGCATTAGGAACTCGTCTAGACATGAGTACTGCCTATCATCCACAAACTGATGGGCAGAGCGAAAGGAATATGCAAACGCTTGAAGACATGCTACGAGCATGTGTTATTGATTTCGGAAACAGTTGGGATCGACATCTACCGTTAGCAGAATTTTCTTACAGCAACAGCTACCATTCAAGCATTGAGATGGCGCCGTTTGAAGCACTTTATGGTAGAAAGTGCAGGTCTCCGATTTGTTGGAGTGAAGTGGGGGATAGACAGATTACGGGTCCAGAGATTATACAAGAAACTACCGAGAAGATCATCCAAATTCAACAACGGTTGAAAACCGTCCAAAGTCGACAAAAGAGCTACGCTGACATTAAAAGAAAAGATATAGAATTTGAAATTGGAGAGATGGTCATGCTTAAGGTTGCACCTTGGAAAGGCGTTGTTCGATTTGGTAAACGAGGGAAATTAAATCCAAGGTATATTGGACCATTCAAGATTATTGATCGTGTCGGACCAGTAGCTTACCGACTTGAGTTACCTCAACAACTCGTGGCTGTACATAACACTTTCCACGTCTCGAATTTGAAGAAATGTTTTGCTAAAGAAGATCTCACTATTCTGTTAGATGAAATCCAAATCAACGAAAAACTCCAATTCATCGAAGAACCCGTCGAAATAATGGATCGTGAGGTTAAAAGACTTAAGCAAAACAAGATACCAATTGTTAAGGTTCGATGGAATGCTCGTAGAGGACCCGAGTTCACCTGGGAGTGTGAAGATCAGATGAAAAAGAAATACCCGCATCTATTTCCAGAAGATTCGTCAACACCTTCAACAGCTTAAAATTTCGGGATGAAATTTATTTAACGGGTAGGTACTGTAGTGACCCGAACTTTTCCATGTTTATATATATTAATTGAGATTGATATTTACATGATTAAATGTTTCCAACATGTTAAGCAATCAAACTTGTTAAGACTTGATTAATTGAAATATATTTCATATAGACAATTGACCACCCAAGTTGACCGGCGATTCACGAACGTTAAAACTTGTAAAAACAACATGATGATATATATATGGATATACATATGGTTAACATGAGATTATGATAAGTAAGTATCTCCATAAGTATATTAACAATGAGTTATATACATATAAACAAGACTACTAACTTAAGGATTTCGAAACGAGACATATATGTAACGATTATCGTTGTAACGACATTTAAATGTATATATATCATATTAAGATATATTAATATATCATAATATCATGATAATATAATAATTTAACATCTCATTAGATATAATAAACAATGGGTTAACAACATTAATTGAGATCGTTAACTTAAAGGTTTCAAAACAACACTTACATGTAACGACTAACGATGACTTAACGACTCAGTTAAAATGTATATACATGTAGTGTATTTAGATGTATTAAAATACTTTTGGAAGACTTCAAGACATATATCAAAACACTCATACTTAACGAAAATGGTTACAGTTACTTTCCCATTCTTTTCTTTCATCAAGAATTCTAGTCGTATTCTTACCCGTATTATACACAGCTTCAAAACGTACTTACTATGGGTATATACCAATAGGAACTAGCATGGGATTCCACTCTTGATTATGTCATGTATGACTAATCAATTTTAACTTCTACCATGAGCTAGTCAACTAACTAGAACTCCTTTTAGCCCCACTCACCACTCACCAATTACCACTCATCATTCACTCCATTTCACTTCCAATTCTCTTTCTAATTCTCTCTCAACACACACACACACACACACACTATTATGAACGTATTTTTCTAGTAATTAATCATCATCTTCATCAAAAATCACTTCAAGAATCAAGCTATAATCATCATAGGAAGAACACTTCAACAACACTTCAAAAATCCCTTCAAGTTTACTAATTTACTTCCAAGCTTTCTAATCCATTCCAAGTAATCATCTAAGATCAAGAAACCTTTGTTATATACAGTAGGTTATCTTTCTTATTCAAGGTAATATTCATATTCAAACTTTGATTCAATTTCTATAGCTATAAACTATCTTAATTCGAGTAAAAATCTTACTTGAACTTGTTTTTGTGTCATGATCCTACTTCAAGAACTTTCAAGCCATCCAAGATCCTTTGAAGCTAGATCATTTCTTGTCACTTCCAGTAGGTTTACCTACTAAACTTGAGGTAGTAATGATGTTCATAACATCATTCGATTCATATATATAAAACTATCTTATTCGAAGGTTTAAACTCGTAATCACTAAAACATAGTTTAGTTAATTCTAAACTTGTTCGCAAACAAAAGTTAATCCTTCTAACTTGACTTTTAAAATCAACTAAACACATGTTCTATATCTATATGATATGCTAACTTAATGATTTAAAACCTGGAAACACGAAAAACACCGTAAAACCGGATTTACGCCGTCGTAGTAACACCGCGGGCTGTATTGGGTTAGTTAATTAAAAACTATGATAAACTTTGATTTAAAAGTTGTTATTCTGAGAAAATGATTTTTATTATGAACATGAAACTATATCCAAAAATTATGGTTAAACTCAAAATGGAAGTATGTTTTCTAAAATGGTCATCTAGACGTCGTTCTTTCGACTGAAATGACTACCTTTACAAAAACGACTTGTAACTTATTTTTTCGACTATAAACCTATACTTTTTCTGTTTAGATTCATAAAATAGAGTTCAATATGAAACCATAGCAATTTGATTCACTCAAAACGGATTTAAAATGAAGAAGTTATGGGTAAAACAAGATTGGATAATTTTTCTCATTTTAGCTACGTGAAAATTGGTAACAAATCTATTCCAACCATAACTTAATCAACTTGTATTGTATATTATGTAATCTTGAGATACCATAGACACGTATACAATGTTTCGACCTATCATTTCGACACATCTATATATATTTCGGAACAACCATAGACACTCTATATGTGAATGTTGGAGTTAGCTATACAGGGTTGAGGTTGATTCCAAAATATATATAGTTTGAGTTGTGATCAATAATGAGATACGTATACACTTGGTCGTGGATTGATTCAAGATAATATTTATCGATTTATTTCTGTACATCTAACTGTGGACAACTAGTTGTAGGTTACTAACGAGGACAGCTGACTTAATAAACTTAAAACATCAAAATATATTAAAAGTGTTGTAAATATATTTTGAACATACTTTGATATATATGTATATATTGTTATAGGTTCGTGAATCAACCAGTGGCCAAGTCTTACTTCCCGACGAAGTAAAAAATCTGTGAAAGTGAGTTATAGTCCCACTTTTAAAATCTAATATTTTTGGGATGAAAATACATGCAGGTTTTATAAATGATTTACAAAATAGACACAAGTACGTGAAACTACATTCTATGGTTGAATTATTGAAATCGAATATGCCCCTTTTTATTAAGTCTGGTAATCTAAGAATTAGGGAACAGACACCCTAATTGACGCAAATCCTAAAGATAGATCTATTGGGCCTAACAAACCCCATCCAAAGTACCGGATGCTTTAGTACTTCGAAATTTATATCATATCCGCAGGGTGTCCCGGAATAATGGGGATATTCTTATATATGCATCTTGTTAATGTCGGTTACCAGGTGTTCACCATATGAATGATTTTTATCTCTATGTATGGGATGTGTATTGAAATATGAAATCTTGTGGTCTATTGTTACGATTTGATATATATAGGTTAAACCTATAACTCACCAACATTTTTATTGACGTTTAAAGCATGTTTATTCTCAGGTGAATATTAAGAGCTTCCGCTGTTGCATACTAAAATAAGGACAAGATTTGGAGTCCATGTTTGTATGATATTGTGTAAAAACTACATTCAAGAAACTGATTTCGATGTAACATATTTGTATTGTAAACTATTATGTAATGGTCGTGTGTAAACAGGATATTTTAGATTATCATTATTTGATAATCTACGTAAAGCTTTTTAAACCTTTATTTATGAAATAAAGGTTATGGTTTGTTTTAAAAATGAATGCAGTCTTTGAAAAACGTCTCATATAGAGGTCAAAACCTCGCAACGAAATCAATTAATATGGAACGTTTTTAATCAATAAGAACGGGACATTTCATTTCTCCGATCCTTTGGGTATTTCATTCTTCAAATTCCCTTCTTTTACAACTCCCTGTTGCGCCTCTTTTATTTGAGTAGTAAGCTTAGTACGAATAATTATATTCGTAGCTTTTACCTGTATAGGTTCTCTGTCCTTTCTAATCAAAGCGTCAGCTACCACATTCGCCTTCACCGGGTGGTAACGAATCTCGAAATCGTAATCATTCAATAACTCAATCCACCTACGCTGCCTCATGTTCAGTTGTTTCTGATTAAATATGTGTTGAAGAATTTTGTGGTCGGTATATATAATACTTTTGACCCCATATAAGTAGTGCCTCCAAGTCTTTAATGCAAAAATAACAGCGCCTAATTCCAAATCGTGTGTCGTATAATTTTGCTCATGAATCTTCAATTGTCTAGACGCATAAGCAATTACCTTCGTTCATTGTATTAATACACAACCGAGGCCTTGCTTTGAGGCGTCACAATATATCACAAAATCATCATTCCCTTCAGGCAGTGACAATATAGGTGTCGTAGTTAACTTTTTCTTTTGCAATTAAAATGCTTTCTCCTGCTCATCCTTCCATTCAAATTTCTTCCCTTTATGCGTTAATGCAGTCAAGGGTTTTGCTATTTTGGAAAAATCTTGGATGAATCTTCTGTAGTAACCAGCCAATCCTAAAAATTGGCGTATCTGCGTGGGAGTTTTCGGTGTTTCTCACTTCTCAACGGTTTCAATCTTTGCCGGATCAACTTGAATACCTTCTTTGCTCACTATATGACCGAGGAATTGAACTTCTTTCAACCAAAATGCACACTTTGAAAATTTAGCGTACAATTTTTCCTTCCTCAACAACTCTAGCACTTTTCTCAAATGTTCTTCGTGCTCTTGATCATTCTTTGAGTAAATAAGTATGTCATCAATGAAAACAATGACAAGATATGGTCCATACACTCGGTTTTTGAGGTCCATGAACACAGCTGGTGCATTAGTCAATCCAAACAGCATAACCATAAACTCATAATGACCGTAACGAGTTCTAAAAGCAGTCTTTGGAATATCATCCTCCTTTACCCGCATTTGATGATACCCGGAACGTAAATCAATCTTCGAATAAACCGACGAACCCTGTAGTTGATCAAATAAATCGTCAATTCTCGGTAGTAGATAACGGTTCTTGATGGTAAGTTTGTTCAGCTCTCAGTAGTCGATACATAACCTGAATGTACCATCCTTCTTTTTGACAAACAAAACAGGAGCTCCCCATGGTGATGTGCTTGGTCGAATGAAACCACGCTCTAAAAGTTCTTGTAATTAACTTTGGAGTTCCTTTATTTCACTGGGTGCGAGTCTGTATGGAGCACGAGCTATTGGTGCAGCTCCTGGTACAAGATCTATTTGAAATTCAACAGATTGGTGTGGAGGTAGTCTCGGTAATTCTTTCGGAAATACATCGGGAAATTCTTTTGCGATGGGAACATCATTGATATTCTTTTCTTCAGTTTGTACTTTCTCGACGTGTGCTAGAACGGTATAGCAACCTTTTCTTATTAGTTTTTGCGCCTTCAAATTACTAATAAGATTTAGCTTCGCGTTGCTCTTTTCTCCGTACACCATTAAGGGTTTCCCTTTTTCTCGTACAATGCGAATTGCATTATTGTAACAGACGATCTCTGCTTTCACCTCTTTCAACTAGTTCATGCCGATTATCACATCAAAACTCCCTAACTCTACTGGTATCAAATCAATCTTAAACGTTTCGCTAACCAGTTTAATTTCTCGATTCTGACATATTTTATCTGCTGTAATTAATTTACCGTTTGCTAATTCGAGTAAAAATTTATTCTCCAATGGCGTTAATGGACAACTTAATTTAGCACAAAAATATCTACTCATATAGCTTCTATCCGCACCCGAATCAAATAAAACATAAGCAGGTTTATCGTCAATAAGAAACGTACCCGTAACAAGCTACGGGTCTTCCTGCGCTTCAACCGCATTAATGGTGAAGACTCTTCCACGGTTTTGGCCATTATTATTTACTTCGTCCGGGCATGCAGTTTTGTAATGGCCCGTCTTTCCGCACCCAAAACAAGTAATGGCGGCATTAAATGTTCCGACATTATTTGTTCCTTTACTCCTGTTAATCATCGGTCCATAGATTCCACACTTTGCAGCACTGTGACCCGTTCTTTGCATTTTGTGCATAACTCTCTACAGTAATTATCCTGATGGTATTTCTCACACCTTAAGCACCTGGTTTTCTGCCTCATGTTGTCATTATTGTTGTTGTTGGGACGAATGTTGTTGTTGTTGGGACGATTGTTGTTGTTGCTAAGACGGTTGTTGTTGTTGCTGGGACGGTTGTTGTTGCGATTGATGTTGCGGTTGTTGGGATAGTTGTTGCGATTGTGGTTGTAATTGTTGTTGTTGTATTGGTGACCCTTGTCATTGTTTTCCTCCCACTTTATCTTGACTTGTTTCGTGTTGGCTTCTTCGGCCGCCTGTTCTTTAATCCTTCCCTCAATATGATTTATGAGTTTGTGAGCCATTTGACTTGCCTTTTGTATAGAGGTGGGCTCGTGTGAACTCACATCTTCTTGAATCCTTTCGGGTAACCCTTTTACAAATGCGTCGATTTTCTCTTCTTCATCTTCGAACGTTCCTGGACACAATAGGCACAACTCTGTGAATCATCATTCGTACGTGGTAATGTCGAAACCTTGCGTTCATAATCCTCTAAGCTCTGCCTTGAGCTTATTGATCTTGTTTCTGGGACGGTACTGCTCGTTCATCAAGTGCTTGAATGATGACCACGGTAATGCGTAAGCAGCATCTTGTCCCACCTGCTCGAGATAGGTGTTCCACCATGTTAACGCAGTACCTGTGAAGGAATGCGTAGCGTACTTTACTTTGTCTTCTTCAATACATTTACTTATGGCAAACACCGATTCAACCTTTTCAGTCCACCGTTTTAATCCGATTGGACCCTCGGTTCCATCGAATTCCAAAGGTTTACAGGCAGTGAATTCTTTGTAGGAGCATCCTACACGATTTCTTGTAGAATTAGTTCCACTACTAGAACCAGAGTTATTGTTGTTATTTTGCATTGCGGCCTGCACGGCGGCTATGTTCGCAGCAAGGAAAACACGGAAGTCTTCCTCACTCATGTTCAAGTTCTAATGAGTCGTCGGTGCCATTTTCTTCAAAAATAGCCAAAAGAATTGAGTTAATCATATAGAATTCAAGAGTAGTCAATAGTATTTCGTAGCATAATATGAACTTATTTATAAAAGCATTTTCTTCATATTAGCGTTTGATAGTTTTAATTCGGGTAGTACCTACCCGTTAAGTTCATACTTAGTAGCTACTATACAATTCATCTACTACAATTCTATATGATAAACTGATAATAATATTTCGCGTTCAAACTTATATACAATATTTTACAAACTTACAATACCGCTATTTTACATATAGCATAAAATATAGCACACAATAACTTGATACATATAGATTGTAAACATTCCATATTAATTGATTTCGTTGCGAGGTTTTGACCTCTATATGAGACGTTTTTCAAAGACTGTATTCGATTTTAAAACAAACCATAACCTTTAAAATATTACGACGATTATCAAATAATGATAATCTAAAATATAGCATTTTCACACGACCATTACATAATGGTTTACAATAATATTACACAACAATATATGTCTTCGAATGCAGTTTTTAAATAATATTATACAAGCATGCTGACTCCAACTCTTGTCCAAAAATTAGCATACAACAGCGGAAGCTCTTAATAATCACCTGAGAATAAACATGCTTTAAACGTCAACAAAAATGTTGGTGAGTTATAGGTTTAACCTATATATTTATCAATTCGTAATAATAGACCACAAGATTTCATATTTTCATCTCTCATAAACAACATGCAATCTGCATAAAAATTATTCATATGATGAACACCTGGTAATCGACATTAACAAATGCATCTAGATTGTCCCCAATATACAGGTACACTCATCTGTATATAAAATTGAAGTACTAAAGCATCCATAACATGGATGGGGTTCGTTAGGCCCATAGATCTATCTTCAGGATTCGCGTCAATTTGGGGATCTGTTCCCAAATTCTTAGGCTACCAAGCTGAAAGGGTGATATTCGGTATAATGATTCAATCATAGAATATAGTTTCAAGTACTTGTGTCTATTTTGTAAAACATTTATAAAACTGCATGTATTCTCATCCCAAAAATATTAGATTTTAAAAGTGGGACTATAACTCACTTTCACAGATTTTTCCTTCGTCGGTAATATGACTTGGTCACGGGTCGATTCACAAACCTATAACAATTATATACATATATATTAAAGTATGATATAAATATATTTATAATATGTTTTATTATGTTTTAACGATTTAAGTTTGTTAAGTTAGCAGTCCAACGTTAGTAATCTACAACTAGTTGTCCACAGTTAGATGTACAGAAATAAATCAATATATATTATCTCGAATCAATCCACGACCCGGTGTATACAAGTCTCAGGCTAGATCACAACTCAAACTATATATATTATTTTGGAATCAACCTCAACCCTGTATAGCTAACTCAAGCATTACTGCATATAGAGTGTCTATGGTTGTTTCCAAATAATATATATAGATGGGTCGATATGATATGTCAAAACATTGTATACGTGTCTATGGTATCCCAAGATTACATAATATATGTTAGAATACATGTATAATACAATATAAGTTAATTAAGTTATGATTAGAATAGATTTGTTACAAATTTCACGTAGCTACAACAAGCAAAAATATCCAATTTTGTTTTACCCATAACTTCTTCGTTTTAAATTTGTTTTGAGTGATTCAAGTTGCTATGGTTTCATAATGAACTGAAATTCATGAAAATAAACAGAAAAAGTATAAGTTTATAGTCGGAAATATAGGTTACAAGTCATTTTTGTAAGAGGTAGTCATTTTAGTCAAAAGAACGACGTCTTGATGACCATTTTGAAAAGCATACTTCCACTTTGAGTTTAACCATGATTTTTGGATATAGTTTCATGTTCATAATAAAAATCATTTTCCCAGAAGGACAACTTTTAAATCAAAGTTTATCATAGTTTTTAATTATCTAACCCAAAACAGCCTACGGTGTTACTACGACGGCGTATGTCCGGTTTTACGGTGTTCTTCGTGTTTTCAGGTTTTAAATCATTAAGTTGGCATTTCATATAGATATATAACATGTGTTTAGTTGATTTTAAAAGTTAAGTTAGAAGGATTAACTTTGTTTGCGAACAAGTTTAGAGTTAACGAAACTATGTTCTAGTGATTACATGTTATAATCTTCGAATAAAATAGTTTTATATATATGAATCGAATGATATTATGAACATCATTACTACCTCAAGTTTAGTAGGTAAACCTACTGGAAGTGACAAAAATTGATCTAGCTTCAAAAGATTCTTGGATGGCTTGAAAGTTCTTGAAGTAGAATCATGACACGAAAACAAGTTCAAGTAAGATTATCACTCGAATTAAGATGGTTTATAGTTATAGAAATCGAATCAAAGTTTGGATATGAATATTACCTTGAATAAGAAAGATAAACTACTGTAATTAACAAAGGTTTCTTGATCTTAGATGATTACTTGGAATGGATTTGCAAGATTGAAAGTAAACTAGCAAACTTGAAAGGATTTTCGAAGTGTTCTTGAAGTGTTCATCCTATGATGATTATAGCTTGATTCTTGAAGTAATTTTTGATGAAGATGATGATTAGTTTACTAGAAATTTCGTTCCTAAGAGTGTGTGTGTGTGTGTGTGTGTGTTTAGAGAGAATTAGAAAGAGAATTGGAAGTGAAATGGATTGATTGGTGAGTGGTGAATGGTGAGTGGTGAGTGGGGTTAAAAGGAGTTCTAGTTAGTTGACTAGTTCATGGTAGAAGTTAGATTTGATTAGTCATGCATGACATAATCAAGAGTGGAATCCCATGCTAGTTCCTATTGGTTTATATCATAGTATGTACATCTAGAAGCTGTGTATAATACGGGTACGAATACGGAATGACTACGAGTAGAATTGTTGATGAAAATGAATGAAAATGTAATTGTAAGCATTTTTGATAAGTAGAAGTACTTTGATATGTGTCTTGAAGTCTTTCAAAAGTGTACTAATACATCTTAATACACTACATGTATATTCATTTTAACTGAGTCGTTAAGTCAACGTTAGTCGTTACATGTAAGTGTTGTTTTTGAAAGCTTTAAGTTAACGATCTCATTTAATGTTGTTGAAAGCTTTAAATCAAATTTTAACACATTTTTAATAAAGCAATATTAACTCAAACAGGGGTTGCCACCCCTTGGACCCCAGCCAGGGGTTGCTCGACCCCAGCCAGGGGCTCTGTCCCTTGGACCCCGCCAGGGGTTGCCACCCCTTGGACCTCGCTATCGGGGGCGCTGCCCCCGAACCCCTGTCATAATTACGATAAGTTCAAACAAGTGTGCACTCCACACTTTCCTAAACTTGTTCGATATTTATCAAGGTTATTTTGGTTAACAAATTAATCCTATTAAACTTAAATCATATTGGTGACACAAATCACCAACAATGAATATATCTTAATATGATACATATGTATTTAGTAAGGCGTTGCTATAACGATAATCGTTATATATATATCGTTTCGAGTTTCATAATTCGATAGTCTCATTTTATGTATATAACTCATTGTTAATATACCTTGTGAGATACTTACTTTTCATAATATCATGTTAGCTATATACATATCCATATATATATCATCATATAGTTTTTACAAGTTTTAAAGTTCGTGAATCGCCGGTCAACTTGGGTGGTCAATTGTCTACATGAAACTCATTTCAAATAATCAAGTCTTAACAAGTTTGATTGCTTAACATGTTGGAAACATTTAATCATGTAAATATCAATTTCATTTAATATATAATCATGGGATAATCATGGAAAAGTTCGGGTCACTACAACACCCGTGGGATTGGGTATGTTGTTGTTGTTGTTGTTGTTGAATTTTATTTTGTGAGCCAGTAGTATTACTTTTTAGGTAGAAAGTTTTGATTTCTTCTTAAAATATTGAACCCATCCCACATACCACATACAATAATAATGGGCTTATCACCTATTTGCCCATTTTTTACCCCTTTCTGAGCTGGAACCCTAAAAAAAAAAATTGAAAATTTGCCCGCGCAAGGCGCAAGGATCATTAGTCCTTGCGCCCTTGCGTACGAACACAAGGCGCAAGGTTCATGACTTGCGTCCTTGCGGCCTTTCGCCTTGCACCTTATCAGGATGGATTTTTCCTGATTTCTGGATAAGATTTTGTTAGATTTTTTGTACCTTTACGTATAAGATTTTGTTCCTGTGTATTTATTGAGGCTAGAACTCCAAATAACCAATTTCATTTCACTTCATTTCTAAATAGATCATGTCATTAGAGCATCGTTAAGGTACACTTTTATCTATTTTTTTCACTAATTTGTGTATTAATGAGCTGTAGTAATGATGAAGCATTTGTTGTTCATGTATGTTGTGGGGGTAATTTTGAATTTGTTAACAACATACCTATGTATTTGCCTCTTGATTGTTTTAGAACCAGATTAAAACTACCACTTGCTCCACAAAAACCAATAAATTGAAGAGTATTGTTAAGGAAAGTTCTTTAAAAAATTGAATTGCCACCTAATGCACCTGTTTCGCTGAGATATATTGATAATAATTATATTTTTGATATTACTGATGATCATGAAGATTTTTTTGAGTTTTTAAAACACGCTGTCTCAAACGAGCCTATTGATATTTATGTTGTCGGCAAAGTAAGAATGCTTCAACCCCAACAAAATCCACAAACACACCATCTCCAACAAAACTTAGAAACACTCTAGCCCCAACAAAATCCACAAACACACCATCTCCAACAAAACCTCCGAATACTCGAGTCTCAACCAAACAAACAAACACACCATCTGCAAGAAACCCTATGAATAGACAATTCCGAACCAAACCTCGAAACACACTATTTGGAAGAAGAACAGGCTGAAATACCACCTCCAAACACAGAAGAATTTGATTTCTTCAACCATGGCGTCGAGAACGTGTGTAAAATAAAAAAAATAGAGAACCCGTTTATACCTGTTGTTGCGTCTAGTGAATCGGATGAAGCAAGTGACGAGGAAGATGACGATGAAGAAGATGAAGAAGATGAAGAAAAACAAGATTTATTCTGGAATATGCCAACTCTACACAGTCAGCAAGATGAAGAAAACCCCGAATTTACGACCCCAATTCCAACCACGTATCAGGTATCTGATTTGGTCAAAGTTCATCAAACGTTTTCGAACAAGGAAGAATTCCTAAACCAGCTATTTACAAAATGCCTTGAAGAAAACTTTCAAATAAAGCCTGTAAAGTCGGACAAATCTCGGTACACCGCTAAATGTGTGTTGCCAAATTGTGAGTGAAAATGTAGTGCATACAAAATAAGACACACTGAAAACTTTATGGTTAAGAAGTTGCATGACGTACACACATGCTCACGCACATAAATTATGGGAAACAATAAACATGCTACTAAAAAGGTGTTGGGTAGTATTCTTGTGGATTCGTTCAAGGCTGCAAATCGAGAGTATAAACCAAAAGATATACGTGATGATGTAGCCAATCGGTTTAGAGTGAGCGTATCATACAATCAAGCATGGAGGGCCAAGTGTCAAGAAATAGAGATGTTACGTGGCAGTAGTGATGACTCCTTTAGAATGCTTCCCATTTACCTTCATAACCTTAAGATCCACAACCTGGGAACCATCACCAATTTGGTTACCGATAAAGAAAATAAATTTGTGATGTGTTACATGTCCATTGGTGTAGTTGTAAGTAAATGTATATTATCAAAAAACCAATTAAAATACGTACACCATACGCAAGGACGCAAGATTCACCTTGCACCTTCGGGTACGCAAAGACGCAAGTCACACCTTGCGCCTGTCAGTAAAGATGCAAGGACGCAAGGAGTGACTTGCGCTACGTGGATGCAAGACAAAAGAATGTGTCTTGCGCCTTGCGCCTGGTGTATGATGCATCATTGATAATATTTGATATACTATGAAAATTTCATGCAGATTCGATCATTTGTGCAACATGTCCGCCCGATAATCATCTTCGATGCAGCACATTTAAAGGGTGGGTACCTGGGTACTAATTTAGTTGCTGTTGCGATGGATGGCAATAATGGAATTTTGCCATTGGCTTATGGAATTGGTGAAGGCGAGACAAACAGTGTTTGGTCATGGTTTTTTGGCAACCTAAGAGATCATTTAATGAGTTATGGTATGGTTGATCGTATGTCAGAGATTAGTTTTATTTCTGATCGTGCTCCTTCAATAGCACAAGGCATTGCAAATGTGTTTCCGGAAGCGTTTCACGCTCATTGCGCACGTCATTTATTTATGAACATCAAAACTAAATCCAACAAGATGAAATTCTTCGAATGGCACTATTGGAAAATGGTTAAGGCTTACCGTGCGATGGATTTTCAGGATCATCTTGATGTATTTCGAAGGAGATTGAAAGCGTCTTATAAAGTGCTATGTGATGATGGTATCAATAGATGATCCAGAAGTCAATCTACTCATATTAGGTATTCATACCTTACAAGCAACAGTGTAGAGTCTATAAACTCTCTATCGAGACATGCTTGTAAACTACCCGTTTGCATGTTGTTGGAATTTTTCCGTTGTTCAATACAGGATTGGTATTTCAAACATCGCAACAAATCAGTTAGTCTTACTTCACCGATTACTCCATATGTTGAACGTAAACTAGCCAAGAGGACGGACAAATCAAGAAGATGGCGAGCATTTCCATCGACAAATGATCTAATAGAGGTACATGATGGACGAAAAAATGGGTTTGTTAATCTGCAAGATAAAACTTGTTCATGTGGTCAATGGAAATTATCAGGCATACCTTGCGGTCATGTGATTGCATCAGCACGACTCTTCGGAGTGGAGGATATTAGTTGTTAAGTATCACATTGGTTCACGTCTCAAACATACATAAATACATATTCCGAGCAAATTCTTCCTCTCCCCCATCCGTCTGAATGGTCGGATCCAGGACCCGGGATTTTGCAATTTGTACACCCCCCAGTTCTAAAGAAAAGACAACCTGGACATCCTAAAGGTAAAAAACGTATTCCTTCAAAAAGTGAAGAAACTACAAAAACAGTAAGAACTTGTAGTCGTTGCAAAGAACCAGGTCATTCTCGATCAACATGCACAGCTGCTTATGACCGAACAGGTGAATCAACTTCTCAACGGTCAAGAAACACAACCTCAAAGTCGAAAGAGACAGTCGAACCATCTCAAGCTTATCAAACTCAGTTTTATCCAACTTACAATTTAGGTAGTAATTAGTTCCCGGAATAAGTTTATTTTCAGGAATTTTAAGGTGTGATTTCGTCCATTGTTGTAATATTGTTTAATTTTCATTTTATGATGTGATTTCGTGTGTTATTTCATATGTTGTAATACTGAATGCACAACCTATTGTTACAATAATAATCAAAAAGGTTGAGGTGCAAGACATACCTTGCGCCCCATAAAAATCAGGCGCAAGGTAGCAAGATGCACATTGCGCCTGATACTAAACAAGGTGCAAGGTCGCAAGAAGCACCTTGCGCAGGCTACTAAAAATAAGGCGCAAGGTCGCAAGATGCTTCTTGCGCCTGATGCTAAACACGAGGCGCAAGGTCGCAAGAAGCACCTTGCGCCGTCCACTAAAATGAGACGCAAGGTCGCAAGGTTTAATTAGTTACCTTTGCGCCTGCAAAAAAATAGTTTTGGACCTTATCACAAATTACAACATTTACAGTTTTAAATACAACTTACATATTTGAATGGGAATACAGTTTTAAATACAACCTCAGTTACCAACTTTTTCTTTCGGTGGGGGTTCCTGGGTATCAAAGCGTGCATGAAAGAAAGTCTTGGCCATTCTCATTCTGTTGTCTTCAGCAACCTTTTTAGGATCTCCAATGTTGGGAATTTCATCCCACCCAAAGATCACCCTCTCCATATGGATGCAGACCCAAACACCACAGTCCCCATTACCACCACTTTCCACTGGCACTACTGGTGCTGCCTCGGTCATGAACTCTATACTCTCCTTGTTTTCCAAGTATTCAACAATCTGGGAGTCTTGCTTTTGGTTAAAGTAATCAATTGCTTTTAAGTGTACAGGCAATTGATCACCCAGATCTTTGGTGAGCTTGGCCAATTCTTGATCAGCATGACCAGGCAAACTATCATACACCAATATCTTCTGGTCTTCCAAGTTCAACACAATGAGAATAAAGTGTTCAGCATCGTAAAAGTGAACGGGGATCAAAATCTGCAAAAAAACATACACAATATTAGCTAAACTGAAGTAGGCGCAAGGACACAAGACCATACCTTACGCCTGAAGCAAGGACGCAAGGGCGCAAGGGCGCAAGGAACACCTTGCGACTAACCTTAAACACCTGGCGCAAGGACGCAAGGAACACCTTGCGCCAGAAGCAAGGACGCAAGGAACACCTTACGCCAAAAGCAAGGACGCAAGGGCGCAAGGAACACCTTGCGCCTAACCTTAAACACCAGGCGCAAGGACGTAAGGTATACCTTGCGCCTGACCTAACCGAGACGCAAGGTCGCAAGACTGAACCTTGCGCCTGTTCCAGAACATCACAATTTTTAAAATTTAAAGGGGGAATTAAAACAGACCTTATCACAATAGGCCTAAGATGGATATAGCTCATCACTACCATCCCCTAGTCCAATCAAATACATATAATCAGGTAGATTCTCCCCTGTGATGGCTACTTCTCCTCTTTTCTCCGCTTCTTTCCGTTTCTCTTCCTCCTTTTGTGTATCATCATAATAGGACTGAAACGCTGCAAGCCTAGAAAGGAAACCCAATGGCATCACAGTCCATCGAGAACTACAAGCAAACGAGTCGGTCGGGATAACAGGAGTGGAATACTGGCTTGCTCGGGGTAGAACCCTCTGACGATATCTCAACATAAGTGTAGCCCATCCATCAATATGCTACAATTGTGATAAAATAAATAAATATGTTAGACATTAACTGAGATTTTCAAGAATTAAAACAAATAAGCAAGAAACTTACTAAGTTTTCCAAGTAACCGGAATATCCAAGACCAAGTAACCTGATCCAAAACTCAGGTGTGAGGTATATAAATTGTTCATTCTGAAAAATGAACATGCACCGCGTTTCTTGCTTATTTTCCGCCATACTCTTCGGATCTTTTGAAGGCCCAACGTGCTTTCTACCATCTCTCCAAGCATTTGGTGGTGGTGGTAGTAGAGTTCCTTGATCATTCACTAGTTTGTCTACCATCGACCAAACTTCCTCGTCATTAACCCAATCCTTTTGCGACCTTTTACGCTTTTTCACAATCGGAGCAACAACAGTTTCTTCAACATTAGGGTTAGTTTCTTCTTTTTCTTGTTCTTCAGTATCTAGATTAACCACCTCCTCAGCCTCAGACACCCTCAGCCTTTTCACTTTCTGAGCAACATCATCTGACAACTGTGATTTAAAAATATCAGTCAAGATGGCGCAAGGGCGCAAGGTGCACCTTGCGCCAGACGCAAGGACAAACCTTGCGCCACATTTGTAACCGAGGCGCAAGGTCGCATGATATTACTTTGTGCCTGTTTGGCTAAACATGCGCAAGGACGCAAGGCCATACCTTGCGCCTAATTCTTTAACAAAATCAGCCTGTTTAGTTACAAAAATTAATAAATAAAAAAAAGTGCAAGTATAAGGTTAAAAAACTGTAATTACAGGCTTACCTTCTCGATTGGTTTTCTGTATCCTGGTGTTGTGAAAGGGGAGCTTAGTACACGTATTGGTCGTCGATCTCTCATTCCACGTCTAATACGTTGAGCTGATTTGTCGTTTTCATTGTCTGAGAAGGATCGACCAAGTAAATCCTCATCTTGATGTTGCTCTTGTTCTGATAATCGTTTCTCTTGTTCAGATATACGTTTCTCGTGATCAGTGATTTGTTTTCTACACTCTTGCAGCTCTTTTTATTGCATATCCATTCGTTTCACCAAAGAATTGTATAATTCCTTTGCATCAGTAGATATGTTTGTTTGAGATTGAGATTGAGATTGAGACTGTTCTCCACCACCATGTTCCTCATCTTACAGTTCATCTTCAATAGGTTCTTCAACTTCCTCATCAACTTCTGCCCCTTCAAAGTATTGGCAACTTTTTACCCACCATTGACATCCACTCTCAATGTCAGTGGGGATGCAGAGTACGAAAAGGTCGTTTATTCTTAAGACAATCGTCCTGTAAAACAACAGCAAAGTTAGAAAAACAGGCGCAAGGACGCAAGGTGAACCTTGCATCTTCTTTTTAACGAGGCGCAAGGACGCAAGACAAACCTTGCGCCTCGTTACTGATGACACAAGACTACTCTTGCGTTGGCCATAAGACATAAGATGAAGGCGCAAGGACGCAAGGATAAATCTTGTGACTCGTACATGAGCATGCAAGTCTCAATCTTGCGTAGCCTAAAAAACACAGGCGCAAGGTCGCAAGAATGGACCTTGCGTCTTCACTACGCAAGGATGCAAGATTGATCTTGCGCCCATCACAGAACCCATATGATCCTATATTTTTAATCAGTATTCTTCCAGCACCAACAAAATTTTTATATTATAAACAATACTTACCATAACGTTTAGTAGATGCAGGTACTCAGTGTCTGAAAAAGACTCAGCCGATGAACGTTTCCAAAATAAGGCCCTCGGTACTCCATTCTTGTCTGTCTTGTGGGCAAAACTTTTAATGGTTCGTCGATATGCCTCAAGAATCCAAATCTACCAAATTAAATAAATAAGGACCCATTAAATAATATACGATTCAAATGTAGTAATATTATCCAAATCTACCAAACTTTTATTTTTATTTACCTTAAATGACTACATAAAACCCGCCAAAGTATAACCCTTTCCGACCTCTAACTGACTTTCCCGAGTTTCAAATCCATCTTTAACTACGGAGTAAGTGGCATCCCAAATACGATTACCCCACGGGTAGTCATTCAATTTAGCAAAGTCTTCGACTAACCATAGGTATTTTTTGCTCACCACATGAATCCCTTGCTTCCCCATAAATGCTCTCTCCACAATCAAAATAATGGCTAGTCGCACGACATCTTCATCACTAACCACAAAATCATCACCATTATATAAAAGCTTTTGGATATCGATAATTGTAATGTTTGCATTATCTTTACGTTTTGGGAAACAACGTCGTCTAATCGGTGGTGTTTCTACATCATAACTTCTTGGAATGTAATGTGCCATGTCCGTGCGACGACTAAACCTAAACCCCGTGATGAGACAAAATTCCCGCCTACTAAATCTAATTTTGAAATTCGAACGGAAAGTAAACCATATTTCCTCATCATCAGCTGGGTACTTTCGGGTCAAAACGTGTAAGTTGGCAGGAAAATATATAGACAACAGCTGGGTACTTTTCGTCTATTCCTGTCGGCCACTCACTTTTTTTTGGAGCATTGCATGTACAAGGCCGGGATCATTGCCCGTGTATAGAAGATCTAGCCAAGGACCAAAACAAGTTTCCCTAAAAAAATTTTGTTGATTTTCAGTCATTAATGCCTTTACTTGAGGTATAACATTCAACATATTCTTCATCGTCAACTTCGCCTCAACATATCCCTGAAACAGGCAGTTTTTCAGCAAAAATATACAGGCGCAAGGACGCAAGTATTACCTTGCATCTGGTTAATCACACAGGCGCAAAGTCGCAAGACGTGCCTTGCGCCTACTACTTTTACTAAGCGCAAGGATGCAAGAAGTGGCTTGTGCCTATACCAGCTTGCAGTTTTATGCCACTTAAACAATCGTGTTCCAATTTTTATAATATGTTAGTTACCAAAGAATGTAACTTAAACAAATCTCTCAAAAGTTTAATTGAGTTTTGCATCACCAAGCTCGTTGAAGCATTACATCGAACACTTGGTGTGCAACATAACTTATAAATAAATTTCGACATAATAAATGAGTAATCGAACGAGAATAGTTAAAAGGATAAACTTACCTGATCTTGTGACATCTTGATGGAGTTTTTTGTCGGTTTTTATCTCTTCGTTTTACTCAGTACGCCAATCGTGGTGGTGATGGTGTGGTTGCGGAGATGATGTACTGATGGTGGTGGTGATGATGATGGTGGTGGTGGTGGTGGTGGTGATGTAGTGGTGGTGGTGGTAAGAAGGGTCGCAAGGGTAGACGGGTCGCAAGGGGGTCGCAAGTGCAAAGTTCTTCGTAATCGTCGTCGGTCGCAAAGAGGTCGCAAGGAGTCAGTCTGTCGGTGTGTTTGTGTATGTGGTGTCTGTTTTCGTATATTTGACCTAATTTATTAAGACAAGGACGCAAGGGACAAGGACGCAAGTCGCAAGGTCGCAAGGTCTCTTGCGCCTTGCGCGGGCAATTTGTCATTTTTTTTTTTTTTTTGGTTTCAGCTCAGAAAGGGGTAAAAAAATTGGGTAAATAGGTGATTGGCCCTAATAATACGTTTGTAAACTGAATTGTTTTAACCGACTACATCAAAAGCACGGCCCAATTAAGTGTTTTTACTATTACTATATGCGGCCCATTATTATTATTTTACAATCGTTTTTGGCTTCATACTCATAAAACTACTACTGTATCACTTTTTTTTCCCTGATCGGCAACAACATATATTTTATTAATGATTGTTTTCTTGGTTTCATAGAAAGAGAACCGTTTGCTAATGTTACGGATGAATCAATAATGGATTGTTTCCAATGAATGAAATATAGTAGGGGATATAGTTGTAATAGAAAGTAACTTGATTTCTATTTTTAATACTTAATCATAGTTTGTCAATAATTTTTTTAGACTTAATAAATTTCGACGTTATATTATGATACCAACCGGTTATAATCCTGGCTCCGCCACTGACCATTTCAATCTCCAATCCGTGCTTTTTAAGCACATTTGAGGACGATGGCAGTGGTATAATTATTTGTACTTTTAGCATTAATACTTGTAAATTATTAGTTTAGTTAATTAATATAGTTGGTCTCAGTTTTTTTGAGAAGGGTGTCATAGATAGCAGTGGTTCGGTCCTCATTATGTCATTCTCACAATTGTGTTTTGGTGTTCAAATAATTCTGGCATTCTGCACAGTGATTTTTTCTTGCTCTCATATTTTCAGTTTACGGGCACCGTACTTGTACCCTTAACAGTTAGTAAATCCCTTAAAATTTCATTCTTATATGTTTTGACTGGCAAAGATGACTGTAAAGATGTAAAAAAGACGCGCTTAGCTACTATAAACTTATAAGTATGAGCAGTAACCGAAATTTAGCCATATAAATTAGAGTTTCTAGTGCGAAAACTGCAATTCAACCATAAATGATAGTATGAAAAATGGAAACAATAACCAAAATCAAGAAGAGTGTCTAGCTAGTATGAGCAGCCAATACTCACATATGATCATAATTTAACATATGAATGGTACTTGAATATATACAATAAATAATGACTAGGAAGAATACTCGGAAGAAATTTATCATATGAACAGAGTATACATAAAAAGAAAAACAAAGACTTTGATTATATTTACAAGCATATCTAATCTAGTGTGGATAAGATCTACACTTCCAACAGCGACAATTCAATATTTGGTAGCGGCGGCCAAAGGCCGTACCTCGGGATGTGATTGGACCATTATAAAACACACGTCTACGGTACTGCTTCTTTGTAGCTGGGTGTTTACGAGCTTGAGATCTGCAACGAACACGGGTGAACTGGTATCTGGCCATTGTCAACCACAAGAACCAAGTATAAATATGGTATCTTACCAGTATCACGTACACATAGCCACATGATAAGCACCACTTTTGAGTACCAAGTGTGTATCTTACCTGAATAAAAATTAAAAAGATACTCAGGTTTTAGAAAAAAGTTCATAAAACTTGATTTACTGGAAAAAAAAATAGTCAGGTTACTAATTGGAGTACTAATTACAGACTTTTAAAAACTAGATACTTATAATTAGGTACCTTCATTGAAGATGAACATTGATTTAGGGAACCTGGTGAACAAGTGTATCAGATTGAATAGGGTAGTAAACGGTATGTCAAAACCGTATTCCAAAGTTGCAACTGCAAACCCAGTACAGATCCACGCGCCAAATAATGCGATCCACAAACTCGAGTTCAAAGGTCTTAAGAAAGTATACAAGGTTTGGTTCCAAACTTCCAATAGTTATGAGCAGCATGAACAAGCATATACACTTGATGTCTCAGACAGGCAGTTGTAAAGTCTTCGCTTTTGTCTGCAGATACATCTGGGGCTGTGTTGATCAGTGTTGTTGTAAAGTGACCTTTTGAATCTTGTTCATGAATTAAACTTTTGTTATGTGTTACTACGGATGAGTAAGAAACAGCAACCATAAAGAAAACAAATGAAATAGTACGTGTATATTTTGTGCTCCATATACCAGGTTGTATCAAATCCATTAGCATAATCTTTTCTTAGTTTAAATAGATTAGATAGATGGATAATAGATAGAAGATATATAGTATATGACAAACTTTTAAAAACTTTAATTCTAGAATACAGGTAGTTAATTATTTGAAAAAATTTCATGATTAGTCCTCAAATTTTGCACCAAAAATCAGATTGAGACCTAAAGTTTAAATTAATCATGGTTGGTCTCAAATTTTAAATATTGTACACGTTTGGTCCCAGATTTAACTGGACGTTAAAACCTTTCAGTTAACTAGATCACATGATAAACACAATCTGGGCAATATGGTCTTTTCGCATACAATTATGTATTTACTTAATTACACCAACGATATATATTTACTTGACAGAAATATGGTATGAAAATTAGAGAGGAAACAAATCGCCTTATGAATGTGACCAATACGCACTTTACAGAACAGTAACTGCTTTGATGAACCATATTCATGAGAAGCATTTAAAGATGTTTTTTGGTATATTTACACACTCAACTAAATCTTGTTTGTCTGTGTGGTTCATGTGTGTTACAACTTACATTCTTACAAGTAAAAGTAAATAATCTTAATATTGATTAACAATAATTAATATTGACGTCATTTGATGTATGAAGTAATGAAAGGTTATATGTTTACATAATAAAAGATTTAAAGTAAATGACTTATTAATGCAGTATTATTGTTTTATAGTTTGCCTTGAAGTTTATTGAGATATAAGTGAAGCTCGGAAAACTATTGGAAGAACAACGAGCTGCACGAGAGAAGGCTGGAGAAACCACTAAAAGGAATAAACGCAATTTGAAGAGGAACTCGAGAAAGCTGAAAAAAGAGCTAGATAAAACAAAGAATTGGCTGAAGAAAGTGTTAAAAATTAAAAGAGAAAAGAGAAAGAAGAGCTAGAGAAAGCAAAGAATGATTTGTGGCATTGGTGTATATTATTATGTAGCTCAGCTGATGAAAACAATTTGAACAACTATGAATTGTGTTTCTTTTGGTATTTCATATCTTACTAACGGCCGAGTTTAATTTATAAAATTAGGGTTTGTGAAAACATACCCATAATACTGATTTCGATACATGTATATGTATTAGGGTTAAACAATTTTGTATGCGAAAAGACCATATTGCCCAGCATGTGTTTATCACGTGATATAATTAACTAGATGGTTTTAACGTCCAGTTAAATCTAGGACCAAACGTGTACAATGTATAACAACCCGAAAATTTCCAATAAAACTTAAACAAATTCTTCACATGATTTTATTTAACTTCGACAAATACCGAAGATTCACGAACAATTATTTGTAAATAATAAATGCATCAGTATTAATTTATTATATTATTATTATTATTATTATTATAATATTTAACAAAATTATCATTAATTATTATCATAAACAATTATTGAAATGTCCCGTTCTTATTGATTAAAAACGTTCCATATTAATTAATTTCGTTGCGAGGTTTTGACCTCTATATGAGACTTTTTTCAAAGACTGCATTCATTTTAAAACAAACCATAACCTTTATTTCATAAATAAAGGTTTAAAAAGCTTTACGTAGATTATCAAATAATGATAATCTAAAATATCCTGTTTACACACGACCATTACATAATGGTTTACAATACAAATATGTTACATCGAAATCAGTTTCTTGAATGCAGTTTTTACACAATATCATACAAACATGGACTCCAAATCTTGTCCTTATTTTAGTATGCAACAGCGGAAGCTCTTAGTATTTACCTGAGAATAAACATGCTTTAAACGTCAACAAAAATGTTGGTGAGTTATAGGTTTAACCTATATATATCAAATCGTAACAATAGACCACAAGATTTCATATTTCAATACACATCTCATACATAGAGATAAAAATCATTCATATGGTGAACACCTGGTAACCCACATTAACAAGATGCATATATAAGAATATCCCCATCATTCCGGGACACCCTTCGGATATGATATAAATTTCAAAGTACTAAAGCATCCGGTACTTTGGATGGGGTTTGTTAGGCCCAATAGATCTATCTTTAGGATTCGCGTCAATTAGGGTGTATGTTCCCTAATTCTTAGATTACCAGACTTAATAAAAAGGGGCATATTCGATTTCGATAATTCAACCATAGAATGTAGTTTCACGTACTTGTGTCTATTTTGTAAATCATTTACAAAACCTGCATGTATTCTCATCCCAAAAATATTAGATTTTAAAAGTGGGACTATAACTCACTTTCACAGATTTTTAATTCGTCGGAAGTAAGACTTGGCCACTGGTTGATTCACGAACCTATAACAATATATACATATATATCAAAGTATGTTCAAAATATATTTACAATACTTTTAATACATATTGATGTTTTAAGTTTATTAAGTCAGCTGTCTTCGTTAGTAACCTACAACTAGTTGTCCACAGTTAGATGTACAGAAATAAATCGATAAATATTATCTTGAATCAATCCACGACCCAGTGTATACGTATCTCAGTATTGATCACAACTCAAACTATATATATATTTTGGAATCAACCTCAGCCCTGTATAGCTAACTCCAACATTCACATATAGAGTGTCTATGGTTGTTCCGCAATATATATATATATATATATATATATATATATATATATATATATATATATATATATATATATATATATATATATATATATATATATATATATATATATATATATATATATATATATAGATGGGTCGACATGATAGGTCGAAACATTGTATACGTGTCTATGGTATCTCAAGATTACATAATATACAATATAAGTTGATTAGGTTATGGTTGGAATAGATTTATTACTAACTTTCACGTAGGTAAAATGAGTAGTTTTTATCAATCTTGTTTTACTCGCCATTTCTTCGTTTCTAATCCGTTTTGAGTGATTCCAGTGGCCACGGTTTCGTATTGAACTTAAATTTATGAATCTAAATAGAAAAAATATAAGTTTATAGTCAGAAATACAAGTTACAAGTCGTTTTTGAAAGAGGTAGGCATTTCCGTCGAAAGAACGACATCTTGATGACCATTTTGAAAATCATACTTTCACTTTGAGTTTAACCATGATTTTTGGATATAGTTTCATGTTCATAAGAAAAATCATTTTTCCAGAAGTATAGCTTTTAAATCAAAGTTCTTCTTAGCTTTTAATTATCCCAACCAAAACAGCCCCCGGTTTTACTACGACGGCGTATATCCAGTTTTATGGTATTTATCGTGTTTCCGGGTTTTAAATCATTAAGTTAGCATATCATATAGATATAGAACATGTGTTTAGTTGATTTTAAAAGTCTAGTTAGAAGGATTAACTTTATTTGCAAACAAGTTTAGAATTAACTAAACTATGTTCTAGTGATTACAAGTTTATAACGTTGAATAAGACAGCTTTTTATGTATGAATCGAATGATGTTATGAACATCATTACTACCTCAAGTTCGTTGGATAAACCTACTGGAAATGAGAAAAATGGATCTAGCTTCAAAGGATCCTTGGATGGCTTGAAAGTTCTTGAAACATAATCATGACACGAAAACAATTTCAAGTAAGATTTCCACTCGAAATAAGATTGTTATAGTTATAGAAATTGAATTAAAGTTTGAATATGATTATTACCTTGTATTAGAAAGATAACCTACTGTAAGTAACAAAGGTTTCTTGATCTAGGATGATTACTTGGAATGGATTTAGAAAACTTGGAAGTAAACTTGCAATCTTGGAAGTATTCTTGATTTTATGAAACTAGAACTTTTGGAATTTATGAAGAACACTTAGAACTTGAAGATAGAACTTGAGAGAGATCAATTAGATGAAGAAAATTGAAGAATGAAAGTGTTTGTCGGTGTTTTTGGTCGTTGGTGTACGGATTAGATATAAAGGATATGTAATTTTGTTTTCATGTAAATAAGTCATGAATGATTACTCATATTTTTGTAATTTTATGAGATATTTTATGCTAGTTGCCAAATGATGGTTCCCACATGTGTTAGGTGACTCACATGGGCTGCTAAAAGCTGATCATTGGAGTGTATATACCAATAGTAGATACATCTAAAAGCTGTTTATTGTACGAGTACGAATACGGGTGCATACGAGTAGAATTGTTGATGAAACTGAACGAGGATGTAATTGTAAGCATTTTTGTTAAGTAGATGTATTTTGATAAGTGTCTTGAAGTCTTTCAAAAGTGTATGAATACATATTAAAACACTACATGTATATACATTTTAACTGAGTCGTTAAGTCATCGTTAGTCGTTACATGTAAGTGTTGTTTTGAAACCTTTAGGTTAACGATCTTGTTAAGTGTTGTTAACCCAATGTTTATAATATCAAATGAGATTTTAAATTATTATATTATCATGATATTATGATGTATAAATATCTCTTAATATGATATATATATATATATATATATATATATATATATATTTATATATACACACATTAAATGTCGTTACAACGATAATCGTTACATATATGTCTCGTTTCAAAATCATTAAGTTAGTAGTCTTGTTTTTACATATGTAGTTCATTGTTAATATACTTAATGATATGTTTACTTATCATAATATCATGTTAACTATATATATATATCCATATATATGTCATCATATAGTTTTTACAAGTTTTAACGTTCGTGAATCACCGGTCAACTTGGGTGGTCAATTGTCTATATGAAACCTATTTCAATTAATCAAGTCTTAACAAGTTTGATTGCTTAACATGTTGGAAAAACTTAATCATGTAAATAACAATTTCATTTAATATATATATAAACATGGAAAAGTTCGGGTCACTACAGTACCTACCCGTTAAATAAATTTCGTCCCGAAATTTTAAGCAGTTGGAGGTGTTGACGTATCTTCTGGAAATAAATGCGAGTATTTCTTCTTCATCTGATCTTCTCGTTCCCAGGTGAACTTGGGTCCTCTACGAGCATTCCATCGAACCTTAACAATTGGTATCTTGTTTTGCTTAAGTCTTTTAACCTCACGATCCATTATTTCGACGGGTTCTTCGATGAATTGAAGTTTTTCGTTGATTTGGATTTCATCTAATGGAATAGTGAGATCTTCTTTAGCAAAACATTTCTTCAAATTCGAGACGTGGAAAGTGTTATGTACAGCCGCGAGTTGTTGAGGTAATTCAAGTCAGTAAGCTACTGGTCCGACACGATCAATAATCTTGAATGGTCCAATATACCTTGGATTTAATTTCCCTCGTTTACCAAATCGAACAACGCCTTTCCAAGGTGCAACTTTAAGCATGACCATCTCTCAAATTTCAAATTCTATATCTTTTCTTTTAATGTCAGCGTAGCTCTTTTGTCGACTTTGGGCGGTTTTCAACCATTGTTGAATTTGGATGATCTTCTCGGTAGTTTTTTGTATTATCTCCGGACCCGTAATCTGTCTATCCCCCACTTCACTCCAATAAATCGGAGACCTGCACTTTCTACCATAAAGTGCTTCAAACGGCGCCATCTCAATGCTTGAATGGTAGCTGTTGTTGTAGGAAAATTCTGCTAACGGTAGATGTCGATCCCAACTGTTTCCAAAATCAATAACACATGCTCGTAGCATGTCTTCAAGCGTTTGTATCGTCCTTTTGCTCTGGCCATCAGTTTGTGGATGATAGGTAGTACTCATGTCTAGACGAGTTCCTAATGCTTGCTGTAATGTCTGCCAGAATCTTGAAATAAATCTGCCATCCCTATCAGAGATAACAGAGATTGGTATTCCATGTCTGGAGACGACTTCCTTCAAATATAGTCGTGCTAACTTCTCCATCTTGTCATCTTCTCTTATTGGCAGGAAGTGTGCTGATTTGGTGAGACGATCAACTATTACTCAAATAGTATCAAAACCAATTGCAGTCCTTGGCAATTTAGTGATGAAATCCATGGTAATGTTTTCCCATTTCCATTCCGGGATTTCGGGTTGTTGAAGTAGACCTGATGGTTTCCGATGCTCAGCTTTAACCTTAGAACACGTCAAACATTCTCCTACGTATTTAGCAACATCGGCTTTCATACCAGGCCACCAAAAATGTTTCTTGAGATCCTTGTACATCTTCCCCGTTCCAGGATGTATTGAGTATCTGGTTTTATGAGCTTCTCTAAGTACCATTTCTCTCATATCTCCAAATTTTGGTACCCAAATCCTTTCAGCCCTATACCGGGTTCCGTCTTCCCGAATATTAAGATGCTTCTCCGATCCTTTGGGTATTTCATCCTTTAAATTTCCCTCTTTTAAAACTCCTTGTTGCGCCTCCTTTATTTGAGTAGTAAGGTTATTGTGAATCATTGTATTCATAGATTTTACTCGAATGGGTTCTCTGTCCTTCCTGCTCAAGGCGTCGGCTACCACATTAACCTTCCCCGGGTGGTAACGAATCTCAAAGTCGTAATCATTCAACAATTCAATCCACCTACGCTGCCTCATATTCAGTTGTTTCTGATTAAATATGTGTTGAAGACTTTTGTGGTCGGTATATATAATACTTTTGACCCCATATAAGTAGTGCCTCCAAGTCTTTAATGCAAAAACAACCGTTCCTAATTCCAAATCATGCGTCGTATAATTTTGTTCGTGAATCTTCAATTGTCTAGACGCATAAGCAATCACCTTCGTTCGTTGCATTACTACACAACCGAGACCTTGCTTTGATGCGTCACAATAAATCACAAAATCATCATTCCCTTCAGGCAATGACAATATAGGTGTTGTAGTTAGCTTTTACTTCAATAACTGAAACGCTTTCTCTTATTCATCCTTCCATTCAAATTTCTTCCCTTTATGCGTTAATGCAGTCAAGGGTTTTGCTATTCTAGAAAAGTCTTGGATGAACCTTCTGTAGTAACCAGCTAGTCCTAAAAACTGGCGTATGTGTTTCGGAGTTTTCGGGGTTTCTCACTTTTCAACAGTTTCTATCTTTGCCGGATCCACCTTAATACCTTCTTTGTTCACTATGTGACCGAGGAATTGAACTTCTTCCAACCAAAATGCACACTTTGAAAATTTAGCGTACAATTCTTCCTTCCTCAATACTTCTAACACCTTTCTCAAATGTTCACCGTGTTCTTGGTCATTCTTTGAGTAAATAAGTATGTCATCGATGATAACAATGACAAACTTGTCAAGGTATGGTCCAGACACTCGATTTATAAGGTCCATAAACACAGCTGGTGCATTAGTTAAACCAAACGGCATGACCATAAACTCGTAATGATCGTAACATGTTCTGAAAGCAGTCTTTGGAATATCATCTTCTTTCACCCGCATATGATGATACCCGGACCGTAAGTCAATCTTTGAATAAACAGACGAGCCTTGTAGTTGATCAAATAAGTCGTCGATTCTCGGTAGTGGGTAGCGGTTCTTGATGGTAAGTTTGTTCATCTCTCGGTAGTCGATACACAACCTGAATGTACCATCTTTCTTCTTGACAAACAAAACAGGAGCTCCCCACGGTGATGTGCTTGGTCGAATGAAACCACGCTCTAAAAGTTCTTGTAATTGCCTTTGCGGTTCTTTCATCTCGCTGGGTGCGAGTCTGTAAGGAGCACGAGCTATTGGTGTAGCTCCTGGTACAAGATCTATTTGAAATTCAACGGATCGATGTGGGGGTAATCCAGGTAATTCTTTCGAAAATACATCGGGAAATTCTTTTGCGACGGGAACATCATTGATGCTCTTTTCTTCAGTTTGTACTTTCTCGATGTGTGCTAGAACAGCATAGCAACCTTTTCTTATTAGTTTTTGTGCCTTCAAATTACTAATAATATGTAGCTTCGTGTTGCCCTTTTCTCCGTACACCATTAAGGGTTTTCCTTTTTCTCGTATAATGCGAATTGCATTTTTGTAACAAACGATCTCTGCTTTCACTTCTTTCAACCAGTCCATACCGATTATCACATCAAAACTCCCTAACTCTACTGGTATCAAGTCAATCTTAAATGTTTCGCTAACCAGTTTAATTTCTCGATTCCGACATATATTATCTGCTGAAATTAATTTACCATTTGCTAATTCGAGTAAAAATTTACTATCCAAAGGCGTCAATGGACAACTTAATTTAGCACAAAAATCTCTACTCATATAGCTTCTATCCGCACCCGAATCAAATAAAACGTAAGCAGATTTATTGTCAATAAGAAACGTACCCGTAACAAGCTCCGGGTCTTCCTGTGCCTCTGCCGCATTAATATTAAAAACTCTTCCGCGGCCTTGTCCATTCGTGTTCTCCTGGTTCGGGCAATTTCTAATAATGTGTCCCGGTTTTCCACATTTATAACAAACTACATTGGCATAACTTGCTCCGACACTACTTGCTCCGCCATTACTCGTTCCGACACCATTTGTTCCTTTCGTTCTGTTAACCCCTGGTCCGTAGACCTCACACTTTGCCGCGCTATGACCATTTCTTTTACACTTGTTGTAAAATTTGGTGCAGAACCCCGAGTGATACTTTTCACACCTTTGGCATAGCTGCTTCTGATTGTTGTTGTTGTTGCGGTTGTTATTGTTGTTGGGATGATTGTTGTAGTTGCTGTTGCTGTTGTTGTTGTTGTTGTTGTTGTTGTTGTTGTTGTTGTTGTTGTTGTTGGGCCGTTTGTTGTAGTTGCGATTGATGTTGCGATTGTTAGGATAGTTGTTGCGATTATTGTTGTAATTGCTGTTGTTGTTGTATTGGTGATTCTTATCACCGTTTTCCTCCCACTTTCTTTTGACTTGCTTCACATTGGCCTCTTCAGCAGTCTGTTCTTTAATTCTTTCTTCAATCTGGTTCACTAGTTTGTGAGCCATTCTACATGCCTGTTGTATGGAGGCGGGCTCGTGTGAACTTATAACTTTTTGGATTCTTTCCGCTAATCCTTTCACAAACGCGTCGATCTTCTCTTCCTCATCTTCGAACGCTCCCGGACACAATAGGCATAATTCTGTGAATCGTCTTTCGTACGTGGTAATATCAAATCCTTGGGTTCGTAAACCTCTAAGTTATGTCTTGAGCTTATTGACCTCGGTTCTGGGACGGTACTTCTCGTTCATCAAGTGCTTGAATGCTGACCACGGTAGTGCGTAAGCATCATCTTGTCCCACTTGCTCTAGATAGGTATTCCACCATGTTAACGCAGAACCTGTGAAGGTATGCGTAGCGTACTTCACTTTGTCCTCTTCAGTACACTTACTTATGGAAAACACCGATTCGACCTTCTCGGTCCACCGTTTCAATCCGATCGGTCCTTCGGTTCCATCAAATTCCAAAGGTTTGCAGGCAGTGAATTCTTTGTAGATGCATCCTACACGATTTCCTGTACTGCTAGATCCAAGGTTATTGTTGGTATGTAGCGCGGCCTGTACTGCGGCTCTGTTTGAAGCAAGAAAGGCACGAAATTCCTCTTCACTCATATTCAAGGTGTGTCGAGTAGTCGGTGCCATTTCCTTCAAAATAGTCAAATGAAACGAGTTAATCATATAGAATATCAAGAGTAGTCAATAGTATTTCGTAGCGTAATATGAACTTATTTATAAAAGCTCTTTCTTCATATTAGCGTTTTATACTCTTTAATTCGGGTAGTACCTACCCGTTAAGTTCATACTTAGTAGCTAACATACCATTTCAACTACTACAATTCTATATGAAAAACTAATCACAAAAAAATATATATCATATTCAAACCTTTATACAATAACTTGCAAACTTACAATACCGCTATTTTACATATAGCATGAAATATAGCACATAAAACTTTGATACAAAGTAGTTGCGAAGATAATTCTAGTTAATAAATAAGGCGTTCAGCAAAGGCAACAAAGACACGTAATTCATACGTCCAGAAACAAGTCATGCATTCTGGTTTTAATAGGACTACTTCCCATCCTTGGTCTTGTGGAACATAACCGTTATGGCCGTTGATAAGACAGCGTGTTGTAACGTCGTCAAAAGGACGAAGGTTACATAATGACCATCAGTCTCGTAATAACCTAAAAACCTCATTTCTTACCCCAATTACCGACTCCGTCACTTGGGGGAACGTTTTGTTTAATAGTTGTAGCCCGATGTTCTTTTTCTCACTTTGGTGAGAAGCGAACATTACTAACCCGTAAGCATAACATGCTTATTTATGTTGCATATTAGCCGCTCTTTCTAAATCATGAAGTCCTATAATCGGATACATTTAGTCAAAATAATTTCTTAACCCGTTGCGTAAAATAGCATTTGGGATCCCCGTAATATATGCGTCAAAGTAAACACATCGTAACTTATGGGTTTCCCAATGTGATATCCCCCATCTTTCAAACGAAAGCCTTTTATAAACCAAGGCATTCTTGGAACGTTCTTCGAATGTCTTACAAACTGATTTTGCCATAAATAGTTGTGCCGAGGAATTCTGACCGACTCTAGACAAGATTTCATCAATCATGTCTCCGGGTAAGTCTTCTAAAATATTGGGTTGTCTATCCATTTTGTGTTTTTATACTGTAAAATAGACAAGAGTTAGATTCATAAAAGATACTTATTAATACAAGCAATTTTTTTATATATATCGTAAAGCATAAGCACACTATATTACATATATTACACCGCACAAATACAACTATCTTATTCCGACTCACTCGTTTCTTCTTTTTCGAACTTGGTTCTTTTTGCTAAGTTTTTAGGGATATATGATGTTCCCCTAATACGAGCCGTCGTTTTTCACATTGGTCTAGAAAAACCTGGTGGTTTAGAGGTTCCCGGGTTATTGTTACAACTTAAGAAATACGGGTGTTGACGATACATATAAAGTTCATCGGGGTTGGAATCAGATTTCTCTATTTTTATGCCCTTTCCCTTATTGTTCTCTTTTGCCTTTTTAAATTCAGTTGGGGTAATTTCTATAACATCATCGGAATCCTCGTCGGGATCCGATTCATCGAAGAATTGGTAATCCTCCCAATATTTTGCTTCCTTGGCGGAAACACCGTTGACCATAATTAACCTTGGTCGGTTGGTTGAGATTTTCTTTTACTTAACTGTTTTATTATTTCCCCCACCGGTTCTATTTCTTCCTCCGGTTCCTCCTCCTCCGGTTCCGATTCTTCTTCCGGTTCCGATTCTTCTTCCGGTTCCTCTTCGGGAACTTGTGAATCAGTCCACGAATCATTCCAAATTACATTTGACTCTTCATTATTATTAGGTGAGTCAATGGGACTTGTATTAGAGGTAGACATCTATCACATAATATCAAACACATTAAGAGATTAATATATCACATAATATTCACATGTTAAAAATATATAGTTTCCAACAAAATTTGTTAAGCAATCATTTTTCAAGTAAACACGGTCGAATTCCAGACTCACTAATGCATCCTAACAAACTCGATAAGACACACTAATGCAAAATTCTGGTTCTCTAAGACCAACGCTCTGATACCAACTGAAATGTCCCGTTCTTATTGATTAAAAACGTTCCATATTAATTGATTTCGTTGCGAGGTTTTGACCTCTATATGAGACGTTTTTCAAAGACTGCATTCATTTTAAAACAAACCATAACCTTTATTTCATAAATAAAGGTTTAAAAAGCTTTACATAGATTATCAAATAATGATAATCTAAAATATCCTGTTTACACACTACCATTACATAATGGTTTACAATACAAATATGTTACATTGAAATCAGTTTCTTGAATGCAATTTTTACACAATATCATACAAACATGGACTCCAAATCTTGTCCTTATTTTAGTATGCAACAGCGGAAGCTCTTAGTATTCACCTGAGAATAAACATGCTTTAAACGTCAACAAAAATGTTGGTGAGTTATAGGTTTAACCTATATATATCAAATCGTAACAATAGACCACAAGATTTCATATTTCAATACACATCCCATACATAGAGATAAAAATCATTCATATGGTGAACACCTGGTAACCGACATTAACAAGATGCATATATAAGAATATCCCCATCATTCCAGGACACCCTTCGAATATGATATAAATTTTGAAGTACTAAAGCATCCGGTACTTTGGATGGGGTTTGTTAGGCCCAATAGATCTATCTTTAGGATTCGCGTCAATTAGGGTGTCTGTTCCCTAATTCTTAGATTACCAGACTTAATAAAAAGGGGCATATTCGATTTTGATAATTCAACCATAGAATGTAGTTTCACGCACTTGTGTCAATTTTGTAAATCATTTACAAAACCTGCATGTATTCTCATCCCAAAAATATTAGATTTTAAAAGTGGGACTATAACTCACTTTCACAGATTTTTACTTCGTCGGGAAGTAAGACTTGGCCACTGGTTGATTCACGAACCTATAACAATATATACATATATATCAAAGTATGTTCAAAATATATTTACAATACTTTTAATACATTTTGATGTTTTAAGTTTATTAAGTCATCTGTCCTCGTTAGTAACCTACAACAAGTTGTCCACAGTTAGATGTACAGAAATAAATCGATAAATATTATCTTGAATCAATCCACGACCCAGTGTATACATATCTCAGTATTGATCACAACTCAAACTATATATATATTTTGGAATCAACCTCAACCCTGTATAGCTAACTACAACATTCACATATAGAGTGTCTATGGTTGTTCCGCAATATATATATAGATGGGTCGACATGATAGGTCGAAACATTGTATACGTGTCTTTGGTATCTCAAGATTACATAATATACAATATAAGTTGATTAGGTTATGGTTGGAATAGATTTATTACTAACTTTCACGTAGGTAAAATGAGTAGTTTTTATCAATCTTGTTTTACTCGCCATTTCTTCGTTTCTAATCCGTTTTGAGTGATTCCAGTGGCCATGGTTTCGTATTGAACTTAACTTTATGAATCTAAATAGAAAAATTATATGTTTATAGTCAGAAATACAAGTTACAAGTCATTTTTGAAAGAGGTAGTCATTTCCGTCGAAATAACGACATCTTGATGACCATTTTGAAAAACATACTTTCACTTTGAGTTTAACCATGATTTTTGGATATAGTTTCATGTTCATAAGAAAAATCATTTTTCCAGAAGTATAGCTATTAAATCAAAGTTCTTCTTAGCTTTTAATTATCCCAACCAAAACAGCCCCCGGTTTTACTACGACGGCGTATACCCAGTTTTATGGTGTTTATCGTGTTTTCGGGTTTTAAATCATTAAGTTAGCATATAATATAGATATAGAACATGTGTTTAGTTGATTTTAAAAGTCTAGTTAGAAGGATTAACTTTATTTGCAAACAAGTTTAGAATTAACTAAACTATGTTCTAGTGATTACAAGTTTATAACGTTGAATAAGACAGCTTTTTATGTATGAATCGAATGATGTTATGAACATCATTACTACCTCAAGTTCGTTGGATAAACCTACTGGAAATGAGAAAAATGGATCTAGCTTCAAAGGATCCTTGGATGGCTTGAAAGTTCTTGAAACATAATCATGACACGAAAACAATTTCAAGTAAGATTTCCACTCGAAATAAGATTGTTATAGTTATAGAAATTGAATTAAAGTTTGAATATGATTATTACCTTGTATTAGAAAGATAACCTACTGTAAGTAACAAAGGTTTCTTGATCTAGGATGATTACTTGGAATGGATTTAGAAAACTTGGAAGTAAACTTGCAATCTTGGAAGTATTCTTGATTTTATGAAACTAGAACTTTTGGAATTTATGAAGAACACTTAGAACTTGAAGATAGAACTTGAGAGAGATCAATTAGATGAAGAAAATTGAAGAATGAAAGTGTTTGTCGGTGTTTTTGGTCGTTGGTGTACGGATTAGATATAAAGGATATGTAATTTTGTTTTCATGTAAATAAGTCATGAATGATTACTCATATTTTTGTAATTTTATGAGATATTTTATGCTAGTTGCCAAATGATGGTTCCCACATGTGTTAGGTGACTCACATGGGCTGCTAAAAGCTGATCATTGGAGTGTATATACCAATAGTATATACATCTAAAAGCTGTTTATTGTACGAGTACGAATACGGGTGCATACGAGTAGAATTGTTGATGAAACTGAACGAGGATGTAATTGTAAGCATTTTTGTTAAGTAGATGTATTTTGATAAGTGTCTTGAAGTCTTTCAAAAGTGTATGAATACATATTAAAACACTACATGTATATACATTTTAATTGAGTCGTTAAGTCATCGTTAGTCGTTACATGTAAGTGTTGTTTTGAAACCTTTAGGTTAACGATCTTGTTAAGTGTTGTTAACCCAATGTTTATAATATCAAATGAGATTTTAAATTATTATATTATCATGATATTATGATGTATAAATATCTCTTAATATGATATATATATATATACATTAAATGTCGTTACAACGATAATCGTTACATATATGTCTCGTTTCAAAATCATTAAGTTAGTAGTCTTGTTTTTACATATGTAGTTCATTGTTAATATACTTAATGATATGTTTACTTATCATAATATCATGTTAACTATATATATATATATATCCATATATATGTCATCATATAGTTTTTACAAGTTTTAACGTTCGTGAATCACCGGTCAACTTGGGTGGTCAATTGTCGATATGAAACCTATTTCAATTAATCAAGTCTTAACAAGTTTAATTGCTTAACATGTTGGAAACACTTAATCATGTAAATAACAATTTCATTTAATATATATATAAACATGGAAAAGTTCGGGTCACTACAATTATCATTATCATTATTGTCACTACTAACATTATTATCATTATGGAGTATTATTATTATTATTATCATTAACACTAATATTATTATTTAAAATTATTATTAAACTTATTAAAGTTATCATTATTTTTAAAGTTTATTATTATTATTATTAATTATATAATTATTATTATTATTAGTATTATATTTATTAATATATTTATAAAAAAAAAAATAAATAAATAAGAAGAATCGGACAATACCTAAATTAGGTCAATACTGCTTTTAATTTTTAATTGGATAGTGATTTACATATCGGCTTTTGAATTATCTTCTTCCTATTTTATTTTTATTTTATATTTTTCTGTCGTTTGATAATCTAGTCGACACCCACAACACAATTCTTCTTATATAAATCGATCAAAGTTCAGAAATTAGACAAATTCATTCGGTTTCTATAATCTTTATCAACCTTCATTATTGAAATAAAAAAAATTAATAAATACATAAAGCTCGATAACTCTGTTTCTGTTTCATTTTTTTTAAAACCACGATTTCGAAAAATATTTCAAAATCCTTAAATGCAATTTAGTTAGAAATCCTGTACTCAAACTATCCATAAAGTTTCAGCCTTCAATATTTCAAAATGAGATCGAATTTGAGAGTCAAAGTTCAATTTTTAAAGGTCAAACATTTTGTTCTTCATGAAATTCGTATTTTATTTGAGGTTTCTGTTTACATTGATGATTTGAAAAGTTTCTAAGGGTGATTTGCAACACAATTCGTGCTATAATTATTCTCCAAAACAGTCTTAAAGTCGAAATCAATGATTGAGTTTATAAGTGTTCTTCGTGACATTTCTTCAGCTATATTTCTTTTTTTCTTCTGTTTTAAGTTATTTAATCAACCACTAATTGTTTGTTTCAATCATAAGTATTAAAACCGAACCTCTGTGTTATGATTATGATTGGTTTATGTTTGGGTCGAGTTGGTTTAAGGAGAAGAAGAAGAAAAAAAAATAGGAATCGGAGAAATACGGGTTAAAAATAATCGGAATCTATTTTTATCAGAAAAACTGGAGCAGAGGGAATGGTTAAGGGTTGTGTTGGTTAACCGAGAGGTCTCGGGTTCGAGTCCCGTCTTGGACATTTTTTTTAGAAAAGCTTCTAAGGTAGTTATTTATTTATTTATTAATTATTATTATAATTATTATTATTATTATTATTATTATTATTATTATTATTATTATTATTATTATTATTATTATTATTGTTGTTGTTGTTGTTATTATTATTATTGATTATTAGTTATTGTTAATATCACTAGTATTATAATTATTATTATTGTTACTTAACACATATTATTATTATTATGATTTTAGTAAGTATTATCATTAAGTATTATATTTATTAAGTATTATGAATATTATTGTTATTAATATTATTATCCTTACTAGTATTATCATTAAATATTATTACTACTATTATCATTACTATTAAATTTATTAGATTATTAATATAAGTATTTTTATTAACATTATCATTATTATTATTATAAGTATTATTATTAATGAACTATTATTAAAATTATTATTATTAATAGTGAAATGGTTATTTTTATAGTTATTATTATTATTGGTATTATCATTGACATAAGTAATACCAAAAGTATCATTATTTTTAAATCTATCTATTTAATATTATCATTAAGAATATTATTAGTAGTATCATTATTATAAAAATTAATACTTTTATTAAAACTATTATTTTAAATAAAAATTATCATTTCTAAGTATTATTATTATTACTACTACTATAATTATTATTATGGATATTATAAAAATTATTAATATCATTACTATTATTAACATATAACATTTTAATTAGTTCTATTATTAGTATTATAAGAACTTTCATTTTTACTATTATTATTATTATTATTTTTAACATTATTATAATTATTATCATTTTTACTACTAGTATTATTATTGTTATTACAAAATAATACAACTCTTTATTCATTATCATTATTAATATCATTGTATCAAATAAATACTTATATATAGGATATATATATATATATATATATATATATATATATAGAAATATATAATAATTGAAATAATATATATATATATATATGTATATATATGTATATATATATATATATATATATATATATATATATATATATATAAACTTGTTCGATTACAATTATGTATATTAATAAATATATAAATAATTGATATAGGTTCGTGAATCCGAGGACAACTCTACACTTGTTCAGTACCATCATACACATATTTACTACAAACTATCGTATCGTATCGTGAGTTCATTTGCTCCCTTTTTATCTATATTTTTGGATTGAGAATACATGCACTATTTTTATAACTGTTTTACACGTTAGACACAAGTACTCAAACTTTTATCCTATATACGTGCTTTGTCATGCTAAATCCCTGCCGTAATATCGTTAATTGCTGAGGTATAAGATGCAAGCTTAGTTATTGTGAGTAGCGCTACTGAGAGTGACGTCTCTGTCCATTTGACCGTTGGTCTTTGGATACATAATAATGATTCAACGACACTGACAGTACAAGGTGTCACGGGGTAACTTTTGTTTAGTCGCGATATTACAAACATCAACTCTTTCGATTGATATATTTGGTATCAATCAACTTTAAACTTAAATCGTGTGGTCTAATGCTATACTGAACTATTGATTTATGATAAAGCTATGAACTCACTCAACCTCGTGTTGACTTTTTAAAGCATGTTTATTCTCAGGTACTTAAATATTTTTTCTGCTGTATATCTGCTGCCTTGATGATGATTGCTTGCGATGCTTGGAGTCTTCATTACATATCATATCAATTAAGAACATTTAATGCTCTAAATACAATGTAATCTATTTATCTTCTGTTGCAAAACTCAATAAAATGTCTCATATAGAGTCGTTCTCATTTATACAACTGTGATTTGATATAATTAGTCACAAATATCCAGGCCCTATTTGGGGGTGTGACAGATTGATATCAGAGCAGTATTGTTGTAGAGAACCAGGATTGCATTTTATGTGTGCCTTATACAATTAGGTACCCTAGCAATGTAGGACTACAACTTTCCTTGACTATAGTGCCTTTAATTGTTGCCTTTAATTGTTAAATACTATACTATGCCTTAGAAACTATGCTTATTAAATTCTTTAATCTTCCTTAGAATGCCAAGCCAATCTAAGAACTCTGCTCACTTTCCTAAGTACTATCCAATTCCGCCACCACATTTAAATACGACACCATGATTCTTGACACTCCTATGTCATCTATCATGGTTTTGTGTATTACATATGTATTACATGAAATGTTAACCATGATTCTTGAAATCTCCACCATCCATATTCATTACTTTCAAAATCTTTGCTTTCTCGTTATTTTTGATCATTGAATTTTCTTGACGAGTGGCGTCTACGAAACTCTAGAATGGAAGGGTTTGGATTACCGATTTAAAGGATCCTATAGCTCAAGCCCCTAGACCTGAATAGGCCATTGCGAATTGAAAGTCTTTAATTGAAATTTTATCTAATTACATACTTATCATTTTTAAATATCGACACGTCATACTGCAATTATTCCATAAATGGAGTATAGACAAATCATATCTTATCAAATCTATCACAATAGACTTTGTCTAACACTTTTACTAAATTTCCTCCGTAAATTACGGAAATCTCTTTGCTATATATACGTATTCAAGGAAACGAATATATCATTCAATATTCAACACCCATTTCATATCAAACCCTATTCCAAACACATAATATGGATTTCTCACCTGATTCCTCAAGTTCCTCTAGCTCCGAAGATAGCGTGACGGGAGAACACCCACCGATCAATTAACGTGATTTCTTCAGAAAATGGGGATGGGTTCGCGAAATACTCACCCTATGGAGAAATGAAGAAGGTACTCCTTATCACGAGCCAAACTTACCACCAAACGTCGGAGTACTCGATTCACTTACCGGCGAACCTATTCGCAATACCGTTTTCACCCTTTTCGCAAGAATTTTCCGCCTCGAAGGTCGTCTCACCGTAGTCAAAGGCAGTATTCGTCCCCTACTCCCGAATTCTAACCAGATAGGGTTATTAGAAGAAGTTAGAAGACTTTGAACTAAATACCAAGAATTGACACACCTTACGGAGGAATGGGTAGAACAAATCCATAGACTCCAGCATAAAGTAGAAACCCTGGAGGAAACGGTGCACGACTTAGAAGCTAGGCTCACACCTACTACCCAAGTACCACAAGCAACATCAGCAGCATAACCAGCACCACCAGTACCAGCAATACCACAACATCACCAACACCGCAAGCACTGAAGGCACAGTATCAGTAACAACAACACCAGTACCATCGGTACCATCAGCATCACCACCAACAGCATCAGCTTCACCAACAACAACATTAGTATTCCACGCCTCAACATCACACTCGTTACCTCAAGCATCAATATCATACACCCCATAGATACCGAAGTATATCAATAAACATGAACGATGAAGTATTGATTCATAACTTCATTAAAGAAATATTCCGCGACGATTATGTACTCTCAAGTTTTGAAGATTATATATTCTCGTTTCAACCGTAAATCAAATAAGCTTAATATTATATTAACTCGTTAAATTCATGATTACATCTGAAGGAAAATGTATATGTACGTATATTTTCATAAAAATTGTAATTAAAAATTCTTTTGTACAAACTGTTGATTGTGAAAATATTTTAATGGATAGGTAATACCCGAGAAATATTTATATCTCACATTAATATGTTACATTGTACATTCTTAAATTCTGATTCAATAAGTCAGTAACTATACTACTTACATTCACAAGATATATGTATCCGTTCACTAAAGAACAACCACTACATATTTTGACATATCAGAATCCAATCAAAGCTTTAGCAGGTGTTATCTTCCCAAAGATCACTACATTCCTTAATTATATTCATTCGTATTCTGTGATGAATTATCACATCAAACCACCAAACTTACCATTCATTACTTTTGAAAATCACAACATTTCTTCGACAACCATTAGATCCATTGATGGATACATCCTACGCATAAACACTTCAACTCCAAATTCTTGAAAACACCTCAGAACTATAACCAATGATTCAGATTCGTTAACTTTGAGAATGCTGACGAAGCAGCAAAAGCTGTAGAGGGTCTTAATTACCAAAAGCTTGATCATAAAGAATGGTACGATGGAGAAGCTCAAAAGAAAACTTAGTACCCATGAAGGAGGCTGTTGAAAAATCACGAAGATTAAACCTATACATAAAGAATCTAGATGATTCGATTTCTGATGGATATCACCGAAGATCTCTTTACGCATTCTAAATTTCTATAGAAGAATTTTCCTCGATTATAAAATCATCGTATCTTTCGTTATAAATATCCTCTATATCTCTGAAGATATCTTCATAACGATTCTTGTCCGCAATTAATTATCTCTTTGCGATATCTTTATTACATCACAAAGGAAACTATTTTAGTTTCTATATTCTGTAAAATTCAAGTTTAAATTATGAATGATTCCTAGAGAAGTGTTGGGAATTGAAGCATGAGTTAGTATAATATAATGACGTCAGGCCAACGTGATTATATTACAGTAAGTCATGCTGAGTTTCTAATGGAATGTGATAAAGGTTCACAGATCATACCCTCATCATGAACCATGTTACATAACTCTTTCATTCTATTTAACCTCTAAACATATCAAGAAAATATTTTTCTTGATGATTCGGTCTTTTCCAGATATTTTGGTAATTTGACAAATCAAATCGTGCTATTATCTTTCCTTTCTGCTTTGTATATTATGATCATTCAAAACTTCATACCTACGAATTCTGGACCATTACTTGCTTTACAAAAGCATGAAGCTTCGACATATAAGGTAAAATATAAAGCCCGATAACAACACCGAAATTACAAATCGTGTATATCAATGCGTATAGCAATATAAAGACACAGGAGAACTAAAAATATTATAAATCGAAGAGCATAGTAGAAGTAAACTGATGTAACAGACTAAAACCCGGGCTAGTTGTAAGTTGCCTATTTTTCCCTTAGGGTTTGTGCTTAGTCTTAAGTGCTTTTATTTTAATTATTTTATTAGTATTTTATTATAATTTTGTTGTGACCAGTTTGTGACAAGGGTCCCAGAATAGGTTTGTTTATTTTAATTGGACCTCGTTTGGGTTACCTAATCTTGTGCGAAAGATATCAGATAACTGGTAAATACCCATGTGTTGTGGGGTATGGGTTTTTAACCCCAAAATAAGTGTAGAGGCAGCTAATTCCAATCATTTTGTTCCCGGCCCTTCCTCCCACTCTCACTCTCACCTAACCTCATCTTCACCATCTCAAACAACCCTAAATTATTTGTCTCAAATTGAAGCTTGATTTTAGTGTCAAATCGTTCCTTGTGATGTTGTGATTCTAACAAGGTAAAGTTTGTTTAATTTCGTGATCAAATCAGTGTCAAAATGGGTGTTTTAGTCAAGTTTTATGAAAATGGGGTTTTGTGTCAAATTGGTAGGAATTGATGTTGTTTGTGTTTGAATGTTGTGGTTTTATGTTCTAAAAGGTTTAGTGTAAAATATGTAACCAGTTTTGAGGTCAAAAACGTGTCCAAAGTCGAGATTTGGTGATTTTGGGTTGAAACCCGCTACTTTGCTGCTGTTGCAGCTGATGAACTACCTTCGGCCGATGGTCGTTGACCATCGACCGATGGTGAGGGACGATCGGTCGGTGGACAAGACCATCGACCGATGGTGTATGACTTCTGACCAACTGATGTAATTTTGACGATCGACCGATTGGGGGAGACCATCGACCGATGGTGTGTTGACGATCGGCCGATGGATGGGACCATCGACCGATGGTCTTAGATAGTGAAAATTTTACTAAGTGTTGATTTATAGTCGTGATGATGTCCGTGTATTTTTTAAGATTTTCGTGATGTAAATTTTGAAAATGCATAAGTGTTAAGCATGAAAATTTTAGCGGACGCATTTTTTTACTAATTTGCTATAATTCGCTGTCAGTGTGTCTAATCTTGATGGGAACACTATTCTAACTTGGTTTTTGCTGTTCTCGGGAGATAAGGATAAGGAGGAAGCTCAGAAATAATAACTGAGCAGTTGCTGGTAATTGGTGAGTGGGTCTATCTACGGATAGAGTTTAAGTAGCATATCATGCTACTGTGGTTGACTCTTTTACCATGCATAGTGTAGGAATTGCTATGTTAGAATAATATCGTTTGCCTGATGTTGTATGTGAATTATGTGTACACTGTGTGAATGGCACCAGTCGGGCCTAGGGAGACAGGGGACTCGAGACCGTGCCTAAGAGAGGTTAGAGTCCGTATGAGATCAACCGTGCCAATGGGAGGTTGGGTCCATAGGCTACTGATTGTGGAGTATAGTGTGAATAATGCATCCCCTGCATCTGGATAACTATACTGTGAATTGAGTAGCAGGGACTATCGGTAGACTCAGGCCCGATCAGCTGAGAGTCGTGTGCTCGTACAAGCCGCCGATCCTCGTATTGTGTTATTGTATGCTAGTTGGTAGTTAGCAAGTGTTGTTGTTAGTATATAGCTTGTGTATGGCTTAAGCTATATCTATTAGATAGATTCCATTCACTTAGTGGTACGCTAATCCCCCACATGTTTTCCCCCTTTGCAGGTTTAGGTACTGCTAGTCGGGATGGGTATGGATGCAGAAGACATGTTTGACAACCCTACTCTGATGTGGACTTTTGTTTAAATAATGTTTTGTAATAACGTAACACTGTTGTGTAAGCTTAAACTTAATTATACGGTTTAATGTAATGACGTGACTTATATTGTGTTTATTATTAAAGTCTTCCACTGTGTATTGAAAAAAAAAATGGCCGGTGTTACAACTGACTCTTCCGGCGACAGATGAAAAAGAAGAACGATAGATATAAAAGTCAGGACTATATCAAGAATAAGAACTGGATGGAGTATTTTCACAGTCTTTGAAAGTATGAATTGAGGAAGAAAGTATAGAAGTGGTGAAGATAATGAAACGGAAGAAGCTAATTTATAGCGAAATTCCAGACACAGCAATCAAGGCAATTCACCGCATTTAATCAAAGAAAATCCTAATTCCCTTAATTACCGGAAAATCAAATCTTATAGATTACGAAGATTTCCTTTAATCCCTTGAATTCTGGAAATCAATAGTGACTATGTCAAAAGTTAAGGCGAACAATTAATTTTCTCATTCACTCTTTTACGATAGCTTCGTTTATACTCTTCCTATAATCAAATCGTTTCATTCATATTACCCAATGTTGATAAAACTCTATCTTTTCAACTCATATTCATCGTTCTTGATGTAAAGAATGACGATCTCCATCAGATTTCATGACTATGATTTTCATGAACTCCTCTCTATTTTGTCTACCCTAATATTGTGGCATAAACACTCAAGGTTTAAATAAGCTCACTATTATTCATCACACATTTCATGTATATTGAAATGCTTGTATAACGTCATCATCTCTTTCTGAGAAAACCTAATCAATGACACTCTTGTTAAATCCTTTATATAACCTCCGTATAAATAATAAAATGCACATCGTAGAATTTATAGATCGTAAGATTTAAACGCTAGAAACAAAACAATATTCTATCCGTTGGAATTCACGCAAGGCACCGAGTATACCTGGGAACGTGAAAAACAAATAAAATGAAAATATCCTCACCTGTTTACAAACAACGCCGACTGGTGGTAACAACTAAATTTCGGGACGAAATTTCTTTTAACGGGTAGGTACTATAACAACCCGGAAATTTCTGATAAAACTTAAACAAATTCTTTACATGATTTTATTTAACTTCGACAAATACCGACGATTCACGAACAATTATTTGTAAATAATAAATGCATCAGTATTAATTTATTATATTAATATTATTATTATTATAATATTTAACAAAATTATCATTAATTATTATCATAAACAATTATCATTATCATTATTGTCATTACTAACATTATTATCATTATGGAGTATTATTATTATTATTATCAATAACACTAATATTATTATTTAAAATTATTATTAATATCATTATTATTAAACTTATTAAAGTTATCATTATTTTTAAAGTTTATTATTATTATTATTAATTATATAATTATTATTATTATTAGTATTATATTTATTAATATATTTATAAAAAATAATAAAATAATAAATAAATAAGAAGAATCAGACAATACCTAAATTACGTCAATACTGCTTTTAATTTTTAATTGGATAGTGATTTACATATTTGCTTTTGAATTATCTTCTTCCTATTTTATTTTTATTTTATATTTTTCTGTTGTTTGATAATCTAGTCGACACCCACAACACAATTCTTCTTATATAAATCGATCAAGGTTTAGAAATTAGACAAATTCATTCGGTTTCTATAATATTTATCAACCTTCATTATTGAAATAAAAATAATAATAAATAAATAAAGCTCGATAACTCTTTTCTGTTTCATTTTTTTAAAACCACGATTTCGAAAAATATTTCAAAATCCTTAAATGCAATTCAGTTAGAAATCCTGTACTCAAACTATCCATAAAGTTTCAGCCTTCAATATTTCAAAATGAGATCGAATTTGAGAGTCAAAGTTCAATTTTTAAAAGTCAAACATTTTATTCTTCATGAAGTTCGTATTTTATTTGAGGTTTCTGTTTACATTGATGATTTGAAAAGTTTCTAAGGGTGATTTGCAACACAATTCGTGCTATAATTATTCTCCAAAATAGTCTTAAAGTCGAAATCTGTAACATCCCGCATTTTTCCGTTAAATTATTTTAACGCCCGTCTTTTTATTTTAATAATATCCTCAGTATCTCAATTCGTATCCTCCATTAGCTTACATACTTAAAATATTTTCGTCATTTGGATTATAACATCTCTCGTTCTCTCGTGTAATTTAAAAATAATTCGTTGGTTAACTTCCGCACCCGATTACAAACTTGAGGGACTAATCCCGTCTTTTGGCCAAACTTGGCCAACTAGTCACCACCTCCCACCATTCTCCTCCATTCATTATTTTCTTTTCTTTTTCCATTTTTCTCTAATACTTTCACAAATCCTCTCAAACTCCATTTCAAGAATTCATCATCTAATTTCGAATTTGGAGGCTAACATCAAAACAAATTACATATTTGGAATCCTCTCTTCATCCTCTACAATTTGATACCAATTTCATCTCATTTGGGTAACTTTCTAAAATCACTAGATTTTGTGTTCTTGATGTTTTTGAATTATAAAAGTGTTAATTAGTGTCAATGGCTCGTGTATAATATGAATATATATTTTGTTTGTTCGATTTGTTGATTTGAGTAACTAGTTTGAACACTTGAAAATGAGTTTGCTTAATCTTTGATTTTGGAGGATTAAATGTTGTTAAATTGTTAAAGTTCATGTTTTAATTGTGTTACTAGTATCACTAGCTTCGTTTTGATGCGTAGGTTGATTAAGAAAACTTCAAATACATGATTTGTGATTTTTGTGAATTTTGATTAGGGTTTGATGAACTTGAAATGAACTTTTGATACTTTGGATGCCATGAAATGTTTTTAGTAAGTGTTTAGTTGTATTGCATGAGTAATTACCTTCGAAACGGCATATCATATGTGTGGATTGGATTCCCGAATCATGTAATGTATTTCAAGAACTTGAAACTTTGAAAATGGACCTTGAATGACCACTTGGCGAGAAATCGGTTATTGTAAATGATGTTTTCGCTTGATGAAAAGTAGTTAGTTGTGTTCCTTTTCAAAATACCTTTTCGATGATATAAGATACATGTTTTAGTTGTTTGCGGGTAATAAATGGTGATTGTTTGAAGCTAGGTTCGTGCATAAAACTTAAAAACTGCCAGATTTCTCTGCACAGGTAATGGCGCGGCGCACCATATACCCGCGCGGCGCGCCAAAGTGGTCTGTCCAACTTTGTCAATTTTTGAATAATGTTTGCTATGCTATGCACCTCCGATTCACATGTAACTTGTTCTAACATGCTCATATATGATTAAAAACCTCAGAAAAATAGTTCGGGACCCGACCCGAACGTGTTGACTTTTCGTTGACTTTGACCGACCAAAGTTTGACTTTTTGTCAAACTTAACCAAATGATTATGCAACATTCCTAACTTGTTTCTATACTTGTATCTTGCATGAAACTTGACAAATTGATTCACATGCTACATAATCGAGTCGTAACGAGCCATAAGACAAATTGAACATCTTTGACCAATCATGACTATCGTTATTGATACAACCTATTTGTTTAGGTCAAGACTAGCATTGTTCTTTGCACACGTTACTTGTCGAAGTACTTATTTACTCTTGCGCTCAAGATGAGATCATAGTCTCACTTTTACTCTTTTGAACTTATATTTGGGATGAGAAAACATAAACGTTTCTTCTTAACTAAGTGAACACAAGTACAGGAAAACAAACATTCTACATACGAGTTTAGAACGAAAGCCTCAATTCGATTATCATTAGTTACACTTGCAGGGTGTAAGTGTAGGCGTGAACTTATGTTCATGGCCATCTGGGTTTGACAAACCCTCATCTCGGACGGTTCGCTACCGTCTATGGATGAAATATATTTTCGAGAAACAGTTGTTCTAGCACTATTATGATGGGGTTCAACGGACGGAATGTTAAGCCTTGATAATTGGGTGCTCGTGAATATTAACTTTTAGAATGTACTATTATTTTATCAATGTTGCAAATCTTGTGGTTCGACTTACTTTTGCTCACTTACTTTTACTCACTTACTTACTTAAACCTATGATTTCACCAATGTTTTCGTTGACAGATTTCTATGTTTCTCTCAGGTCTTTGAACGATATGTGAAACATGCTTCCGCTCATTATTTGATACTTGCATTGGATGTCGAGTATACGTGCATTTCATGGAGCGTCTTTTGACTTTCTTTAAAACTGTGTCGCATAGGTTTCACATGTAACTATAACCTTGTAACGAAACTTTTGGATGAAAAACTCTTGTAAACCTTGAAATAATCTTTATTTTTGAAAGGATTGCGACATATCTTTGGTCAAACGTCACGTTAAAGACCTATGACCACGCAACGGGACCTAAGTAGTCGACACCGTCAATTGACGATTCATCGGGGTCGCTACAAGTGGTATCAGAGCTTTAGTTGTAGGGATTTAGAGTTCATTGGTGTCAACCCCGAGTCATAGGGTACATTAGTGAATCTAGACTACAACCGGCATATAGACTTGAAGTAGGAATTGCTTGACTACTTGTGCATTTATACTCGAACTCTTTTATCATATCTAACTCGTATTCGATCTTGAACTTACGTTGATAAATTTTGTTGACGCGCCACCTTGACTTTATGAAGTAATGTTAAATGCACATGTGAATCAGGGTAATATAATTTCCGGGATTATATTACGGTGATTCACATGAACGTTCCGACATTATGACATAAAGAATTTAAGGCGAGTCAAGGAAAAAAAAATTTCTCTCTATCCTTTTTCCGTATCACGGTTAGTATTGTTGAAAATACTAATCAACGATATTCTTGTGTCATGAAGGAACAATGGCTCACCAAGGTCAACACAATACTCCTCCCGAAACTCTAGAACAAGCTCTTCAACGAATGATAACCACCGCCGTGGGTGCGGCCGTGGCCGATCACTTTTCCAACAACAACAATCATGGGGCTGGTAATTCAAACGAAGGTTGCTCCTACAAAAACTTTATGAAGTACAATCCTCCCACTTTCGATGGAACCGGGGGACCGGTTGCTCTCACCCGATGGTTTGATCAAACGGAATCCGTTTTTAGCATAAGCGGTTGTCGAGACCGAGATAAGGTCAAATTCTCCACCCTCACTTTCACCGGTGTTGCTCTCTCATGGTGGAACACGCATGTACAATCGGTGGGTATTGATGAAGCCCACACACTCTCTTGGACCGAATTAAGAGAAAGAATGATCACCGAATACTTCTTGTGCAACGAGACTCGAAGGCTCGAACAAGGGCTAAGAAATTTAAAAACGGTCGGGAATGACCTCGAAGCTTATAATCAACGGTTTACCGAACTAGTCTTAATGTGTCCAAATCTCATGACTCCCGAGTCCCTAAGAGTTGAACTTTACATGGATGGCCTCCCTAAGAGCATTCAACACGGGGTAATGTCATCCAAACCCACTAACCTACAAGAGGCTTTAGCGATGGCCCGCCAATCTATAAAAATGGTGAATGAAATTGAAGCGCCGGCACCAACGGCCGAGGACCAACCGGGTAACAACAAAAGATAATGGGAAGCCTCTCCATCAAGCAACCACAACCACAACAACTTCGCCAAGAAGCCTTTCACCCCCGGTGGCAAGAAGGGGTATGCCGGAAACCTACCTTATTGTAACAAGTGCCACAAACATCATTTGGGCGAATGTGGTAAACCATTTTGCATCAGGTGTCAAAGAAGTGGCCATGTGGCCCATATTTGTAAAAGTGCCGCCCCCGTTGCTGAAAAGGGGCCCAATGTACCAAAAACAAGTGTTTGTTTCGAATGTGGCCAACCGGGTCATTTTAGGAATGCATGTCCAACGAAGAAACCAACCCCAACGCACGCCGTTGAACTTTCAACATCGACACCTAGGATGCCCGAGACGATGATGAACTAGTCACGGGTACGTTTCTTCACAACAACCCGCATATTTCATACTTATTCGATTCGATTACCGTTAGACGTTTTATAACCAAGGCTTTGACTCGTACTCTTTGCACTCCACCTTTTTCCTTTAGATATTACTTAGGCAATTTAAGTGACCAACGAAAAATTTTTGTGTATCGATAAATTTTATCGGAGGATATACGTTAAACTTATTGGGTGGATAATTTGAATTGTGACTTGACACCTATAGAACTAAGGAGCTCAAAACCTATTCGTTAGGGAGAAAAGTTTCCCTACAATTATGTATAGATCATTGGAACTAAGTAACTTTCGGTTGAAAACCGATACCCTTATCCTCGTATCCATGACCTCCTGATTATTTACATGAATCTTGCGTATATTCCAAACCGACCTCTGTTCCGATTATCATCAATTGAGAGATCAGGGAGAAGATGTCTCCTAACCCGCTTTCAGAACTTGCTACGATAGTTGTAAATTTCTTTTAGTACCGTTTGATTATCTAGGCCTCCGCCCGTATTCATAGGCCTCCTGAACCGCGTTTGTAAACTTATCTAGATGAATCCGTTATCGTATTTATAGATAATGTCTAAACCTATTCAAGTAAAGAAGAAAATGAACGACATCTCCGTCTTACGCTCGAACTCTTTAGAAAAGAGCAATTCTAGGCCGAATTCTCCAAGTAAGAATTTTGGTTAAACGAAGTCCAATTTTTAGACCATGTTGTTAGTGGTCAAAGTATTTCAATACATCTCGCAATCAGAACCACACGTAATCGGGAAACCCTCACGACTCAGACTTGTATTCGTAAAATCTTAGATCTCGCCGGTTATTACTGAAGATTCATTTCTGACTTTTCTCGTGTTGCACGACCTTTAAACTCGTTAACTCACTGAGGGCAAAATTTAAACCTCTCCGTGTCCGAACTCTGAACATGATCTTTCACACAAGCCTTACTAGCTAAATTTGTTTAGCACACTGGAACTCAAATATGGAAATATTTCTACTTAAACGCCCGAAAGGCATACTCTCTCGACTCGAAATCAAGGAAACTGAAATTTGTTATTTTTGCACGAACGATTGGAATACTTAATTATGGATCCGATCAATCTTCTCATCACCACGTACCACGTTACATAACACTGTTATTTCACTATGACCGTCTGATATTACTGGGACCCAAGATAACACACAATCCAAGGATACTTCCTTTCTCTTTGACTTATCGTCCTCATGCTCCTGATACGGACAACTACTACTCGACCCCGAACTATACAACTACGTGTTCTATCTCGTTTTCCCACCAGGTCTCAACATTTGACCCCTAGATGCGCGATATGGCTACCTCAGGATGTGAGCTCATCCTATTCTAAGTTCTCATTCCACTCCTGTCCTTTCGCTTGTACTTTTGTATAAGGAAACCTTTTATATACTTTCTCAATGGAGAGAGAGACTCATCATGTATTACTAGTATTCACCACGAGGGTGAATAGCCCTGGAAAACGTTCTCTGTAGCCGATAAGGAACTTGTTCCAACGAACGTTTTCAAACCCTAACTAGCTTGTTCAAACATATCTTAATTCTATTCCAACACGGTGTACCATTGTCGATTATCTCGGATCACAATACTCGTTTCACTTCTAGTGTTACAAGAAGCCTTAGAGACACGTTTAAACATGAGTACCACGTATCATCCACAACCAACGGACCAAACAAACGTAGGTTTCACATCTTAGAAAGACATGTTACAAACTTGTATTGTTGCCTTTAGTTGCCTCCTCTCACACAGCAGTTACCATTCGTGTATTAACGCCGCACTTCCGAAACCCTATATGACCGCAAATGTCATACCCCTATTCGTTGGACCAAAGCAGGTGGCAAGCAAATCACCGGATCCGAACTCATTCAAGAAATAACATTTAAGATCGTACAAGTCCGAGAAGGACTCAAGACGACCCATAGTCGTCAAAAGGGCTATACCGATATTCGACGTAAACCTCTCGAATTCCAAGTCAGTAACCGTGTAATATTGAGAACTCGCACCTTGGGAAGGTGTAATCTCTTTCAGGAATCAGGGAAAGTTAAAACCGCGATATATTAATCCTTTTGAAACCTTGGGGCGTATTGGAACCGTTCCTACCGTTTAGAACTTTCGACTCAATTAAGTTTCCGTTTACCCTACGTTCCATGCAACAAACTTAGAGACGTGTCCTACGGAATAGGAACGTGCTACTCTCCTAGATAAACTTACTATTGATGGCAAACCCCCATTCATGGGAAACTGGTTGAAATTGTGGATCGTAAAACCAAGTCTTAATACAAACTGAGATCTCGACTGTCAAAATTTGTGGGAATGCCCAAGGACGTATCTTCACTTATTCATAGCATTGACAACACTAGGTCTCGAGTAAGAAACAACAACTATTGCTTCCAACTAAATTTCGGGACGAAATTTCTTTTAAGGTGTGGGTAATGTAACATCCCGCATTTTTCCGTTAAATTATTTTAACGCCTGTCTTTTTATTTTAATAATATCCTCAGTATCTCGATTCGTATCCTCCATTAGCTTACATTCTTAAAATATTTTCGTCATTTGGATTATAACATCTCTCGTTCTCTCGTGTAATTTAAAAATAATTCGTTGGTTAACTTCCGCACCCGATTACAAACTTGAGGGACTAATCCCGTCTTTTGGCCAAACTTGGCCAACTAGTCACCACCTCCCACCATTCTCCTCCATTCATTATTTTCTTTTCTTTTTCCATTTTTCTCTAATACTTTCACAAATCCTCTCAAACTCCATTTCAAGAATTCATCATCTAATTTCGGATTTGGAGGCTAACATCAAAACAAATTACATATTTGGAATCCTCTCTTCATCCTCTACAATTTGATACCAATTTCATCTCATTTGGGTAACTTTCTAAAATCACTAGATTTTGTGTTCTTGATGTTTTTGAATTATAAAAGTGTTAATTAGTGTCAATGGCTCGTGTATAACATGATAATATGTTTTGTTTGTTCGATTTGTTGAGTTGAGTAACTAGTTTGAACACTTGAAAATGAGTTTGCTTAATCTTTGATTTTGGAGGATTAAATGTTGTTAAATTGTTAAAGTTCATGTTTTAATTGTGTTACTAGTATCACTAGCTTCGTTTTGATGCGTAGGTTGATTAAGAAAACTTCAAATACATGATTTGTGATTTTTGTGAATTTTGATTAGGGTTTGATGAACTTGAAATGAACTTTTGATACTTTGGATGCCATGAAATGTTGTTAGTAAGTGTTTAGTTGTATTGCATGAGTAATTACCTTCAAAACGGCATATCATATGTGTGGATTGGATTCCCGAATCATGTAATGCATTTCAAGAACTTGAAACTTTGAAAATGGACCTTGAATGACCACTTGGCGAGAAATCGGTTATTGTAAATGATGTTTTCGCTTGATGAAAAGTAGTTAGTTGTGTTCCTTGTCAAAATACCTTTCCGATGATAAAAGATACATGTTTTGGTTGTTTGCGGGTCATAAATGGTGATTGTTTGAAGTTATGTTCGTGCATAAAACTTAAAAACTGCCAGATTTCTCTGCACAGGTAATGGCGCGGCGCGCCATATACCCGCGCGGCGCGCCAAAGTGGTATGTCCAACTTTGTCAATTTTCGAATAATGTTTGCTATGCTATGCACCTCCGATTCACATGTAACTTGTTCTAACATGCTCATATATGATTAAAAACCTCAGAAAAATAGTTCGGGACCCGACCCGAACGTGTTGACTTTTCGTTGACTTTGACCGACCAAAGTTTGACTTTTTGTCAAACTTAACCAAATGATTATGTAACATTCCTAACTTGTTTCTATACTTGTATCTTGCATGAAACTTGACAAATTGATTCACATGCTACATAATCGAGTTGTAACGAGCCATATGACTAATTGAACATCTTTGACTAATCGTGACTATCGTTATTTGTACAACCTATTTGTTTAGGTCAAGACTAGCATTGTTCTTTACACACGTTACTTGTCGAAGTACTTATTTACTCTTGCGCTCAAGGTGAGATCATAGTCCCACTTTTACTCTTTTGAACTTATATTTGGGATGAGAAAACATAAACGTTTCTTCTTAACTAAGTGAACACAAGTACAGGAAAACAAACATTCTACATACGAGTTTAGAACGAAAGCCTCAATTCGATTATCATTAGTTACACTTGCAGGGTGTAAGTGTAGGCGTGAACTTATGTTGTATGGCCATATGGGTTTGACAAACCCTCATCTCGGACGGTTCGCTACCATCTATGGATGAAATATATTTTCGAGAAACAGTTGTTCTAGCACTATTATGATGGGGTTCAACGGACGGAATGTTAAGCCTTGATAATTGGGTGCTCGTGAATATTAACTTTTAGAATGTACTATTATTTTATCAATGTTGCAAATCTTGTGGTTCGACTTACTTTTGCTCACTTACTTTTACTCACTTACTTACTTAAACCTATGATTTCACCAACGTTTTCGTTGACAGATTTCTATGTTTTTCTCAGGTCTTTGAACGATATGTGAAACATGCTTCCGCTCATTATTTGATACTTGCATTGGATGTCGAGTATACATGCATTTCATGGAGCGTCTTTTGACTTTCTTTAAAACTGTGTCGCATAGGTTTCACATGTAACTATAACCTTGTAACGAAACTTTTGGATGAACAACTCTTGTAAACCTTGAAATAATCTTTATTTTTGAAAGGATTGCGACATATCTTTGGTCAAACGTCACGTTAAAGACCTATGACCACGCAACGGGACCTAAGTAGTCGACACCGTCAATTGACGATTCGTCGGGGTCGCTACAAAATCAATAATTGAGTTTATAAGTGTTCTTCGTGACATTTCTTCAGCTATATTTCTTTTTTTCTTCTGTTTTAAGTTATTTAATCAACCACTAATCGTTTGTTTCAATCATAAGTATTAAAACTGAACCTCTGTGTTATGATTATGATTGGTTTATGTTTGGGTCGAGTTGGTTTAAGGAGAAGAAGAAGAAAAAAAATAGGAATCAGAGAAATACGGGTTAAAAATAATCGGAATCTGTTTTAATCAGAAAAACTGGAGCAGAGGGAATGGTTAAGGGTTGTGTTGGTTAACCGAGAGGTCTCGGGTTCGAGTCCCGTCTTGGACATTTTTTTAGAAAAGCTTCTAAGGTAGTTATTTATTTATTTATTTATTTATTTATTTATTATTATTATTATTATTATTATTATTATTGTTATTATTATTATTATTATTATTATTATTATTATTATTATTGTTGTTGTTATTATTATTATTGATTATTAGTTATTGTTAATATCACTAGTATTATAATTATTATTATTGTTATTTAACACATATTATTATTATTATTATTATGATTATAGTAAGTATTATCATTAAGTATTATATTTATTAAGTATTATGAATATTATTGTTATTAATATTATTATCCTTACTAGTATTATCATTAAATATTATTATTACTATTATCATTACTATTAAATTTATTAGATTATTAATATAAGTATTTTTATTAACATTATCATTATTATTATAAGTATTATTATTAATGAACTATTATTAAAATTATTATTATTAATAGTGAAATGGTTATTTTTATAGTTATTATTATTATTGGTATTATCATTGACATAAGTAATACCAAAAGTATCATTATTTTTAAATCTATCTATTTAATATTATCATTAAGAATATTATTAGTAGTATCATGATTATAAAAATTAATACTTTTATTAAAACTATTATTTTAAATAAAAATTATCATTTCTAAGTATTATTATTATTACTACTACTATAATTATTATTATGGATATTATAAAAATTATTAATATCATTACTATTATTAACATATAACATTTTAATTAGTTCTATTATTAGTATTATAAGAACTTTCCTTTTTACTATTATTATTATTATTATTATTATTATTATTATTATTATTATTATTATTATTATTATTATTATTATTATTATTATTTTTAACATTATTATAATTATTATCATTTTTACTACTAGTATTATTATTGTTATTACAAAATAATACAACTCTTTATTCATTATCATTATTAATATCATTGTATCAAATAAATACTTATATATATATATATATATATAGAAATATATAATAATTGAAATAATATATATATATATATATATATATATATATATATATATATATAAACTTGTTCGATTACAATTATGTATATTAATAAATATATAAATAATTGATATATGTTCGTGAATCCGAGGACAACTCTGCACTTGTTCAGTACCATCATACACATATTTACTACAAACTATCGTATCGTATCGTGAGTTCATTTGCTCCCTTTTTATCTATATTTTTGGGCTGAGAATACATGCACTATTTTTATAACTGTTTTACACGTTAGACACAAGTACTCAAACTTTTATGCTATATACGTGCTTTGTCATGCTAAATCCCTGCCGTAATATCGTTAATTGCTGAGGTATAAGATGCAAGCTTAGTTATTATGAGTAGCGCTACTGAGAGTGACGTCTCTGTCCATTTGACCGTTGGTCTTTGGATACATAATAATGATTCAACGACACTGACAGTATAAGGTGTCACGGGGTAACTTTTGTTTAGTCGCGATATTACAAACATCAACTCTTTCGATTGATATATTTGGTATCAATCAACTTTAAACTTAAATCTTGTGGTCTAATGCTATACTAAACTATTGATTTATGATAAACCTATGAACTCACTCAACCTCGTGTTGACTTTTTAAAGCATGTTTATTCTCAGATACTTAAATATTGCTTCCGCTGTATATTTGCTTCCTTGATGATGATTGCTTGCTATGCTTGAAGTCTTCATTACATATCATATCAATTAAGAATATTTAATGCTCTAAATACAATGTAATCTATTTATCTTATGCTGCAAAACTCAATAAAATGTCTCATATAGAGTCGTTCTCATTTATACAACTGTGATTTGATATAATTAGTCACAAATACCCCAGGCCCTATTTGGGGGTGTGAAACAATGTTTAAAACTTGAGACCAACCATGATTAATTTAAACTTTAGGTTCCAATCTGAATTTTGGTACAAACTTTGGGGATCAACCATGATATTTTTTCTAACTATTTTCAGGAAAAAAAATGTCGACCAGTTCAATTTAACTATTTTAATTATGATGTTTCAAAGAAAGATACCAGGTGATAGGTGACTTTCAAGGAATGATAAAATTTATTGTACTTAATTATTATATTATCAATGCGTGTAGGAGTGGAGACACTGGGCAGAGTGTCTAATTTCAATGTTTTCCAAGACACTATTATTTTACACTGAAGTTAAAAGTAAGGAAATGGTTCGGTGTCTAATTTGAGTGTCTAATTCATTATTTAATTATTTTTAATTCATATTAAATATATAAAATAAAATTATCATTAATTCATTTTAAGTTAATAAATTAATAAATTAAACTAATAAATTAAGTCCAAGTATTTTGTAAATTTTTGCCCTATTTAAGAATTGAAAAATGCTAACGACAGCCCTAAAGGTTGTCGTTAACATGCATTAAGTAATTGTACATGGTGGTTATTAGTCATTTTCATAAAAGCGGTTATCAAAAATTACAACATTTTAAAGCATGTTAACGATAACCCTAAGGGTTGTCATTAGCATTTTCTGAAAGAATTTTAGCCCATTTATTTAAATGTTTAAACAATGGTCTCAGTCTTTTTAATATATTTGGCCCATTTTCTTTAACCTAGTTGAAATCAGCCGCTTGCTTCTCCATTCGAATATAGTTCTTCTTCTTCTCAAATTCTCCTTACTTGTCTACAACTACAACTATAAAATACAAAAAACACACAAATTAAAAGAAAGAAAAAATAGAAAAAGAAGTAATATCCATTGAAAATCAACGTCTCATACCCGGCGGTGAGTCCTGACGCCGAACTCCAACGTTGCATACTCGACGGTGCAATTACAATATGCAATTTTAAATAATGCTTATGCAATTTCATACAGTTGCATGATAGTTATGCAATTTATTTTTAAATTACTTGATTTGAAACTATGTAGTTATTATTCGAATTAGCGTGGTCATAATAATAATAATAATAATAATAATAATAATAATAATAATAATAATAATAATAATAATAAAGTTTGTATAAAAATTGAATATTAATATTTCTAATAATAATTAGTAACAACAAATCTCACTTGAAATTTTTAAATTACAAGACAAATATTATATGAAGCATGTACATTATGCTTTAAAATTTGTACATATGTTCATAGAGTATTTTGTAGAAGATGTACAATATGTTTCAGAGATTGTACATATGGTGATGTGAGTGTTTTACTTTAAGGTTGTACATAATGTTTCAATTATTGTTCCTATTATCATGGAGTGTTTTAATAGATAGTTATACATAATTTTTCAAATATTATACATATATACTCATGAGGTGTATTAGTAAAAGACTTTACATAATTCTTCAATTATTGTACATATGATAATGTAGTGTATATAATGCTTAAAATGTTGCAAGATCCGACCCATAATCCATATTCAAATATGGTTATAGAAATGTTAATGAAGTCATGTTGACCTTTCTAGAGATTTCAAAAGGGTGATGATGTATCAACCATCTAGATTACTACATTCTCAAGTATAGGTATTTTTTATTAGTACAACAACAACAACAACAACAACAACAACAACAACAACGAAACTAAATTTCACAAAAGTGAGGTACGAGGGAGGTAAGATGTTGACAATCCCTCCACTATCATAAAATAAAGACAAGTCATTTCTTCACTCAGAGTGAAACACCCTCAAGAGTAGAGAAAGTCATCCTCTCAATGTTTTATGGATAGAGAGATTGCTTCCGAATAGACTCCCGGCCAATAACTATGTTAAAAATAGAAGGAAAAAATGCCATGAAAATTGTAGATTCAAATTTTCATGGATTTAAAACCTGCCTGAAATTTAGTTAGGTTTTAAGTTGCAGGCAGGTCGTCAATAAATCGACGCTTCCTGTTAAATCGATAAATAGAACCATTTTCTAGTAGTGTACAATCTTATCTATTAATTCATAGTTTATTTTATGGTGGATGGGGTAATTATAATGGTGGAAATTAAAACTCCCTTTTCAAAACTAGGGATGGCGCCCGCGGGTAACGGGTACGGGTTCTATATACCCGCGACCCGCCTGTCGGGTTTCTTTTTTGCACGTTGAGACCCGTTACCCGCCCACGGGTAAAAACTTTTCGCTCATGCCCGTGACCCGCGGATACCCGTGACCCGCGGGTAACTCGCGGATAATAATAATATACAACTTTTTATTAGAAAATCCAAATAATTTTATTAATTATAAAAGCATATGTACAAGCTATAACTATAATGACGTGAAAATTAAATTTTTTACTTGTATGTAATTTTATATTTTTAATAATTATTCAAATAATAGTAAAATAACTTTTAAATTTAATAATTGTAAGTATTAATTCGTGGGTAAATAAAGAAAAGTCTCATGTATTCACGGGTCGGGTTTTACCCGCGACGGGTAGTATATACCCACGACCCGCCCGCGATCCGTTGACGGGTATAATTTTTTACCCGTACCCGCGCCTGCGAGTAAGTTTTAATGATTTTACCCGCCCATCGCGAATCGGGTACCCGCGGGTCACGGGGTTTTTCTCGACCATTGCCATCCCTATCAAAACCACACTTACAAACGGGAAGAAGCATACTGATCGTTGACTTCCGAGAATACGTGCTTATCTTTTTGAATATTGTTTGCAACTTATTTTATTCATTCAAGTTTTGTAATTGGGCTTATTTTTACTCAGATGTGACCATAAGCCCAAATTCAATTATATTTTGTCCAAAAATTTCTACCTTGTTAACGTTAGAATTTTGCCCATCCGTACAACTAAAGGCTTCAAAGCATTGAAGATGCTCGAAAAACAAAAACAATTTTTGACAAACATTCCTTTATTTTTATGATATTACATTTATAGGTGCAACGGAATTAAAGACTAGCGACGTATTAGAGATGGAAATATATAATTTAAAGTACTATTTATACATTTGGAAGTTTTCATAATTCTTATAAGAACTCTATAGAAACTAGTTTCAGTTGAGTAGAAAAATTTAAATCTATATGTGCTAATGTATTATTACTCTTAGTTTATACCAGGGTAAACAATGGCGGACCTATTAGTGTTCCAGTGGTAGCACGGGACACCACTGAAATACGCGACGTAGTGGAAAAACTTTGGAGTTTTTAACTAGTGACACCACTATCCAGTGTAATTATTTTTAAGTGACACCATTGAAATAAACCATCTAGTAGAAGTTTTTTTTAGATTTTTAACCGGTGACACCAGTGACTGCCATTCCTAAATCCGCCACTGAGGGTAAATGGTTCCAAAGGGTAACGTATATGTCCTAAATTGTCAATCAAGTTAATATGACTTTTCCTTATGCCCTAAAAGGATTGCATGCTTCAATTCGTTCCCAAAAGGATTATTGTTTAAAAAGTGTGAAATTAAGGTAATATTGTCAAGATATTAACGAATGTTAGTCAAACTTTCGTTACACGGTTGGTTTAAACGATTGGTCTCTGAAATAAAAAAATAAAATACAAAATTTAAATAATAAACATTAAAAATAATAAAATACACAAATAAAACATATGTAAAAATATTAAAAATTAGAAAATAAATCGAAAATTGTAAAATAATAAAAAAATATTTTTAGTTTTTTATTATTTAATTAGTTTTTATTATTTTTATTATTTTATTATTATTTTTAATTTTTTATTCTTTATAATTTTTTATATTTTTTAAATATTTTTTACTTATTATTTTAATTATGTTTATATTTTGTAGTATTATTTTTTATTATTTTTTTTAAATTTCATTTATTTTTTGTATTTATTATTTATTATTTTTTATAATTTTTGTATTTTATTTTTTTTATTTTAGGGAACAACCGTGCAACGAAATTTTAGCTTTTAATGAAATTTGACTAACTTTCGTTAATAAGTTGACAATATTACCTTAATTTCACATTTTTCAAACAATAATCATTTTTTAAAATGAATTAAAACATATGATCCATTCAGAACATAAGAAAAAATCATATTACCTTCATTGGCAATTTGAGAAATTTATGTTACTCTCTTGGCCATTTGCCCTTTATACTATCATAAGCAGTGTTGTAAAAAATCCGATTACTCGTCGATTAATCTTCGATTAATCATTTTTAAGAGCAATCCGTTCCGATTTCCAAAAAATCATTTAATTAAACGGTCAAATTCAATTGATGGGTCAAAACCGAATTTGGTAACCAAAATCGGTCAAAGTAAAAAATGGATAACATCTTAACATGAATTTAAACTAGAACTTTATAGTTTTGGAGCAAGATGAACAATTTTAGACAATTATATTAAAGTTTATTTTTATATTTATGGTTTTTTTTTTATATATTTACACATATAATTTTTAAAATTTAATATTTAAATGTATACAGTACGATCCGATTAATCCCCGAATTGCCGATTAATCTTTCTAAAGTCCCGACCGATTAATCTCCGAATAGCAAATTTTGCAACCTTGATCATAAGTATACTCTTGTGTTACTTGCTACGTTATAGAAGGTAAAGTGTGGATTATTTAAAATAAAAATATTCAACACCATAAATCTTAAATTTTCAGTCGGGGATTGAACTTAGATCTTTACTAAAGACTCTCAAGCCTCCAACCACCAGAGCACGTACTATCCATTGATCATTGTTTTATTCTCCAACAATAAATGTAAAATGTCCAAGGAGGTTTTCGCGACATTTGACAAAATGATGGCGAGTATGATCGATGAGAGCGAACCGGTTAACGCTTCTCTTATTAATCCACGAGAGATCCCTTGTAAGCCGATTAAAAATAAAAATCAACAAAAAAAGAAAAAAAAATGGTTCAAGGCGCCGAGATGGAAGAATTCGGCGTTTTTATCAAAGATATTTAAGCTCGTTTGTTCTCAGCATCGCTTCTCTTAGTGTCTTTTTCGTTTTTTGCATTGATGATTTGTTAGTTTGTTAAAATCGTTGGGTTTTTTCAGGTTAGTTTTTTAGTTTCGTTATGATCAAGATGAGGTTCGGTATAAATAATTTGTTAGTGAGCCTCATCACGGTTTCTCTCTTTGTATCCTTATTGAAGATGTTTTCTATTTGAAAGCGTTTTCTGTATCTATATAAGCTTTCGTTATTTTTGCCAAAATAAATAAATAAAAATAGATGTATATCATTTATTCCTTTTATAAACTTTTCAGTATTCGATCCAAATCAATATGATAGATTTTGCTTTTAATGATCAACTGAAATTTTTGAAAGAAACTGTATATATCAAGGTGAATAAGTACTGAATGATGACTCGTGTCTCCAGAATATATAAAATTACACTTGAAAACTTGCTACTTATTCACCTTCCACAATTTGTTCTCTTATTCACTTTCCCACATTGCATACCGCAACTAAGTAATACTTAGTATTGACATAATGATTGACTTTCAATCTCAAAACACATGCACTATCTCATATATCCTAATTTGAAGTTACTTAATTTAGCTAGTTATGATGATAATAATATGTTACTTTAGCTAGAACACACGTTAAGGTAATAACGTTTACATAAGGAATTATTGTGTATCACTTTTTCGTCTCAAAAAAGAGATTGGAATATCTTTTAAGATTGAAAAACTGTTTATTCAAGAATATATGTATTTGTGGAACTTGAAAGCTACAAGTGAGCTAGAGCCAGGTTGAAGGAATGGAAGTGACCTGTCCTTCTAAGAACAAAGTTTGATACCCGGGTCAGGTGAAGATATTTAGCTACTGAGCTGAGTTGAGTGTGAAATTGGTAGGCCAAAATTTGTTACTTTTATCTTATTCTCATTCATTATTCATTAATAATAAATTAATGAATTTATTTACTTCATTTTAATTATTCTCAGCTTATATTCACAATCGAGTTCGTTAGTTCGTTTGTGCACACTAAATTAAATGGTTTAAACGAGTCATATATAATGTATATCGTTGTTAAAAATTGTTCAATATGTTAAGGCGTTAGCCATATATAATCAACTGCATGTCATTTACTATCTTAACGAAAAAATTAAATATAAAAGATTGTGGAATCTTTACTTTAGATCAAGCTTGAACATGTTGGCCCTTCAGGAGCTGTAAGTTAATATGCTTATTTCATTGATGTAACGTTACAACCGGAGCATATGTGCTTAATTTACGTTATTTTGTGCGAATTTAAAGGGTAGATAACATGGTACGTGGTTTGTTCCTCGATCAAGCCATAATGCATGGACCATTGAGGTTTAAAGGAAACATATATATAAAACCTTGGATTTTATCCGTTATATATACTCTATTTTTTTCGTTTATTTTGTGTTGCTCGATTTCTTGGTTATCATTGTTGTGGGTTCGTTACTTCATTTTTTAACAAATTAAATACTTTACGTATCACATTAATTAAATCTAACTAGACAATTAATTCACTAGTATAGGACCGAGTAAACAATATTAAGCGACCTAATCAACAATATCGAGTGCGGAATTCTCGATATTGGGTTTATATCAGAAACACCTTAATCAACTTTGATCTATTGATTCTAAACGACTTGTAAACGTTATAGATCGACTTATATGAGTGCTAGACTTGCATAGAATGTTTAAAATGGCTAGGGTTGTGAAAAGGTTCGTAACCTCAACAATGAACCCGAAATTCTCAATATATAGTATCTGCACATGTAACTGTACGGTTGCAGCTTACAACCTTGCGGTTGCACATGTATCCGTACGAATGCATTCTGCACTCGTGCGGTGACACAGACAGAATGTAAGTTAACAATAAATGCATATAATTGATTGTAATCCAAATAGTAAAAGTAATAAACCAACAATCAATCATCCAAAATACTTACAATGTCCATATCACTCACGAATACATCCAAATGAGCTACGGACTTACATTATGCACTAACAACTAGAGACATATTTTTGAAGGTCGACACAATAACCTAAAGCTTATATATCATTTAACGTAAAAGTTGTTCTGCCAATATCTGCTAAGTAAATCATGAAAAAATATTCTGTTAGGAATTCAGTAGGCCCTAACAAGACAGGTGATTCATCAAACCACCAAACCCACAAACGACAGACGATTAATAAAGCTAGAACGATAAATAAAAACAATAAACGACACAGGGTATTTAACGTGGTTATATCCCAACTCCAAATCACGGAGAAGGGTTTACTCCACGGGCGCAAACCAGAGATTTTCTTCTATTATTTTCGTGCACACATTACAATGAGGCTAGGGGTTACAATTTATAGGAAGGATTAAACTTGTTCACCAAGTTAAACTTATCCTTCAAGTAAAATACATTCCATATATCAATTACTTGCTCCATATTCCATTCCTACTAGAAGATTTAATTAAGGCAACAAGATCTCTACGACTTGTTCACCAGGTCAAGCTCCCTACAACTTGTTCACCAAGTCAAGCTCCCTACTATTTGTTCATTTGATCAAATTCTTCACACCTTCAACAATCTCCCACTTGAAGACTTTGAGCAAACTCTTTGAAATGTCCCGTTCATATTGATTATAAACGTTCCATATTAATTGATTTCGTTGCGAGGTTTTGACCTCTATATGAGACGTTTTTCAAAGACTGCATTCATTTTTAAAACAACCATAACCTTTATTTTATCAATAAAGGTTTTAAAAAATATTACGTAGATTATCAAATAATGATAATCTAAAATATATTGTTTACACACGACCATTACATAATGGTTTACAATAGAAATATATTACATCGACATATGTTTCTTGAATGCAGTTTTTACACAATATCATACAAACATGGACTCCAAATCTTGTCCTTATTTTAGTATGCAACAGCGGAAGCTCTTAGTATTCACCTGAGAATAAACATGCTTTAAACGTCAACAAAAATGTTGGTGAGTTATAGGTTTAACCTATATATATCAAATCGTAACAATAGACCACAAGATTTCATATTTCAATACACATCCCATACATAGAGATAAAAATCATTCATATGGTGAACACCTGGTAACCGACATTAACAAGATGCATATATAAGAATATCCCCATCATTCCGGGACACCCTTCAGATATGATATAAATTTCGAAGTACTAAAGCATCCGGTACTTTGGATGGGGTTTGTTAGGCCCAATAGATCTATCTTTAGGATTCGCGTCAATTAGGGTGTATGTTCCCTAATTCTTAGATTACCAGACTTAATAAAAAGGGGCATATTCGATTTCGATAATTCAACCATAGAATGTAGTTTCACTTACTTGTGTCTATTTTGTAAATCAATTATAAAACCTGCATGTATTCTCATCCCAAAAATATTAGATTTTAAAAGTGGGACTGTAACTCACTTTCACAGATATTTCCTTCCTCGGAAATAAGACTTGGCCACGGATCGATTCACGAACCTATACAAATATGTACATATATATCAAAGTATGATCAAAATATAATTACAACCATTTTTATTATGTTTTAAAGATTTGAGTGTATTAAGTCAGCTGTCCTCGTTAGTAACCTACAACTAGTTGTCCACAGTTAGATGTACAGAAATAAATCGATATATATTATCTTGAATCAATCCACGACCCAGTGTATACACGTCTCAGGCTAGATCACAACTCAAAGTATATATATTTTTGGAATCAACCTCAACCCTGTATAGCTAACTCCAACATTACTGCATATAGAGTGTCTATGGTTGTTCCAAATAATATATATACATGGGTCGATATGATATGTCAAAACATTTGCATACGTGTCTATGGTATCCCAAGATTACATAATATATTATAATACATGTATAATACAATATAAGTTAGCTAGGATATGATTTGTATAGATTTGTTAAACATTTCCCGTAGCTAAAAAGATCAAAAATATCCAATCTTGTTTTACCCATAACTTCTTCATTTTAAATCCGTTTTGAGTGAATCAAATTGCTATGGTTTCATATTGAACTCTAATTTAAGAATCCAAACAGAAAAAGTATAGGTTTATAGTCAGAAATTTAAGTTACATGTCAATTACTAAAGAGGTAGTCATTTCCGTCGAAAGAACGACATCTTGATGACCATTTTGAAAAACATACTTTCACTTTGAGTTTAACCAAGATTTTTGGATATAGTTTCATGTTAATATGAAAAATAATTTTTCCAGAAGAACAACTTTTAAATCAAAGTTTATCATAGTTTTTAATTATCCAAACCAAAACAGCCCCCGGTTTCACTACGACGACGTATATCCGATTTTATGGTGTTCATCGTGTTTTCAGGTTTTAAATCATTAAGTTAGCATATCATATAGATATAGAACATGTGTTTAGTTGATTTTAAAAGTCAAGTTAGAAGGATTAACTTTTGTTTGCGAACAAGTTTAGAATTAACTAAACTATGTTCTAGTGATTACAAGTTTAAACCTTCAAATAAGATAGCTTTATATGTATGAATCGAATGATGTTATGAACATCATTACTACCTCAAGTTTTCTGGATAAAACTACTGAAAATGAGAAAAATAGATCTAGCTTCAAAGGATCCTTGGATGGCTTGAAAGTTCTTGAAGCAGAATCATGACACGAAAACAGTTCAAGTAAGATTTTCACTCGAAATAAGATTGTTATAGTTGTAGAAATTGAATCAAAGTTTGAATATGAATATTACCTTGAATTAGAAAGATAACCTACTGTAAATAACAAAGGTTCCTTGATCTTAGATGATTACTTGGAATGGATTAGAAAGCTTGGAAGTAGACTTGCAAACTTGGAAGTATTCTTGATTTTTATGAAACTATACTTATGGAATTTATGAAGAACACTTAGAACTTGAAGATGGAACTTGAGAGAGATCAATTAGATGAAGAAAATTGAAGAATTAAAGTGTTTTTAGGTGTTTTTGGTCATTGGTATATGGATTAGATATAAAGGATATGTAATTTTGTTTTCATGTAAATAAGTTATGAATGATTACTCATATTTTTGTAATTTTATGAGATATTTCATGCTAGTTGTCAAATGATGGTTCCCACATGTGTTAGGTGACTCACATGGTCTGCTAAGAAGCTGATCATTGGAGTGTATATACCAATAGTACATACATCTAAAAGCTGTGTATTGTACGAGTACGAATACGGGTGCATACGAGTAGAATTGTTGATGAAACTGAACGAGGATGTAATTGTAAGCATTTTTGTTAAGTAGAAGTATTTTGATAAGTGTCTTGAAGTCTTTCAAAAGTGTAAGAATACATATCAAAACACAACATGTATATACATTCTAATGGAGTCGTTAAGTCTTCGTTAGTCGTTACATGTAAGTGTTGTTTTGAAACCTTTAAGTTAACGATCTCAATTAATGTTGTTAACCTAATGTTTATTATATCAAATGAGATGTTAAATTATTATATTATCATGATATTATGATGTATGAATCTTTTTTAATATGATATATACATTAAAATATCGTTACAACGATAATCGTTACATATAAGTCTCGTTTCGTAATTCTTGAGTTAGTAGTCTTGTTTTTACATATGTAGTTCATTGTTAACACACTTAATGATATATTTAAATATCATTTTATCATGTTAAATATAGTGTATCAATATCTTAATATGATACATATGTATTTAGTAGACGTTATCATAACGATAATCGTTATATATATCATTTCAAGTTTCTTAACTTAGTAATCTCATTTCTTATGTATATCACACATTGTTAATATATTTAGTGAGATACTTACTCATCATAATCTTATGTCAACCATATATATATGTCCATATATACCACAACATGTAGTTTTTACAATTTTGTAACGTTCGTGAATCGTCGGTCAACTTGGGTGATCAATTATCTATATGAAACTTATTTCATTTAATCAAGTCTTAACAAGTTTGATTGCTTAACATGTTGGAAACATTTAGTCATGTAAATATCAATCTCAATTAATATATATAAACATGGAAATGTTCGGGTCACTACAGTACCTACCCGTTAAATAAATTTCGTCCCGAAATTTTAAGCTGTTGAAGGTGTTGACGAATCTTCTGGAAATAGGTGCAGGTATTTCTTCTTCATCTGATTTTCATGCTCCCAGGTGAACTCGGGTCCTATACGAGCATTCCATAAAAACTTAACAATCGGTATCTTGTTTTGCTTAAGTCTCTTAACCTCACGATCCATTATTTCGACGGGTTCTTCAATGAATTGAAGTTTTTCATTGATTTGGATTTCGTCCAACGGAATAGTGAGATCTTCTTTAGCAAAAAATTTTTCAAATTCGAGACGTGGAAAGTGTTATGTACAGCCACGAGTTGTTGAGGTAGCTCCAGTTGGTAAGCTACTGGTCCGACACGATCTATAATCTTGAATGGTCCAATGTACCTTGGATTTAGTTTCCCCCGTTTACCAAATCGAACAACGCCTTTCCAAGGTGAAACCTTAAGCATGACCATTTCTCCAATTTCAAGCTCTATATCTTTTCTTTTACTGTCCGCGTAGCTCTTTTGTCTACTCTGGGCGGTTTTCAATCGTTGTTGAATTTGGATGATTTTCTCGGTAGTTTCTTGTATTATCTCCGGACCCGTAATCTGTCTATCCCCCACTTCATTCCAACAAATCGGAGACCTGCACTTTCTACCATAAAGTGCCTCAAACGGCGCCATCTCAATACTAGAATGATAACTGTTGTTGTAGGAAAATTCTGCTAACGGTAGGTGTCGATCCCAACTGTTTTCGAAATCAATAACACATGCTCGTAGCATGTCTTCAAGCGTTTGTATCGTCCTTTCGCTCTGCCCATCAGTTTGTGGATGATAGGCAGTACTCATGTCTAGACGAGTCCCCAATGCTTGTTGTAATATCTGCCCGAACCTTGAAACAAATCTACCATCCCTATCAGAGATAATAGAGGCGGGTATTCCATGTCTGGAGACAACCTCCTTCAAATACAATTGCGCCAACTTCTCCATTTTGTCATCTTCTCTCATTGGCAGGAAGTATGCTGACTTGGTGAGACGATCAACTATTACCCAAATAGTATCATAACCACTTGCAGTCGTTGGCAATTTAGTAATGAAATCCATGGTAATGTTTTCCCATTTCCATTCCGGGATTTCAGGTTGTTGTAGTAGACCTAATGGTTTTTGATGTTCAGCTTTGACCTTAGAACACGTCAAACATTCTCCTACATATTTAGCAATATCGGCTTTCATACCCGGCCACCAAAAGTGTTTCTTGAGATCTTTATACATCTTCCCCGCTCCGGGATGTATTGAATATCTGGTTTTATGTACTTCTTTAAGTACCATTTCTCTCACATCTCCAAACCTTGGTACCCAAATTCTATCAGCCCTATATCGGGTTCCGCCTTCCCGAATATTAAGATGTTTCTCTGATCCTTTGGGTATCTCATTCTTCAACTTTCCTTCTTTTACAACCCCCTGTTGCGCCTCCTTTATTTGAGTAGTAAGGTTAGTACGAATAATTATATTCATAGCTTTTACCCGTATAGGTTATCTGTCCTTTCTGCTCAAAGCGTCGGCTACCACATTCGCCTTCCCCGGGTGGTATCGAATCTCAAAATCATAATCATTCAACAGTTCAATCCACCTGCATTGTCTCATATTCAGTTGCTTCTGATTAAATATATGTTGGAGACTTTTGTGGTCGGTATATATAATACTTTTGACCCCATATAAATAATGCCTCCAAGTCTTTAATGCAAAAACAACAGCACCCAATTCCAAATCGTGAGTCGTATAATTTTGCTCGTGAATCTTTAATTGTCTAGACGCATAAGCAATCACCTTCGTTCGTTGCATTAATACACAACCGAGACCTTGCTTTGATGCGTCACAATAAATCACAAAATCATCATTCCCTTCAGGCAATGACAATATAGGTGCTGTAATTAGCTTTTTCTTCAATAACTGAAACGCCTTCTCTTGTTCATCCTTCCATTCAAATTTCTTCCCTTTATGCGTTAATGCAGTCAAGGGTTTTGCTATTTTGGAGAAATCTTGGATGAATCTTCTGTAGTAACTAGCCAATCCTAAAAATTGACGTATATGCTTCGGAGTTTTTGGGGTTTCCCACTTTTCAACTGTTTCGATCTTTGCCGGGTCCACCTGGATACCTTCTTTGTTCACTATGTGACCGAGGAATTGAACTTCTTCCAACCAAAATGCACACTTTGAAAACTTAGCGTACAGTTTTTCTTTCCTCAATACTTCTAGCACTTTTCTCAAATGTTCTTCGTGCTCTTGATCATTCTTTGAGTAAATAAGTATGTCATCGATGAAAACAATGACAAACTTGTCAAGATATGGCCCACACACTCGGTTCATAAGGTCCATGAACACAGCTGGTGCGTTAGTCAATCCAAACGGCATAACCATAAACTCGTAATGACCATAACGCGTCCTAAAAGCAGTTTTTGGAATATCATCCTCCTTTACTCGCATTTGATGATATCCAGAACGTAAGTCGATTTTCGAATAAACCGACGAGCCTTGTAGTTGATCAAATAAGTCGTCAATTCTCGGCAGTGGATAACGGTTTTTGATGGTAAGTTTATTCAACTCTCTGTAGTCAATACACAACCTAAATGTACCATCCTTCTTCTTGACAAACAAAACAGGAGCTCCCCATGGTGATGTGCTTGGTCGAATGAAACCACGTTCTAATAGTTCTTGCAGTTGGCTTTGCAGTTCTTTCATCTCGCTGGGTGCGAGTCTGTAAGGAGCACGAGCTATTGGTGCAGCTCCTGGTACAAGATCTATTTGAAATTCAACAGATCGATGTGGAGGTAGTCCCGGTAATTCTTTCGGAAATACATCAGGAAATTATTTTGCGACGGGAACATCATTGATGCTCTTTTCTTCAGTTTGTACTTTCTCGACGTGTGCTAGAACAGCATAGCAACCTTTTCTTATTAGTTTTGTGCCTTCAAATTACTAATAAGATGTAGCTTCGTGTTGCCCTTTTCTCCGTACACCATTAAGGGTTCTCCTTCTTCTCGTACAATGCGAATTGCATTTTTGTAACATACGATCTCTGCTTTCATCTCCTTCAGCCAGTCCATGCCAACTATTACATCAAAACTCCCTAACTCTACTGGTATCAAATCAATCTTAAATATTTCGCTACCCAGTTTAATTTCTCGATTCCGGCATATATAATCTGCTGAAATTAATTTACCGTTTGCTAATTCGAGTAAAAATTTACTATCCAACGGCGTCAATGGACAACTTAATTTAGCACAAAAATCTCTACTCATATAGCTTCTATCCGCACCCGAATCAAATAAAACGTAAGCAAATTTATTGTCAATAAGAAACGTACCAGTAACAAGCTCCGGGTCTTCCTGTACCTCTACCGCATTAATATTGAAAACTCTTCCGCGACCTTGTCCATTCGTGTTCTCCTGGTTCGGGCAATTTCTAATAATGTGGCCCGGTTTTCCATATTTATAACAAACTACATTGGCATAACTTGCCCCGACACTACTTGCTCCGCCATTACTCATTTCGACACCATTTGTTCCTTTCGTTCTGTTAACCCCTGGTCCGTAGACCTCACACTTTGCCGCGCTATGACCATTTCTTTTACACTTGTTGCAAAATTTGGTGCAGAACCCCGAGTGATACTTTTCACACCTTTGGCATAGCTGCTTCTTATTGTTGTTGTTGTTGCGGTTGTTATTGTTGTTGGGATGATTGTTGTAGTTGTTGTTGTTGTTATTGTGCCGTTTGTTGTAGTTGCGATTGATGTTGCGATTGTTGGGATAGTTGTTGTTGTTTTGGTGACTCTTATCACCGTTTTCCTCCCACTTTCTTTTGACTAGCTTCACGTTGGCCTCTTCGGCCGCCTGTTCTTTAATTCTTCCCTCAATCTGGTTCACTAGTTTGTGAGCCATTCTACATGCCTTTTGTATGGAGGCAGGCTCGTGTGAACTTATATCTTCTTGGATTCTCTCCGGTAACCCTTTCACAAACGCGTCAATCTTCTCTTCCTCATCTTCGAACGCTCTCGGACACAATAGGCACAATTCTGTGAATCGTCTTTCGTACGAAGTAATATCGAATCCCTGTGTTCGTAACCCTCTAAGTTCTGACTTGAGCTTATTAACCTCGGTTCTGGGACGGTACTTTTCGTTCATCAAGTGCTTAAATGCTGACCACGGTAGCACGTAAGCAGCAGCTTGTCCCACTTTCTCTAGATAGGTATTCCACCATGTTAACGCAATACATGTGAAGGTATGCGTAGCGTACTTCACTTTTTCTCCTTCAGCACACTTACTTATGGAAAACACCGATTCAACTTTCTCGGTCCACCGTTTTAATCCGATTGGTCCTTCGGTCCCATCAAATTCTGAGGGTTTGCAGGCAGTGAATTCCTTGTAGGAGCATCCTACACGATTTCTTGCGCCGTTAGCTGTATTGCTAGATTCAGAGTTATTGTTGGTATGTAGCGCGGCCTGTACTGCGGCTATGTTTGAAGCAAGAAAGGCACGAAATTCCTCTTCGCTCATATTCAAGGTGTGTCGAGTAGTCGGTGCCATTTCCTTCAAAATATTCAAATGAAACAATTTAATCATACAGAATATTAAGAGTAGTCAATAGTATCTCGTAGCATAATATGAACCCATTTATAAAAGCTTTCTTCATATTAACGTTTTATAAGTTTAAATTCGGGTACTACCTACCCGTTAAGTTCATACTTAGTAGCTAATATACAATTCAACTACTACAATTTCATATGAAAAACTGATTATAATAATATATCACATACAAATATTCTTCAAACTTACAACTTCGCTATATTACATATAACAAGAAATATAGTACACTATGATACAGGACAGTTTTGAAGATAAATCTAGTTAATACGCAAGTTGTTCAGCAAAGGAAATAAAGACACGTAATTCATAAGTCCAGAAACAAGTCATGCATTCTGGTTTTACTAAGACGACTTCCTATCCTTGGTCTTGTGGAAAATAACCATTATGACCATTAGCTAGGCAGCATGTTGTAATGTCGTCAAAAGGACGAGGGTTTCGTAATGTCCAACAGCCCCGTAATAATCTAAAAACCGTGTTTCTCACCCCAACTACTGAATCCGTCACTTGTGGGAAAGTTTTATTTAAAAGCTGCAATCCGATGTTCTTTTTCTCACTTTGGTAAGAAGCGAACATCACTAACCCGTAAGCATAACATGCTTCTTTATGTTGCATGTTAGAAGCTCTTTATAATTCACGAAATCCTATGTTGGGATATGTTGAGTCAAAATAGGTTCTTAACCCGTAGTGTAAAATTGCATTTGGGTTCCTCGCATTTAACGCTTTAAAGAAAACACGGCGTAACTTAAAGTCTCCCCAATGTGATATACCCCACCTATCAAAGGAAAGTCTTTTATAAACTAAGGCATTTCTGGAAAGTCTTTCAAATGTTTGACAAGTTAATTTCGCCATAACTAAATGTGCTGATGAATTCTGACCGACTCTAGACAAGATTTCCTCAATCATATCCTCTGGTAGGTCTTCTAAAATATTCGGTTGTCTACCCTTAACGTCCATTTTGTTTTTATACTGTAAAATAGACAATGATTAGATTCGTAAAAACAAACAATACAAGCAATTTTTACATAGAACATAAAAGTACAAGCACACTACAATACATTTATTACACAACATGCTCACACCCCTCTAATCTGAATCACTAGTTTCTTCTTCTTCGGACTTGGTTCTTTTTCCTAATCTTCTAGGGATATATGATGTTCCTCTAATAGGAGTCGTCGTTTTCCACATTGGTTTAAAAAAACCTGGTGGTTTAGAGGTTCCCGGGTTATTGTCACGATATTGAAAATACAGGTGTTGACGGTACATATAAAGTTCATCAGGGTCAGAATCAGATTTCTCTATTTTGATGCATTTTCCCTTATTATTTTCTTTTGCCTCATTAAATTGGGTCAGGGTAATTTCTATAACATCATCGGAATCCTCATCAGGATCCGATTCATCGGAAAATTGGTAATTTTCCCAATATTTTGCTTCCTTAGCGGAAACACCATTGACCATTATTAACTTTGGTCCATTGGTTGAGGATTTTCTTTTATTTGACCGGTTTTCTGTGGTTCCTACTATTCCCCCCTCCGGAACCTCTTCTTCTTCTGGTTCCGCTTCTTCTGGTTCTTCTTCTTCCAGTTCCTCTTCTTCCGGTTCCATTTCCTCTTCTTCCGGTTCTTCGGGAACTTGTGAATATTGCCAATATATATTCAACTCTTCGTTATTATTAGGTAAGTCAATGGGATTTTGCTAGAGGTAGACATCTATCACACAATATCAAACATGTTAAGAGATTAATATATCACATAATATTTATATGTTAATAATATATAGTTTCCAACAAAAATGTTAAGCAATCATTTTTAAAGAAAACACGGTCGAAGTCCAGACTCACTAATGCATCCTAACAAACTCGATAAGACACACTAATGCAAATTTTCTGGTTCTCTAAGACCAACGCTCGGATACCAACTGAAATACAGTTGGGGACAACCACCGTCCCACCCAGTGCCTTCCCAGCTAACCGCCTGGTGACCACTGAGTGTACCTCAGATACTGATTTTAGGGCCTGCCTCTCGGCTACTACCAACCCTCGTAAGGGATCACAAGGAGTAAGAGCCAATGCTTCATCACAAGTAACACTGTGAGAACCTCCTTTACGACTAACCCGCCACACATGGATGGCATTATACCAGCTCTGATGCCAACTGAAATGTCCCGTTCATATTGATTATAAACGTTCCATATTAATTGATTTAGTTGCGAGGTTTTGACCTCTATATGAGACGTTTTTCAAAGACTGCATTCATTTTTAAAACAACCATAACCTTTATTTGATCAATAAAGGTTTTAAAAAACATTACGTAGATTATCAAATAATGATAATCTAAAATATACTGTTTACACACGACCATTACATAATGGTTTACAATAGAAATATATTACATCGACATATGTTTCTTGAATGCAGTTTTTACATAATATCATACAAACATGGACTCCAAATCTTGTCCTTATTTTAGTATGCAACAGCGGAAGCTCTTAGTATTCACCTGAGAATAAACATGCTTTAAACGTCAACAAAAATGTTGGTGAGTTATAGGTTTAACCTATATATATCAAATCGTAACAATAGACCACAAGATTTCATATTTCAATACACATCCCATACATAGAGATAAAAATCATTCATATGGTGATATAAATTTCGAAGTACTAAAGCATCCGGTACTTTGGATGGGGTTTGTTAGGCCCAATAGATATATCTTTAGGATTCGCGTCAATTAGGGTGTCTGTTCCCTAATTCTTAGATTACCAGACTTAATAAAAAGGGGCATATTCGATTTCGATAATTCAACCATAGAATGTAGTTTCACGTACTTGTTTCTATTTTGTAAATCAATTATAAAACCTGCATGTATTCTCATCCCAAAAATATTAGATTTTAAAAGTGGGACTATAACTCACTTTCACAGATATTTCCTTCCTCGGAAATAAGACTTGGCCACGGATCGATTCACGAACCTATACAAATATTTACATATATATCAAAGTATGATCAAAATATAATTACAACTATTTTTATTATGTTTTAAAGATTTGAGTGTATTAAGTCAGTTGTCCTCGTTAGTAACCTACAACTAGTTGTCCACAGTTAGATGTACAGAAATAAATCGATATATATTATCTTGAATCAATCCACGACCCAGTGTATACAAGTCTCAGGCTAGATCACAACTCAAAGTATATATATTTTTGGAATTAACCTCAACCCTGTATAGCTAACTCCAACATTACTGCATATAGAGTATCTATGGTTGTTCCAAATAATATATATACATGGGTCGATATGATATGTCAAAACATTTGCATACGTGTCTATGGTATCCCAAGATTACATAATATATTATAATACATGTATAATACAATATAAGTTAGCTAGGATATGATTTGTATAGATTTGTTAAACATTTCCCGTAGCCAAAAAGATCAAAAATATCCAATCTTGTTTTACCCATAACTTCTTCATTTTAAATCCGTTTTGAGTGAATCAAATTGCTATGGTTTCATATTGAACTCTAATTTAAGAATCCAAATAGAAAAAGTATAGGTTTATAGTCGGAAATTTAAGTTACATGTCAATTACTAAAGAGGTAGTCATTTCCGTCGAAAAGAACGACATCTTGATGACCATTTTGTAAAACATACTTTCACTTTGAGTTTAACTAAGATTTTTGGATATAGTTTCATGTTCATATGAAAAATCATTTTTCCAGAAGAACAACTTTTAAATCAAATTTTATCATAGTTTTTAATTATCCAAACCAAAACAGCCCCCGGTTTCACTACGACGGCGTATATCCGATTTTATGGTGTTCATCGTGTTTCCAGGTTTTAAATCATTAAGTTAGCATATCATATAGATATAGAACATGTGTTTAGTTGATTTTAAAAGTCAAGTTAGAAGGATTAACTTTTGTTTGCGAACAAGTTTAGAATTAACTAAACTATGTTCTAGTGATTACAAGTTTAAACCTTCGAATAAGATAGCATTATATGTATGAATCGAATGATGTTATGAACATCATTACTACCTCAAGTTTTCTGGATAAAACTACTAGAAATGATAAAAATGGATCTAGCTTCAAAGGATCCTTGGATGGCTTGAAAGTTCTTGAAGCAGAATCATGACACGAAAACAGTTCAAGTAAGATTTTCACTCGAAATAAGATTGTTATAGTTGTAGAAATTGAATCAAAGTTTGAATGTGAATATTACCTTGAATTAGAAAGATAACCTACTATAAATAACAAAGGTTCCTTGATCTTAGATGATTACTTGGAATGGATTAGAAAGCTTGGAAGTAGACTTGCAAACTTGAAAGTATTCTTGATTTTTATGAAACTATACTTATGGAATTTATGAAGAACACTTAGAACTTGAAGATGAAACTTGAGAGAGATAAATTAGATGAAGAAAATTAAAGAATTAAAGTGTTTGTAGGTGTTTTTGGTCGTTGGTATATGGATTAGATATAAAGGATATGTAATTTTGTTTTCATGTAAATAAGTCATGAATGATTACTCATATTTTTGTAATTTTATGAGATATTTCATGCTAGTTGTCAAATGATGGTTCCCACATGTGTTAGGTGACTCATATGGGTTGCTAAGAAGCTGATCATTGGAGTGTATATACCAATAGTACATACATCTAAAAGCTGTGTATTGTACGAGTACGAATACGGGTGCATACGAGTAGAATTGTTGATGAAACTGAACGAGGATGTAATTGTAAGCATTTTTGTTAAGTAGAAGTATTTTGATAAGTGTCTTGAAGTCTTTCAAAATTGTAAGAATACATATCAAAACACAACATGTATATACATTCTAATGGAGTCGTTAAGTCTTCGTTAGTCGTTACATGTAAGTGTTGTTTTGAAACCTTTAAGTTAACGATCTCAATTAATGTTGTTAACCCAATGTTTATTATATCAAATGAGATGTTAAATTATTATATTATCATGATATTATGATGTATGAATCTCTTTTAATATGATATATACATTAAAATATCGTTACAACGATAATCGTTATATATAAGTCTCGTTTCGTAATTCTTGATTTAGTAGTCTTGTTTTTACATATGTAGTTCATTGTTAACACACTTAATGATATATTTAAATATCATTTTATCATGTTAAATATAGTGTATCAATATCTTAATATGATACATATGTATTTAGTAGACGTTATCATAACGATAATCGTTATATATCATTTCGAGTTTCTTAACTTAGTAATCTCATTTCTTATGTATATCACACATTGTTAATATATTTAGTGAGATACTTACTCATCATAATCTTATGTCAACCATATATATATATATATATATATATATATATATATATATATATATATATATATATATATATATATATATATATATATATATATATATATATATATATATATATGTCCATATATACCACAACATGTAGTTTTTACAATTTTGTAACGTTCGTGAATCGTCGGTCAACTTGGGTGATCAATTATCTATATGAAACTTATTTCATTTAATCAAGTATTAACAAGTTTGATTGCTTAACACGTTGGAAACATTTAGTCATGTAAATATCAATCTCAATTAATATATATATAAACATGGAAATGTTCGGGTCACAACACTCTTCACTACTCAACAGTCTCCCACTTGAAGATTTTGAACAAACCCGAACATCAATCTCCATTCCAACCAAGAACGTTAAATCACCATTATACCGCCAAACTCCTTTTGGGACACGCACACTAATCACATACGTCAAATGAGTAGACTTTCGATACAAGGTCTTCAACACTACTTGTCTAAACTAGAAATCAATAACCGCCTCAATTGTCAATGTTGTTCAAACACCCAGAGCAACTCCCGATCTCCTCTCAGCTACGACTTTTGATACCGCCGGAATCAAACATCCGGGGTCACGCCGCTCTTCCACACCAGAGGGAAGGAACTCTTTCGACATCAAAACCGCTAAGCTTCAACCCGATCTCCAGTTACTAACTTGGGTACTCTCGGTTTCTTGCACCACCATCTTCTTACACAAGAAGATAAATTGAAGTATGTAACTCTTCAATTATAGGATTCTTCATGAGACTACACTGCCTCACCGATCACTCTAGACATGTCCAATCCCGAACACACATGTCAATGATCACCCTCATACAGGATTTCACTGTCTATCTATGATTTCCTTTTACCAGCAATCAGAATATTCAACAGATGTCTTTGTAGACTCTTCATCAAGGCTCCAGTGAGAACAACTGTGACACCCTGTTTTTTTTATATCACAGCGGAAGACTTAATTTACATAATTACCCTTAGTTAATTACTTCATAACAAACCACTGGTGTTACGTTAAACGACTAGTTACATATTTATAAAAGTCAAGACATCAGAGTTCATCTTGTCAAACATATCTTCAAACAACCACTTCTATCCCAAAACCCGCTAACATCCAAAACCTGCAAGGGAGGAGGTGAGGAGGTTAACACAAGGCTAAATGAATGGAATCATCTAACAGATCTAGCATACAGTACCAAGTTGTACAACTACAGCAGCTACAACAATCAATAATAGGCAACCGGCAACTAACAACTAATCATCTGGCAACTAACAACTATCAACTGGCAACTGGCATCTAGCAACTAGCAACTATGCTCCAACTAGAGACTCGGCGGCTTGTACGGGCACACAACCACTAGCTGATCAGTCTAGCATCTACCGAAAGTCCTTACTACTGAACAAAAATCAGTAGCCAACTGGACCCAACCTCAACTAGGTTGACCTTTCTGAGCTGAGCCTAACAACTATAGGTCCCAACTGGTAACTACAACTTGTGCACACAACTGTTAAGCAAATACCACTACGAACAACTGTCACTACGACTAGCATGGAAACTCTACAATGATCATTATTACAACATATATACTAAGCATAGAAACTATAACAATATAACATAGTAGCACAACTTGCTACTCTATACAACACCCGGAGATAATCCCACTCACCGAATACCAGCAACAGAAGGAACTCAGAATTCTAATCTTACTGAGCCTTGTCTTCGTCTTTATCACCTGAGAATAGACATAACACAGTCAGTAATCATGTCTTGATAACAACCCGACAACAAGACAACAACACCAATACCAACACCTAATCACTTTACAACTGGTATGCCAACCGTACGAGTAACACCATCACACGCACGTTTGAGAACACTCAACCGTGAGGTTGACAACTCACTCGTACGTTTGGTCTATGACCAAACGTCCTACAGTGACTAATCTGATCCGTACGGTTCATCTCACGAGTGACCAGTGACTCGTGCGAGTTACGTCTCAACCGTACGTATCATCACAATCAAAGCATAAGTTCCCATCACCACTCACTAGCACAGTTCACCACACAGTTGACTATCTCAACCGTACGAGTGAATGCTCGCTCGTGCGAGTGATGAAGAACAGTAGCAGCAACTATTTAGACGGGTTTCAACCCAATATGCACAGCATCAAACATTAATACATACTCTAAATCAACTACAATCATGTATTCACAATATGATAAGTCTACATCATAAATTCAATCAATAACGACACTCACATGTGTGCAAAACAAGGCATACACCCTAAAACCCATTTTTCTGACCAAAATAAAGTTTGATATAGTTTCTTAAAAGTTTACCATTGAAAAGTATTCTTCAATACGATTCCAACGATATTTGATTCATCAAAAACGGAGTTACGGTTTGAAAGTTACGCCATTTTCAATTTTACCAAATGCTGACAAGTGCTCACTCGCACGGACGAGACCTCACTCGTGCGAGTGAGTCCTCAACCGCGTGGTTGAGCCTCAAACGCGTGGTCACTTATACGAGTGACCTGTCACTCGTGTGGGAGCTGAAGAACAGCTCCTGCACGCTGTTTTCGCATTTTTTGACCCCAAAACATGATTTTTGCTCAATCTGATCATGAAATCACTTCAAAAACATCATATAAACTATATATAAGCTATTTCTAACAACAATGAACACTTACAAACACAATTCATCAAGATTCAAGCATCAAAACTCACTTTTGCTCAAGAACACAAAAACCCAAATCAAGCAATGATTCAAGCATGCTAACCTGGTTTGATGATTACAAAGATGATATAAATCAGTTCCTAAAGCTCCACAAACCAATTTCAAGCTTGGATCAAGTTAGGGTTTTTGAGTGAAGAAGATTAGGTACGAGCTAGTTTTAGGAGAGTTCTAGAAATGAACTCATGAAGCAGATACATATACTTAAAAGGGTTTAAAACCCATACTCCACAACACACGGGTATTTATCAGTTATCTGATATCTTTCGTACTTCGTTAGGCGGCCCTAACGGAATCCAAATTAAACAAATGAACATGTTCTGTGACCCTTGTCACAAACTGGTCTTAACCAAATAATCAGATAATCAAAACATACTACTATTAAAACTACTTTTAATAACACTTAAGGGCAAAATAGTCTATTTCAGCTAGGCCCAAAACGCGGGTGTTACAACAACCTCGAAATCTACCACCTTTTCAACTTTTTGCTTTCTCGCTGGTACACTGACCTCCTCATAGCTATGAATATCACAAACCCCATCTTCTCATCCCAAGCACGCTCCCACTGTACGAGTAAGAAATAAAACCGTGGCTATCCGAGAAGAATCTGGTTTGTTCCACCGGTCAGTTGCAAATCTATTTGCCATTCGAGGGTATGTTTGCAGCATCCAAGTACCCTAGTGTTATACGCACTAATCTTGTGAGTACCAGAGACCCACGTTGCATAAACGTCTCCATAACTCCCATTAGCCGTCAAACTCCCACTAGCTCAGTACTTCCGTCGATTACCAAACTCCCACCGAGTTCCCGACACCCTCTAGAAAGCTCAAGTTTCAGGACTTACAAGATTATCCACTTCTACCATCACCTGAAGATTCCTAATTGGTCACCCATAAGAAACTACTCGCTTTGTTGAACAAACCATCATCCAAACCCAAGCCACAGTCGAACGCATCCTATCCGACAACTTCAAACCAATTTCTTCAGTGAGAGAAGCTCTAACCCTGCCCACATACTCCAAAATACTATGGAATATTCGACCAAGTACATTGGTCAACCCGTTCAATAATCTGATGTTGGACTTTGGTTTAAATTCCAACAAACCTCCCCTCAAACCCAAGTTCAACTCGGCATCCCTCCAATGATAGTCAAGATCCAACCTTCTTTAGTACCTGCTGCAACCTCGGAACACCACTTGAATGGGACCACATCAAGTCTACTTACGGTACAAGGCTCCAAGATCAACTCATCCACTGAGGGTGCACAACCGCGTGTGCCAACCAAGGGGTTAAGCCAGCCGTTGACATGCTGCAAATGTCACGTTGCGTTATCCACACATCCAGACTACAACTCACGAGTATCATACATTCACGATAACTCCCACTGTCAATTTTCAAATGAATGTCCCCCTGTTTATTACTTGGCCGCCCAAAAAACCAGAGAGAAACCAACTCCTGTGCACACAATTGCTTCTTCCCCATATCCCGATGTATGACTATGGTTTGTACCCAAAACAAACCTCCCCTCAAAACCCAAATCCATATGAGCCTCCCTTCCAACGATAGTTCGGACCCAATCCTTATCGCCGCCAAACGGAACTCCCAACTGTCTGTGTGCGGACCAGTGAGATTTCGATACAAGACTTCAGGATCAACCCAACGTTACCAAGGGAACGCACGCGCGCTGAGAGGTGCACCCACGACGCCGTCCATCACATCTGGAATATATTTGGCTGCTGTAACAAACCTACATCTCTGAAAATCCAGCCTTTATCGCCCGAAGATTCACAAAACAAATCGTCTCGCCACTCGCAACATCAAAACCGGAACTCTCTCTTAAAACTTCGGCAACTTAAAAAAATCGTATATCAAGATCCAACGGTCCGATCATCACCAAAATTTTACCACACTTCGATCATTACCTCTGAAACGTACAGTCCAAGTTTCAAGTCGATCCAACGGGTGACGAACCCTCTATGAATTTTCTCGTACAGCAGCTCTAAACCCGAATGACTGCAACTTCGAAAAAACATAACTCAAGATCTAACGGTCCGATCGCTGCCAAATTTTGACCACCACTAGATCTACGAGTCTAACATCTACAGAAAAATTTTCAAGGCGATCCGACGGTTAACGAGCCTGCAGAAAATTTTCTCCTCTAACAGCTCCAAAACAAAATAGGTTAAACCTGAACGGCAGCAGCTTCGAAAAATTATATCTCGAGATCTAACAGTTCGATCTTCCTCAATTTTTTACAGCTACTAGATCTATGACTCCAGCAATTTCGGAAAAAATTTCAATCCGATCCAATGGCTAACGAATCCGAAATAATTTTTCTTCTCCAGCTGCGCAGTGGAATCCGAATTTTGAAAAGTTCATCATTCCCTCGAGCGGGACCGCAAGGAATGATAACTTAGATCCGATACCCGGATCTTTCCGAAAAATCTCTTCTTTGTCTTCAGCAACAAATCTTCAATATCTAGACACACGTTGCAAGATTCACAACCCTGTCGTTTAATCTAACCTTGATGAACACCCGAATCATCAAACATATCGAATATCTTGCTTTCAAATCGGCATCGTGCCCGTCTTCGAACCTTGAAGCTCTGATACCACTTGTTAGGAATTCGGTAGGCCCTAACAAGACAGATAATTCATCAAACCACCAAACCCACAAACGACAAACGATTAATAAAGCTAGAACGATAAATAAAAACGATAAACGACACAGGGTATTTAAGGTGGTTATATCCCAACTCCAAATCACGGAGAATGGTTTACTCCACGGGCGCAAACCAGAGATTTTCTTCTATTATTTTCGTGCACACATTACAATGAGACTAGGGGTTACAATTTATAGGAAGGATTAAACTTGTTCACCATGTTAAACTTGTCATTCAAGTAAAAGACATTCCATATATCTATTACTTGCTCCATACTCCATTCCTACTAGAAGATTTAATTAAGGCAACAAGATCTCTACGACTTGTTCACCAAGTCAAGCTCCCTACAACTTGTTCACCAAGTCAAGTTCCCTACTACTTGTTCCTTTGATCAAATTCTTCACACCTTCAACATATTCGCCCTACCTAAATATCCTAAATAACATGATGAGAAAAAAGTTATACATTTATTCTGTATGATACCCATAGAAACAGAAATAAGCAGGTTGTCATCTTTTATTCGATTTGTGATACCATGTATACAAGTTGCGCGGTGAATTAAAGTTGAAGAATTTAACTAATTACTTGGATTCCAACTTTAAGTCTAGACAAATCAAATGATACGGGTACTTAAAATTCTTGAATTTATACGATAATAGCTTAAAATTATTCAAATCGAATCACTATATATGGGAATATATGCAAGCTATTGGATTGAGAATCAAGGGAGCAAGAGAAATAACAAAGGAGAGACCCTACCCTGTTAATACTCTTAATAGAGTAGTGATTTGTTCTCCTTGTTAGACTCTGTTTTGGCTAGGTTTGTGAATTTTATGTCTATCAGCGTGTTGTACTTGTTCTTTGGACCATTTAATATTATAAAGTTTTTTCACTATAAAAAAGTTTTATAGTCCTAATTATATATTCCATCCGTCTTAAATTATGGAGTACTCCGTATGTAATTTAAGAGAGTCATTTTTTCACTCTGGGTGGAAAAATGACTTGTCTTTATTCAAATATCGGGGAAAGGATTGTCTACATCTCACATCTCTAATATACTACGCATGTGATATTGAATTTTGTTGTTGTCGTTGTTGTTTTTTTTTTTTCAGCGAAAAAACGAAGAACTTGAATTAACAAATGAGTACTTCAACAAAAATTGAAGACCCATAAAACATACAACAAAAGATAACCGAGCCAAAACCTAACACAAAACAAATGAAGCTCGCACAAACAAACAAAAACAAGAAAAGAGGGTGATCAATCGAACGAAAAACGTCCGATTAACAACCGTCCATATCTCAATATCTCTAACACAAAGTCGAACTAAACAAGAACCAAATCAAGTATCCTTAATGTTGTTGTTGTTGTAGTATGAGATTAATAAATAGTGACACTAATGACAGTGTGGCTATCATTTCACCCACATTTAGATTTAAAATTGTGTTTTTCCATTTTTGATTTGAGCCATTAATAAAATTTACTATCTTGGCTTTTAAAAAATAGTTTTTTGAATCGATCTGTGATTGCCATAAAAAGAAAAAGGAGTCCTTCAAGTGGTTGGACCAGTTGACTTTTATCACTACTCACGAGAAGTCTCTCCTTTTGTAGTTGCACATCAAATTTCACACTCACGGAATACTCATGGGAGCCTACTGCTCATATATTCTAAAAAAATATTGAACGTTTTAATTAAATTATAAAATATATTTATTTAAAAAGGCTAAATATTCCCCAAAGTAACAAATACATATATTCTATGAATTGAATATCATCACACTTCTAATACATCACTTCCTATATACATTTCCCTCTATATAAATAATAAATATCACCTCTAACCATAACAGTTTTTCATATCCAAAACATTTTCAAAAACAAAAATACAACCACCATATGGCACCTGAATTAGCTTCACCAAAAGGTTCATCATCACCAGCTACAGCAAGTCAACAATCACCATGGCACTCACCGGTACCATACCTCTTCGGAGGTCTTGCTGCCCTTTTGGTTCTCATCGTTTTCGCTCTCTTAATCCTTGCTTGCTCTTACTTCAAGCTATACAATGAAACCGAAACCCGTGAAGATGTTAACAGAGACCTCGAGTCCGGGAATCACGCCAAAATGGACAACCACAAGCAGCCTCCGGTCGTTTATGAAGAGAAGTATCTCGTGATCATGGCTGGACAAGCAACACCAACGTTTTTGGCAACCCCGGTTTCAAGTAAAGTGATCTCTAATGGTGATATGACGGAAAAGTCATCGAAACCGGAGCTAGAAGTGATAGAAGAGAACGAGAAAAATGGGTTTCGCGAGAATTCGTAAACGATCTATCTAGCTAGCTTGTTTGTCTTTTTTAATTTTGTAGTTGCTAATCTTTTTTTTTAATGTAATTACACCAAATGTACATACAATTACTAGGATATGATGTGTAATGACATTAGAATTCAGACTACATATATTTGAATCTACAAAATTGGTTGGCATATAAAAGCTAGCATACATATAATGATCACACAAATACCAATTAGACTACATATATTTGAACTAAGGGTGTGTACCTCTTAATTGAATGGTTCAGTGTTGAATGCTGAACCATTCAGCATTCAGTGCGTTTATTTCTGACATCTGAATAACAGATGATGCTGAATGGTTCTGATATTCAGTGCTGGACCATTCAGAGCTGAGATAGTCTCTTAACCATTAAGCACATAAATTTTATGTAATATCCTTTTTAAATTATATGAGAAACACCTATTAAATAACTATATTCTAGTTATTATTCATATAAAGGTTAATAAGGTAATTTTACATCATTAACATTGCTTATTTAAAATGATTATCAAACAGCTTATTGTTATTCAGAACAAAACTCATTCAGAACCTTTGAATCATTTATATAATGGATCATTCAGCGCTTAATCGTTTAGTTTTATCAAACGCACCCTAAAAAGGTGCCCGGGCTAATCTTTTTTTTTTTTTTTTGAAAGGCAAACTCACACTCCCACTTCACGAATTAATCACGAAATATATAGACAAATTGTCCCAAACAGGACTTGAACCCACAACCTATTGGTTGGAAGGGCCACATCGATACGGCTGGACCAATGGCCCTTTGGTTCCCGGCCAATCTCTAATTTATGGATTACTCAAAAAATTAATATATAATACCACTAACATGAGTTTTTTTTAGCTTATTTACGTGATAAATTTATGAGTTAATAAATAAACTTAGTAAGCCTTAATTTAAGTAACCATTCAGGTTTGTCTGAATGGCCACCGAGTTACCCAATGAAACACACCACCTGGCTATGACAAATTGTTCAAAAAGGGAGTGTGACTAGAGGGTGCGCATAATGCGCAATTCACCCGGTACCAGGTCTCGCGCTCGGGGGGCTTGATTACCCGAGGTTTTACCTTCTATGAGGAAGTCAATGTGCTCGTTCATAGGAAGGGTTTCCTCGATTACCCAAAAAAAGCCTTAATTTAAGTGTAAAATTACATTAGATATTTAAAATTATCATTTATATTTATATTAATTAATGTATAATTATAAAGTAAATTAAAAAGTACACCTTACTATTTATATTTATATATGTCTTAAAATAAATGTCTTTTACTAATAAATAACCGAAAAAATTATGTCGTTGGCCTGTGGTTTGTTCATATTTACATCATAACACCTAAACTTTTATTTTTGCGTAGTTAGTACCTCAGTTTTGTTTAATTATCGTGGTTGACACCTCAACCTAACTACAGTCAAATCTAAGGGTTAACCCTTCACATGTGCAATGCATGTGAGGGCAAATTCGTCCTTTTCTATTAAATTTTGCTATGATGAAGAAACTATTGAAGAACTTAATGCTAAAAGAAGAAAAGGAAAAAGGATGTATTTACCTAACAGACTGTAGTTTTCCCTATATACTAAACCACAAACTCACTACGACACCCTCTTACCTACCAGATGGTTTACCTCCTTCACTTCATCCCTACCACCCAACATCTACGCTAGTTATTAAATATCTTCTTTTAATAGACGGTCGCTGCACTCGATCTTTGCCTATCGCAATGTTTGTTTGCCTGAATTTACGCTTTGGCGCTATGCTTTTCCCAATCACGCTTGCTTCCACCATGGTCAAATGTACCAAAATCTTAACAAATTGAAACAAATTTTACAACCTTCCCTGTAGATGCAGATAAAAGGCTACCGACGCCTCCTGTCAATGGCTGCCGGCGCACCACCTTCTCCATCCTCCTCCGTTTTACTCACCGGAATTCTAAATTACGGCGATCGAACTCCAGATCTGGTTCGGTTGATTTTAAGTTTGCCTAGTGGTAGTGGCTGGTAAGCGAGATAAAAAAAGGTTAGATCTGAGCTACTATTTGAAAATGGGTGATGAAATTAGTAATGAAATTTCTACTTGAATTTGACAAAATTTGTATTTGTCGGGACCAGATCATATATGAATTTTGGTTATGAGGGCAATGAGTTTTAGAAGATGCATTTTGACGTGAACATCAGTTATGATTTCGTATAAATTTTGATTTTCATTCATTTGGATATGATTTGAGGTTTATGATGTGGTTTTCTGATTTCATGTTTTTGGATTTGAGTTACATGATTAGATTCATTATAGGAAAAAGAAACAATTTGTAGGTTGTCTTTTTAAGGCAGTTTTTTTTTTTTTTTTTTTGGCAAAATAACGATAACATTAGAACGGATCCGAAGATCAACTAGTACAACCGTTACAAAAGAATCCAACGAGCCCTAGTCTAACAAAAATAAAATAAGGCAGCTTTCTGGTAAATTCATATATTCAAATAGTTAATGGTAAAAAAGAAATAATATAATGTGGGAAATGAAGAATGTCAAACAATGTCTGTAATGTATTCTACTACGCATGTTAGTAGCCAAAATTCCAAAACGTGGCTAATACTACCCGTTTAGTTATATCTTAAAATTGTCGATTAATATAGGTGAACAGAAGAAGATACGTTAATATTTATTCATCCGTATTTGTGTTGGTATTGTTAAGTGGGAAGATAAAAAGCTGAAAGAATCATTAGTTTTAACAATACTTTTTAAACTAAAGACGGTAGAAAAGGATGAATTTGCCCTCACATACATTGTACATGTGAGGGGTTAACCCTTAGATTTTGACCGCAGTTAGGTTGAGGTGCCAACCACGATAGTTAACCAAACTTGAGCTACCAACTACGCAAAAAATAAAGTGTAGGTGTTATGATCTAAATGTGAACGAACCACATGTACAAATGGCATATGAAATTTAAAAGGGAACCGTTATGAAATTTAATTATACTAACTTATCAAATAAAGGGTAATATAGACAATTTACCAATAAATCATAAATTGAAAAAAAAAAAAAATAGTTGGGGAAATTCTTTTCGGGACGGACGGGTAGTTGTATAATAAGTGTTGTGGTTCAACATACATATTTTTTTTCATTTAACGTCATTTATTATAAATAGATTATGAATAAATGTGTTGAATGTTAAATGGTTCATTAATAATTTTTCGAGTATCTTTTTCTTATGTTGAATATATCTACTGAAATTGATGTTATATGGATACGATATCTAATCTAATATATTCTCATATCTACCTAGCATAATTTTTCCTCTGCCTATTATATATTTCATATATCCTTAGAATTAATTAAATTAAATTTTAATATTAATTTAGAGAGGAGGTTGATTAACGCTTCCGCAAATAGTACGTATTAGTGTATTGTAGATAAGAATCTTATTAACCCCACCCATTTGCAAACTAAAAATAGTACAGTAATTAGAAAAAATTAAGTGGTTAGCAGCATATATGCAGCCATACACCCTATCCTTTATTATTATTATTATTATTATTATTATTATTATTATTATTATTATTATTATTATTATTATTATTATTATTATTATTATTATTATTATAAACTTAAAAGTTTTAAAACTTACAAAAAATTAGTGGGAAGCCTAGAGACAATCTGGGCCCCCACACTGTGATGACCCGTCCTAATCCACCTGGACGAATACATCAACATCTGGTCCCATTGCGAGGTATTTGACCTCTATGTGATACGTTTTGTAACATTGCATTCGTTTTAAAAGGTAATTCATAAAGGAATATATAAATTCCAGGTTTTTAACATCTGATGATTCCTACGTATAGACAATCACCATTTAAATGGTTTACAATAATACATTTGTTGACAATACAGTCAAAATAAGGTACATGGTAATGGTTTGGTGAATGCAAATTTCTTGTATATAGCATGTATGACTCCAAGCACATAACTTGTATTACGTATCAGCAAACAGCGGAAGACTTCTAGAAACCTGAGAATAAACATGCTTCAAGTGTCAACACAAAGGTTTGTGAGTTCATAGTTTTAATATTACACATAATCCGTATATCAATGTGGATTACAAAAGTTCAGTTGTTTCATTCAAAACGTTTATCAATATGTTTTAAATAAAAGGTGGACCACAAGATTTCAGTTGTTTCATCCGAAACGTTTATCAATCGGTTCTACAAAGTTGAGCACCCTGGTAACTAAACTTTAATGTTTATATAATTTGTACCCTTTGTATAATCATCTTAATAATACACGCAAACCAACGTGTACGCTTCTCAAATAGCATACGTCCGTTAAAAGGCTAGTGCTCTAGCTCGGACGGGGTTATCAAGCCCTATGGATCCATATACAACTACTCGCGCCCACCAGTTCTTATAACCGGCAGTTACTAGTTACCAAAGCTAAGGGATTTTCGGTTCAAACTCGGTGTAGAATTTAGTATGTACTTGTATCCATTACGTTTAAAATAAAGTGCATGTATTCTCAGCCCAAAAATATAGATTGCAAAAGCAATTAAAAAGGGAGCAAATGAAACTCACTCAAATCCGTTTTAGTTTTTGTATTCATTTTATAAAACAGCGCATGTATTCTCAGCCCAAAAATATGTATAAAAAGGGATCAATGAACTCACTCAAATCCGTTTTAGTTTTTGTATTCATTTTATAAAACAGCGCATGTATTCTCAGCCCAAAAATATGTATAAAAAGGGATCAATGAACTCACTGTTTTATATTGATATACAATATTGCAGGAAAGCACGTAGACGCATCGGAGATGATAAACACGAGGTCTGATTCACAAAAATACTCCCGAACATTACCCATAACCTCCTTGGTAATAACCCATATTTTTCTTAGCTCTAGCTCGCTCGGAAACTCGTTTTGAAAATTACTTGGACAGCACTCCGTCGTAATATTTTATGTACATTATTATTTTTGTATCGCAAAAATAATAAAACTAATAATAAAAATAATAAGATTAATAATAATCTTATTAATAATAATAATAATAATAATAATAATAATAATAATAATAATAATAATAATAATAATAATAATAATAATAAATAATATTACGGAGTATATCTATATTTGTATATGTGTGAGTGAAAATATAGCCAGAAACTCGATCAATTTATAGAACTTTTTCTGAAAAAGCACCACATGCGATCGCATGGGATTTGTGCTTCAAGGCCATGCGATCGCATGGCACCCTGGGACAGCTCACAAATTTTTAATTTCTTGTTTGTCGACATAATTTTATATTATATATAATAATATAATATATTTAATTTATATAATTAATTATATATTATATTAAATTCACGTGCATAGTTAACTTGTAATTTTTGTTCTGATAAGTCGTATGTCGTCACTCGACTTATGTCCCGATTCCGGTTTTTCGAACGTGGTTTCGTACACTGAGAAAACTAGCATTTTACGTTTTACCGCCTATACCTTTGTCAATAATTAGGCTTATTCTTCACTAAATTATATTCTATGAAATATAACTTATACATTTAAGTATCGTGGTCATTTGCTTTTATAAATCATCGTCTCACTATTTGTTAAAATACATTTTAAAATAGTGTTTTACTGTAGCAATTTACTGTAGCAAAGTCAATTTCACTGTAGCAAATAGTGATTTTCGAAAACACTGTAGCATTTTGAGTAATGTGGCAAATTGAAAACACTGTAGCAAATTAGTGTTTTACTGGTTCATCTTAAACGCTTTAGTTAACTTATCTAAATATCAATCGAATCAATAAACGAATGTTACTATCGTTTACTAAATAACTTGAAATCATATATATTCAAATAGATATATAAACCAATAAGTTTAATGTACGGTATCATGCAATTAAAACTTTGTTACGTTTTCAAGTTATAGTATATATATGTATCTATTTACATATAATAGTTCGCGAATCGTTGAGAACAATCGAAGAGTATTTGAATAGTTTAAAATTTTGAGATTCAACTTCATAGACTTTGCTTATCGTGTCGGAAATGTTAATCATACAAAGATTAAGTTCAAATTTGGTCAGAAATTTCCGGGTCATCACACACACCTCTAGCAATAGCAAAACCTATCATAGTAAAAATATGAGCAGCAGCACCGGCACCAATATCTTGCGCCATCGAACTCTTCTGAACCCGCTTTAGCAAAGAAACAGCCTCCTTCTCTAATTCCCCAAGGGAAGAAAATGAGAAATGAATGAAACCATAACCAATCGCCTGACAACTAGATTCGTACTTGACCCGCTTCCGACGAGCCGCATCAATCACAGCACGTCCAGGGACAAAGTCAGAAAGCTCAGACCGTGTCAAAGGAGAAGACCCAGTCAAGTCGACACAATCAGTTTATTATTATTATTATTATTATTATTATTATTATTATTATTATTATTATTATTATTATTATTATTATTATTATTATTTTTATTTTTTTATTTTTTTGGAAAGGATGTTTTTTTTTTTTTGGTTAGCAGCATATATGCAGCCATACACCCTATCCTTTATTGATTGGAAAGGATGTTGTGCTTTTTAAGATCAGGTACCAGAATCCTATCAAAAAAATATCACGTACCAGAAAGTTTGATAGAATGCTGATGAAATCAAACAACTTGAAATTAAAAACTGATTATTTTTATTGGAATTGGAACAATTCAATTTTCCTTTAAATTTATGATTTATTTATGATGCAAGCAAACATACCTTTTTCTTTTTGAGTAACAAATTATGATGCTTGCTTTTCCTCAAGAGTGGTGGTATACACAACATCAACCATTTTTATTTTTTATTTTCTTTGCCAATTTTATTATCATGGTGGGTTACGATCTTCATTACTAAATTCGATATTATCGGGTAAGCAAATTTAATTATATCCGGTGTATATAGAGGGATGAATGATTTTTTTTTTTTTTTTTTTTTTTTTTTTTTTTTTTTTTTTACTATGGGTAGAAACTCGATTTTCTCTACTTGACGGTGAAAATTTAACTTTAACTTCTTTTATTAATCTAGGGTAGATAGATGAATATATTTTACCTTTCTCAAATGTTACACTCATTAAATTGAGTATTGTTGTATATAATATCAATTATTTTTTGATGGGGATTAACAAATAATATCATAATAACATAGATAGATGTAGGTATAGCAAATTCTATATAGTTATTCTGAACTCACATATAAGCACATTAAAAACAATTTGATTGACAAGGGCGACTAACATACTGGCCGCCTTATGGTGGCTTACCCTAATTATATTTTCAAAGTAAAATATTTACTTTGATTACTACTTCCTCCGTTCTATTATAAGTTCACTACTGATTTTTCAAAGTTTTGTTTTGTAAAATTTAGAACAATTCGCCAAAGACGGTTTGTCCCAAAATTATTTCGAAACGAGGTCTCGAAGACCTTCAATTTTGTTGTTTTAGTTGATTTTTGACTTTTTAACATACTTTGACCGCTCATTACTTGCTATAAAACATATTAATTTGTGATACGCTAAATTTATCACCAATCTTAACTAAAAGTATACGACAACCCTCAATTAATTTTTATAAACGTCACATTTCACAATCGAGCATTTACGAAGTTATTAAAAAAACGCAACTGCATAGCATGCATATATTCAAAATTATTTTTGTCACTTAAAAAGCGTTTCAACGGATAGATCTCGATAAGATACACATTTCAAAAAGAAAAAAAAAATAGTAATTAAACCGAAGGTACGAGTCAAAAAATATGGTCATTCAAAGTTTTTCTCAAACAAGCACCAAACACCTTGGACCAAACACCGTGCACCATGCACTAAGCACCGTGCATAAAAGTGTTTGTTTCGGTCATTTTTCTCGTAACCACGCATCACGCACCAAGATACACGCATTATGCGTGGTGCATGATGCGTTATTAAGGAGCATCTTTTTGTAATTTTAATTTTTGAGGGCATATTGTTAAATTTATTTGAAAATAGAGTATTTTGACCAAGTTCTCATAAATAAATAAACTTAACTAAAATAGATTTAATAAAACCAGTGACGTATCTAACTTAGTAATCAGCTTTTTTAAGAACCACGTTGACTGTGATTAAACTAGATGTGTCTATGAAGCAAGCCCAACTATCCCTTCTCCCATCCATATATAACGGACTCAACATTTTCTTTAAATTTACATTATAATAGGCTTTCTCTTGGCCCACTTAGATATCAGAATGTTCTGTGATCTTGGACTTCTACTTTTTGTAGATAAAGTTCAATTTAAAAGTTTACTTCGTATTTATTAAGGCTTTCATTAACGACTAGCCTAAAGATTGTCGTTAACGTGTTTAAAAAATTTATATAAAATAATAACCGTCACATAAATTCAGTAAAAACTGTTATATACTATCCATTTAAGCGTATTAACAACAGTTTTAAAAGTTGTTAGCAAAATATAATAATTGTACCGAAAAGCGTAATCAATTCTGTAAAAATATCCAAAAATATCCGAAACTTTTAAAAAAAATAATTCGAGTAATTTTACATTCACGCAAATTCACATATATATGGCGAGTGAAATTTACCAATCATATTAGTTCCTCGCTAGGGAGGTCGCTTTTTATTCTTTGAATAAATAAACTTTTGCTGGTAAAAAAAAACACTATTGTTTGAAAATGTTTGGAGTGTAATTTCTAAGTAATAGAATTTCTATAATAATTTAATAAATTGAGTGTTGCTTGACCCCAGGGGCGAGCAGGGGGCGGCCGCTTTTAGTGGATTTTTTTTTAGTGTAAAAATTTTGAATTTTTCGACTTTATCCCCGGTGGATTTTTTTTTCCCCAAAACCTACATATTTTGCCCCAAAACCTTCAAATTTTGCCCAAAATTCTCCAACTTTTGCCCCAAAATCTTCAAATTTTGTCCAAAAAAATTAGCACGGTTTAATTCTTTTTTTTTTTTTTACCCCCGATAAAAGAAAAAATCCTATTTTCGCCACTACCTGCTTTTGACCCTATTTGATATCAAAGTCAGCTCTTTACTAAACATACATATGGCTCATTTTAAATGTAAATTAAATTTAAATATAAGCATTATAAAACGATTTTTTTAATAATGCAAGCCGGTGTTCAATTGGTAGTTTGGTATAAACGGATTCGAAATTTTCTATTAGTACCCGGTTGAAAACAACGTCAGCCTAATAAATCTAGGGAATAGTCTTGATTTCAACGCACAAATACTTAAAAATTGATCTCTTTCCCTTTATAATCTCTCTTTTATTAAGCTAAGGTTATTTTTTAAGATTTTTGTTGGAGATATTCGGATCTTCGGATAGATATACTAGCGATTCGTTGACTTTCGAGGATCGATTTAGTCGAACCGGATTGAGTAAATCGAATTAGATCGATGCCTAGAGTCGTTATTCGACTTGAGTGGGTTTTTGGATCAGTTGTGGATGGAGAGAAATGGTTGGAAACAAATGTGGTGATCAACCTCCAAATGAAGCTTTGTTCGTGTATATATATACTCATTTGGACTTATGTCGTTCATCTGGCCCGTATGTCGTTCGTCAGACCTGTTCAACTTTAATCTTGCTTCGGTTGATATAAGTAGGGATTTACATGACATAACATGTTTTTTACATATAATATTTAGCTCTACATATTTTAGGTTCTTGCATTATTGATGCACATTATATATATATATATATATATATATATATATATATATATATATATATATATATATATATATATATATATATATATATGGAGGCAGGATCAATGGGGAAGTAACCAATCGGGGGGAAGCGGGGGAAAGCAAAATTTTTATTTTTTTTCGTTTTTTTGGAATTTTTTTTTCCGGCATCTAGATCACATGAAAATATGAACATTTAGAAGAGACACTTCGTGATGAATGTTATTATTTAGGCGGAAAAACGATCGTCAAAAATAACATTCAAGATAATATTGTTCGTGAAGAATATGAACGTTTTTTTTTCTCCATGTTTTGTGAAGTAAAATTTAGCCCGATTTAGAGTTTAGAGTTTAGGGTTTAGGGTTTGGTATTTTGGGTTTATTCCATAAATCCAAAACACCAAACCCTAAACCCTAAACTCTAAACCGTTCGTGTTAAAAACTCAATCTAAATCCTAAATCTAAACCCTAAATCTAAACCCTAAACCCTAAATTTCTAAACCCTAATATCTAAACCCTAATATCTAAACCCCAATATCTAAACCCCAATAGCTAAAACCTCAATATAAGCTCGAAAAACACGATAATTGTTATATATTACTTCTTCAAGCGTTTTCCCGCCAAAATAAAAACATTTATCACAAAGTGTCTCTACTAAATGTTCATATTTTCATCTCATCTATAATATTCGTTAACAAAGTTTTTTCATCTCATCTATAATATTCGTTAACAAAGTTTTTGCTTCCCCCCGCTTCCCCCCGATTGGTTACTTCCCTCTTGATCTTACCACTATATATATATATATATATATATATATATATATATATATATATATATATATATATATATATATATATATATATATATATATATATATATATATATATATATATATATATATATATTGTATGGATGTGTACTTATATATACATATATTGATGTACATTATACTTATCAACTTATGTATACATATTGTATGGGCATATATATCTTCCTTGGTGAGATATCGATTATTTTCATACTTGTTATATCCTAGTTTTATTCTCCTTCCGTTCTAAATCTATTGTCCCAAAAAAAAACACACACAGTTTAAGAAAAAGTACGTAACACATGTACTTTTTTGTTAACTTTTCAGTTTTACCCTTTACTTTTTACCTATCATTTTGTCTTACATGCATAAAGTAGGGGCACAAAAGAGATTTATCACATTATTATTTTCCATTTATGGAAGTGGACAGTTAATTTGGGACATTCATAAAATGAATAGTAGACAATAGATATGAGACGGAGTGAGTAACATAATGCTAGTCAATAAGAGGTCCTTTTGGAAGCAGTTTATTTGTCCTCGCGTATTGAGAATGATGACTTTTTCTATCCGTAGATAGAGAAATGATTTCTTTAATCGTGAGTGGAGGAACGATTTATTTTTACTTTATGGTAGAGAAAAAATTGTCTGCATCTCACCCCTCATACTCTATTAGGTAATGTTGTTGTTGTTGTTGTTGTTTAGTAGTGTATTGAAAATTAATACGGAGTGAACATGTAAGATAGAGAGATAGAGTACCACTATATTAGCATAAATCATACTAATATTGTCGGTAGATTTATAAATTATAACATTATAACCCACAATCCGATTAAAGGGTTTATAGCTTAATGGTTTTTGAGGAGCTTTTTAACTAAAAGTTTGAGGTTAAAGCCATCATGAACATATTCGTGAATTAATTCGTATTGTGTTTTTGAGTTGTTAGAAAAATTCACAATCTAACATGTAGCATTCTCTAACTCATATTCTCGTCCATTTTCATGGCGGACTTTACCATGAATACTTTTACTTCTTAGTTCTTACACTGATTATTAAATATAATAAATATATAATAATAAATTCTTACACAAATATATAATAAATAGTGTAAGTAATAGTCTTCGGTCTCAAATTAATAGTCTTTCTTTAACTTTATTTCTTAATTTTGACTTTAAATAATTTTTTTGTTATATAATATTTTATTAAATTTATATAAATAAATTAAGTTTTATATGTACTTTCATTTTGTATAATTTTTATCATGTATTATATAACACTAAAAATATTAATTTAAAGTCAAAGTTAAGAAATAAAGTAAAACTATAACTATTAATTTAAGATGAAGAAAGTATACATGAGATAAAATAAATCATTTCAAGTTTCAGATTAGACCATTTGTTATAACATGGGAATTTTTTAAACATTGTGTAGTTAAGGTGAGAAATTGTGCTAATGTAACAATGTTTTAATAATATTGACAGCTAATGTTGTAGAAGGTTGTAAGTGGTGTGGTAAATTACGATAGATAGGTGAGAGAAATTAAATTAAATTTTACGACTAAAATGACCAAAAAATTCATCAAGATTCATTGTGTAAAATGTTTTGGGATGCTAAATGGTGACGCCCTATCACACCCTCAGTTACGGCCTGGGCGAAATGTGACTTAATATCAAATAAACCAACATATTATAATATACGAGAACAATACTAAATGATAAGAACAAACTTTATTGAGTACGCAGCGGAAAATGAAATGTCGTTATAAGAATCGAAATTACAATAAAGTAAATGTTTCAAATGCAAGAATATTAAATGCGATATCTCTTAATCCTAAGTCCAAGTAGCATCACATAAGCAGTAAGTAAGTAAGCTTGATCAATCAGCACCTGAGACAAAAACATGCTACAGTTTCAACCAAAAATGGTTGAGTGAAATCATAAGTTTAACAAATATGTTTGACCGTTGATTTATACCACAAGATTTTTGTTTATAAAGTTGATCTCGCAGATCAAAAAGTTATGACAGTTCGTGATATTTAGACTAAACATTCAAGTTTGCCCCAATGACAAGTTGTACTGTCCTTGTCGGTTTAATTTCATTATTAAGTAATACAATGACTTGGTCAAATGTATCGGGGACGTTACTCCTGATAGGCCTACCCCCAATAATTAAGAATGCATTTAACGAGCAATTAAAAATATCAGTGTAGGGACTTGGTTGGATGTATTGACCCGGAAATTTCTGACCAAATTTAAACTTAATCTTTGTATGATTAACATTTCTGACACGATAAGCAAAGTCTGTAAAACTGAATCTCAAAATTTTTGAACTACTTTCATATATTCAAATACCTTTCGGTTGTTCTTGACAATTCGCGAACAATTATATGTATATAGATACATATATATATATATATACATATATATATATATATATATATACATATATATATATATATATACATATATATATATATATATACATATATATATATATATATATATATATATATATATATATATATATATATATATATATATATATATATATATATATATATATATATATATGCTATAACTTGAAAACGTAACAATGTATTAATTGTTTGATACCGTACATTAAACTTATTGGTTTAAATATTTATTTGAATATATATGAAAAGTTGGAATATTAATTGTACGAATAACTTGCGACGTATATTTAAAACGTGTTTATGAATGTTGAAAATATATATTAACTTGGTCATAAAACGATTTGTTATTATATATATATTAACAAATAGCGAGACAATGATTTATAGAAGTAAATGACCAAAACACTCGAAAGTTTAAGATACACTTTGAATGATATAGTTTATTGATAATTTAAGATTATATTTTGACAAAGGTACGAGTCACAAAACGTAAATTGCGAGTTTTCTAAGCGTACGAAAATGCGTTCGAGAAACCGGAACCGGGACATAAGTCGAGTGACAACGTACGAGTCATCGGAACGAAAATTACAAGTCAACTATGCACATGAATTTAATATAATATATAATTAATTATTTAAATTATATGTATTATATATATTATATTTAAATATGTCGACAAACAAAACAAAGGGCCATGCGATCGCATGAGAAATAGGCATAAAACCCATGCGATCGCATGGGGGTCAGAAATCAGAATTCTTCTATAAATTGGACAGTTTGTCGGCACACATACACATATATCTCTCCATCTATGCTCTCTATATTTATTATTATTATTATTTATTATTATTATTATTATTATTATTATTATTATTATTATTATTATTATTATTATTATTATTATTATTATTATTATTATTATTATTATTATTATTATTATTATTATTATTATAATTATTATAATTATTATTATTATTATTATTATTATTATTATTATTATTATTATTATAAATCTTATTATTATTATTAGTGTTAGTATTATTATTAGTATTATTATACATAAAATACACGACGAGGTCATGAGCAAGTTATTTTCAAAACAAGCTTTTCGAGCGGGATAGAGCTAAGAAAATTATGAGTTATAGCTATGGAGGTTATGGGTATTACTTGGGGGTTATGATCATGAGTCAAAGGTCAACCTAGCATTTATCATTTCCGTCGCGTCTACGTACTTTCCTACAATATTGAATCACAATATTGATACGTAAGCATTTATATCTTATCTATTATATATTAATAGTATATCCCTGACTAGTTCTCGAGTATATAGGATTATGCATGCTAGTACGATTAATTTTCTCGTTAAATAGTTTATGATAGATCACGAATTTAATACATATATTACTGATATAAGGTATATGATATGCATGTTTTTGGAAAGTTGGCAAAAAATCAATAACTTTTCATTTAGAGATCGCGTAATTTCGATGAACGAATTAAAAGATATGGACAACTGAATTATGATTAACATTAATTGAAATTACTTTTGAATCTGCAATTGATATTTAAACAACTTGTTTATAAGATTGATAATTTGGATTTTCAAATATTACTAATCTAGTAAATGAATTTTTATATATGGCACGTCTCGATTTGTTGAACAATTGCCAAAATTGACTGTTTTATCATATTTTAAAGCTTTATAAAACTATAGTCTAATTATTCAACTATTGAGAAACCATGTGAAATGTTAAACTATTTTTGATTACCATGATCACTCAAACTATAGTATAGATTTTAAAAGATTATATTGGGTCAGGTTGACTTTTTGAAATGACTTTTGATAACTTTTGTATGTCAATCTCGAGCATTAGGATTGTCATACACTATGACCTGACCTAGCTTGATAGACATTTATTGACCAACATATATTCTCTAGGATGAGATCTACGGTTATTTGGTAATCCGAGTTTCAGTCATATTTTGGTGAACGACTTTATATGCTACTAAGGTGAGTTTCATTTACTCCTTTTTTAAATGATTTTGCAATATATATTTTTGGACGGAAAATACATACACTTTATTTTAAAAACAATGGACACAAGTACATACTAAATTCTATACTGAGTTTGAACCGAAAATTCCTTAGCTTTGGTAACTAGTAACTGCCGGTTATAAGAACTGGTGGGCGCGAGTAGTAGTATATGGATCCATAGGGCTTGATATCCCCGTCCGAGCTAGAGCGCTAGCCTTTTAACGGACGTATGCTATTTGAGAAGCGTACACGTTGGTTTGCGTGTATTATTAAGATGTTTATACAAAGGGTACAAATTATATAAACGTTAAGTTTAGTTATCAGGGTGCTCAATCTTGTAGAATATTTTGATAAACGTTTCTGGATGAAACAACTGAAATCTTGTGATCCATCTTTATGTACAGATTATGCAAAACATTAAAACTATGAACTCACCAACCTTTGTGTTGACACTTGTTAGCATGTTTATTCTCAGGTTCCCTAGAAGTCTTCCGCTGTTTGCTTATATGTTAGACAAGCTATGTGCATGGAGTCTTACATGGCATATTTTTTCAAGGAAACGTTGTATTCACCAAATCATCACCATGTATCTTATTTTGACTGCATTGTCAATGGAAGTACTATTGTAAACTATTATTTACGGTGATTGTCCATATGTAGAAATCATCAGATGTCGAAAACCTTTGATTTAAATATTCATTTATGGTGTGCCTTTTCAAAAGAATGCAATGTTTACAAAACGTATCATATAGAGGTCAAATACCTCGCAATGAAATCGATGAATGATGTGTTCGTCCATATGGATTTGGAGCGATTGTCACAGTTGGTATCAGAGCGTTGGTCCTAGCGAACGTTTACCTGCAATATGTAAATTATGTCGGAAATTACATGCTTATCATTCTTAAGTCTAGACACGTTTACCTGCAATTATTGCATGAATAGTGTATGGACAAAATTCATATCTTAGCGTATCTGCTAATTCATATCTTAGCATATCGGTTACTGTAAACTTTTCCTGACATCTTCAGAAAATTTCTCCGTAATTTACGGGATTTTGGTATTATATATACATATGTAAATTATGTATTGAAGAGTACCAATCTAAATTCTATAATCTATCTTATATCAAAAATCAATTCCCTGATTATACAAGATGGATCCCGTATCTAATTCAAATTCCTTAAACTCTGACAGCTATTCTGATATGGATATTCACCTGAACTCCGAAGAAAGTGTAACCGGAATGGATCAACCAATCAGCCATCACCTATTCTGGATTAATTGGGGATGGGTTCGTAGCTTACTTAATCATTGGAGACAAGAAGAAGGTGATCCCTTCCATCCACCACATTGCCCTCTTGGCGAAGAACCTGAAGCACTTACCGGGGAACCTATTCATAATACCATTTTCTATCTCATTTCCAGAGTATCTCATCACGATAATATACTATCTCAAATCATGGATCTTATTCATCCACTCGTCCGAACCGCCAATCATCCCGGTGTAGTAGAAGAAGTCAACGAGCTTCGCGCTCGGATAGTGGCTTTGGAGAATATGGTGCAAAGGTTACAAGCACCAGCAGCATCACCGGCATCAGTACCACCGGCAACAACACCAATAGTACCATTACCACCACCAACAACAACCGCACCGCAAACCTCAACTTCACAATCTGTCCCACGAGCATCAACGTCATACGCCCTATAGATACCAAGGAATATCAACAACAACAAACGATGAAGTATTGATTCATAACTTCATCAAAGAAATATTCTGCAGAGAATATGTAGTTTCTAAAAGTTTTAGAGATTATATATTGTAAATTAGTAGTGGGCGGATAGAAATAATAAAGTGAAACCCTGACAGAAATAGTGCGTAAGGTACAAGCTAGACTTGTTTTACCAACAGCATCAACAGTACCCTTAGCCTCACCAGCACAGTCATTGCTGTCAACATCGTCTCTAACATCACAAGCTCTGCCAGTTCAAGAAAGCACCGTGGACATCATTACGAGTCAACAACGAGTATATTGTATCAATGAATTATGAAGTAATAACTCAATTCCTCTAAAGAATTTATATGTATATCTTATATATATAAATTTTAAAACCATCATAAATCTTTTCGTACTAAGCTATTATGTATGAATTGAAAAAGGGTAAATACTACTCGGTTAATTCATATTACTAATATGCTATGATGTACATCCTTCGTTAACGACTTAACCATCGTTAACTACAATCTCTGTTTCAACTCAATGAATTCCATTTCAAAATAAACCAAGTGTATTATTCAATTACATAATTGATTTTACATTTTCATTTTCGATGTACTCGAAACTTTCCAGAAAACATCATTTGTGCCTTATAAGGTTCACAAGAATTCCACGAGCATCAACATCCTTCACTGGGGAATAAGAATAAATAATGAAGTATTGATTTCATTAGTGAAATACTCTGCGAAGATTATGTAATCTCTAATGTTTTAGAGATTAATCATTTCTAAGTCAAGCCAAAAATCAAATGAGCTTAATATGATATTAACTCATTAAATCTGTATTACATCTAAAAAAATATACATACATATATTTTCATAAAGACGGTAATAAAAAAATTCTTTTGTACAAAGTATTAATTGTGAAATCTTTAACGGGTAGGTAATACCCGGGGAAATATTTAAGTTCACAATTAATATGTTACAAAGTACATCATTCAATTATTCAATAATCATTAACTACACTACTTTCACAACGCTATACATTCGTTCATAGAAAACTAAACAACCATTCTTATTCAAATTCAATTACATATTCTGACACAACAGAATCCAAGTCAAGATTTAACAAATGACATCACTCTTAGATCTCTACATCTTTCAAAGCAATACTTTGACTTCAAAACTGTGCAAGATCCTTTCGCATTGTTTTTACCGAAAATAACCTTGCAATTCCTTTTCAAAGTATCCAGTTTTACCCCACTTCCAACCAGTCAACTTCGACTTTTCAGATTAACCTTATTGTAACCTTGACATATACTTTTTTGTTATCGGGGAACCTTTTATGTTCCACCACATTAGCAGTAAATTTACCAGCAACTTCATTGATCCTTGACCTTCCGAAAAATCATTATACTCATTGAAACCCTATCATGTACTCGCCTACTCTTCTAACAATAATTGTCATACCAACTATCGGGAATTAGCAATCAGTATTTTGAATCTCGTAGCAATTTTATGCCAACAGTTATATATATACATATAAAGTCTACCTTCAAGACTTACAGACTTTGAATGTGAAGTTTCTGAAAAACACCTTAAACCGCGAACTAGTCTTCAAATCTTGAAAAATGCTGATGAAGCAGCAAAAACTGTAAACAATCTTAACAGTAAAAAGTTTGATGATAAAGGATATTGTGCTGGCAAAGCTCAGAAAAAGAGAAAGTTTGGAACTGGAAAACGAATTGAGCAAAGTATGAAAGAGGCTGTGGATAAATCACAAGGATGAAACCTACCTTCAAAGAATCCAAATGATTCAGTATCTGCTGAAGACATTAATGAATACCTTGCTTCTGAATCTAAACCCTTGCGGACAATATTCTTCATCATCCTCTGATATTAGAAATTCTTAGATATCATCGTATCTTTCATTATAAATATCCTTCATATTTCTGGAGATAATTCCATAATCATTCTTATCGAAAATCAATTTTCTCCTTATGATTTCTGTGTTACATCATAAAAGAAACTATTTTAGTTTCTAAATTTTGAAACCTTCGAGTTTAAAATATGAATATTTTTGAAGTGGTGTTGGGAGCTGAAGCATGAGTTAGTATAATATAATGACACTTGATCAACGTGATTATATTACAGTAAGTCATGCTAAGTTTCTAAATGGAACGTGATGATTCACAGATCATAACGTCATCATGTGCTATGTCATACGACTCTTGTATTCTAGTTTATCTCTAAAATATCAAGAAAATATTTCTTGATGATTCTGTCCTTTTCAGGGTATTCTGGTAATTTAACAAATCAAGATCGTGCCATTACCATTTTCTTCTTAGAACATTAACAATGTTCATTCCGAAATTCATATCTGCGAATTCTGGACCATTACAAGCAATGCTTAGTCACAAGAAGAAGAAACGAAGGGACAAAACTCCGAAATAGAAATTGGGGTATAAATCGCAGCAAATAAAAGAAAGCATTAACTGGGGATGACAATAATTATAGAAGACAGAAGCAGGAACTTTGAAATATAAGGGAGAATATAAAGCCCGATAACAACACATAAATTACAAACCGTGTATATCAATGTTTATCGCAACATAAAGACACGGGAGAATTAAAAGCACTATAACCCCAAGGGCAATGTAGAAGTAAGCAGATTCCTCCGGTGGTAGATGAAAAAGAAGAATGACAGATATGAAAGTTAGGAGTATATCAAGAATCAGAACTGGATGAAGCATTTTTCACAATCTTTTGAAAATAGGAAATGAGGAAGAAGATGTAAGAGTGATGAAAATAATGAAACGGAAGAGGTCAATTTATAGCGAAATATCAAACATAACAATCGAGGCAAATTACGCATTTAATCAAAAGAAATCTTAATTTCCTTAAATTCTGAAGAATCAAATCTTATTTAGATTATGAAGATTTTCTATTCCTTAAATTACTGAAATCAATCGTAATTATGTCAAGAGTTAAGATATTCTTCATTTCACTCTTTTACGATAACTTCTCTCATACGCTTCGAATAATCAGATTGTTTTATCCATATTATTCAACGGTGATAAAACTCTATTTATCAACACATATACGTCATGAAAACATTTTTATTGTTAGTCATGACGACCTTACTCAAATTTCGGGACGAAATTTCTTTAGCGGGTAGGTACTGTGATGACCCGGAAATTTCTGACCAAATTTAAACTTAATCTTTGAATGATTAACATTTCTGACACGATAAGCAAAGTCTGTAAAACTGAATCTCAAAATTTTTGAACTACTTTCATATATTCAAATACCTTTCGGTTGTTCTTGACGATTCGCGAACAATTATATGTATATAGATACATATATATATACTATAACTTGAAAACGTAACAATGTATTAATTGTTTGATACCGTACATTAAACTTATTGGTTTAAATATTTATTTGAATATATATGAAAAGTTGGAATATTAATTGTATGAATAACTTGCGACGTATATTTAAAACGTGTTTATGAATGTTGAAAATATATATTAACTTTGTCATAAAACGATTTGTTATTATATATATATAAACAAATAGCGAGACAATGATTTATAGAAGTAAATGACCAAAACACTCAAAAGTTTAAGATACACTTTGAATGATATAGTTTATTGATAATTTAAGATTATATTTTGACAAAGGTACGAGTGACAAAACGTAAATTGCGAGTTTTCTAAGCGTACGAAAATGCGTTCGAGAAACCGGAACCGGGACATAAGTTGAGTGACAACGTACGAGTCATCGGAACGAAAATTACAAGTCAACTATGCACATGAATTTAATATAATATATAATTAATTATTTAAATTATATGTATTATATATATTATATTTAAATATGTCGACAAACAAAACAACAAATGATTGTGAGCTGGATCAGAGGGCCATGCGATCGCATGAGAAATAGGCATAAAACCTATGCGATCGTATGGGGGTCAGAAATAAGAATTCTTCTATAAATTGGACAGTTTGTCGATACACATACACATATATCTCTCCATCTATGCTCTCTATATTTATTATTATTATTATTATTATTATTATTATTATTATTATTATTATTATTATTATTATTATTATTATTATTATTATTATTATTATTATTATTATAAATCTTATTATTATTATTAGTGTTAGTATTATTATTAGTATTATTATACATAAAATACACGATGAGGTCTTGAGCAAGTTATTTTCAAAACAAGCTTTTCGAGCGGGATAGAGCTAAGGAAATTATGGGTATAGCTATGGAGATTATGGGTATTACTTGGGGGTTATGATCATGAGTCAAAGGTCAACCTAGCATTTATCATTTCTGTCGCGTCTACGTACTTTCCTACAATATTGAATCAAAATATTGATACGTAAGCATTTATATCTTATCTATTATATATTAATAGTGTATCCCTGACTAGTGCTCGAGTATATAGGATTATGCATGCTAGTACGATTAATTTTGTCGTTAAATAGTTTATGATAGATCACGAATTTATTACATATATTACTGATATAAGGTATATGATATGTATGTTTTTGGAAAGCTGGCGAAAAATCAATAACTTTTCATTTAGAGATCGCGTAATTTCGATGAACGAATTAAAAGATATGGACATCTGAATTATGATTAACATTAATTGAAATTACTTTTGAATCTGCAATTGATATTTAAATAACTTGTTTATAATATTGATAATTTGGATTTTCAAATATTACTAATCTAGTAAATGAATTTCTATATAAGGCACGTCTCGATTTGTTGAACAATTGTCAAAATTGACTGTTTTATCATATTTTAAAGCTTTATAAAACTATAGTCTAATTATTCAACTATTGAGAAACCATGTGAAATGTTAAACTATTTTCGATTACCATGATCATTCAAACTATAGTATAGATTTTAAAAGATCATATTGGGTCAGGTTGACTTTTTGAAATAACTTTTGATAACTTTTGTATGTCAATCTCGAGCATTAGGATTGTGATACACTATGACCTGACCTAGCTTGATAGACATTTATTGACCAATATATGTTCTCTAGGATGAGATCTACGGTTATTTGGTAATCCGAGTTTCAGTCATATTTTGGTGAACGACTTTATATGCTGCTAAGGTGAGTTTCATTTGCTCCCTTTTTAAATAATTTTGCAATATATATTTTTGGGTCGAGAATACATGCACTTTATTTTAAAAACAATGGACACAAGTACATACTAAATTCTATACTGAGTTTGAACCAAAAATCCCTTAGCTTTGGTAACTAGTAACTGCCGGTTATAAGAACTGGTGGGCGCGAGTAGTAGTATATGGATCCATAGGGCTTGATATCCCCGTCCGAGCTAGAGCGCTAGCCTTTTAACGGACGTATGCTATTTGAGAAGCGTACACGTTGGTTTGCGTGTATTATTAAGATGATTATACAAAGGATAAAAATTATATAAACATTAAGTTTAGTTACCAGGGTGCTCAATCTTGTAGAATATTTTGATAAACGTTTCTGGATGAAACAACTGAAATCTTGTGATCCACCTTTATGTACAGATTATGCAAAACATTAAAACTATGAACTCACCAACCTTTGTGTTGACACTTGTTAGCATGTTTATTCTCAGGTTCCCTAGAAGTCTTCCGCTGTTTGCTTATATGTTAGACAAGCTATGTGCATGGAGTCTTACATGGCATATTTTTTCAAGGAAACGTTGTATTCACCAAATCATCACCATGTATCTTATTTTGACTGCATTGTCAACGGAAGTACTATTTTAAACTATTATTTACGGTGATTGTCCATATGTAGAAATCATCAGATGTCGAAAACCTTTGATTTAAATATTCTTTTATAGTGTGCCTTTTCAAAAGAATGCAATGTTTACAAAACGTATCATATAGAGGTCAAATACCTCGCAATGAAATCGATGAATGATGTGTTCGTCCATATGGATTTGGAGCGATCGTCACATTGGACATAGCCAGGTATAGCATAGTTTTACAGTTGGTACTTGTGTCTAGATTGTAAATAGTAAAAGTAGCATGTGTCTCACCCCAAGTAAGTTAAAATAAATTGCTAGCAATAAAGAGTGGGGCTATGAGTTCACCTTAGTAAGTAGGAGAGAGTTGTTATTCCTTGGAATAGAAGTGTTGGATGAATGTGAGCAGAAAGTCAACCTAATGACATCTAAGAGTAGTTAAATGTTTTCGCCCAAGTTTAAGTTTATGTATGCAAGTGTTTAAGTGTAGTTCATTTTACTAAGTTCCCATTCTTAGTAAGTTTCCACTTTTAGTAAGTTTTCCATTTTTAGTAAGTTAGTGTTGAACACTAGTGAGTTGTCCTTAATAAGTCTACCACTTATTAAGTGTGAAAGTAACTAAGTGTATGATTACTATAGTCGGGTTTGACATTGTGCACCATACCCAAACATCTATTCCACCGCCGAGTCACCAGAATGACCAATTGTTACCGGTTGGCCCAGGATTTCTTGACCAAAATCTAAGTTTGGCATTCGTAATCCACAAGCGTCCCATAGTGGTACCAAGGATCACCCTAGGCCTTAAGTAGTGTTGACGTTCGAGTAATCCTCATGTTATCGTGGATGACTATTGTAATCGTATGTTATACTATAAGTGGTATATTATAAGTGTTAGTAGTAGTATAAGTGTATAAGTGTTAAGTAGTATTAGTAATATAGTATAAGTAGTATTATGGTTTATTAGTTAAGTAGTATTAATAGTTAGGGTTTATTAATTAATTAATGATTAGGGTTTAAGTAATAAATGTTTAATAGTATTAAAGTAGTATTAGGTTTAGGGTTTAGTAATTAATTAATGATTAGGGTTAGTAAAGTAATGATTAAATGATTAGGTAATGATTAGGGTTATATAATAAATGTTTAGGGTTTAGTAAATTAGGGTTTAATAATTAGGGTTTAAGTAACATTAGGATTTTATGTATTTAATATATATATATATATATGTATGTATCGTGTATATGTATATATATATAGTTTTTATATTTTTATTTATATATATATATATATGTGTCGATGTATATATAGTGTATATATATATATATATATATATATATATATATATATATATATATATATATTCTTTTTACATATATGTATGGTGTATCTATATTTAGTATGTATATATCTTGTTACCTTTTTAAACACTAACAAAATCTTTAGCAAATCTCTAGAGTTTTTAAGATTTAACAAAAATCTCTTTTTTTATGAACCGTATATATATATATATATATATATATATATATATATATATATATATATATATATATATATATATATATATATTATTTATTTATTTATTTATTGCATGCATGTACTTATATATGGTATGTATATATACCTGTTACCATTTTAAAACATTAACACAATCTTGGTGAATCATTAGGGTTTTCAAGATCTAAACCTCTTTTTTTTTTAAACCGTAGGTATATGTATGTATATGTGTATTATATATTTTTTTTACATGTACAATATAGATGTTAAGATCATGCATGAATAATTATGAATATAACATGAATTGAAAGATAGAATTTAAAAGTTTGGATCTAGGGTTTTTACCTTGATGAATGATGATGAAGATTAACAAGAAAAGATGAAGAAAACTTGAAGATGAAGATCAAAACACTTAAATAATGAAGAACACACTTGAAGATCTTGATGAACACGAAGAACGCGATGAAGATCCTTGAAGATAACTTGAAGATTGCTTGAAGATCTCGTTGAAGATGATGGTGGTGGGTTTCGGTTTTCTTGGCTGAATTCCAAGAGAGAGGGGGAGAGAGATTTGTGATTTTTGAGAGAGAATTGTGAGAATGATTTGGTACAAAAATTGCTCTAGCCTAGGTCCCTATTTATAGGTGAGATTAGAGAATTCTAGAATTAGGGTTTAACAAGTAATACTTAGGGAACAAGTTAGGGTTTAGGGAGGAGCTTATGGTGGCCAAAATTTTGAGGGCAATAGGGTCTTTTTACCCTTTAAATTTTCGGCTAGAGTTTGTGATGTTATGCGAGGTGTATATAAAATAGCTTTATATTTTAGCAGGAAATACTATTAAATACGATACAATTTTACACAAGATATTTATTTATTTATAGGATGGATATACTTAAACCTTGCTACAACACTTATAGGCAGTGTACCTAATCGTACAGTAGTGTAGTTTTTAGTAAGTCCGGTTCGTTCCACAGGGAAAATCTTTAAACAAAGCTTAACGCTATATTAGTTTACTTTTATAAAAATACAAATGTATATATAAGTAATATTATTATTATAAAGGGGGGTTTTTACCGTTTAATGACCGGTTTGTCGATTTTAATTCTTCAGTCGTAGTTAAAACCAAATGTAAAATATTAAATAAAAGACTTAATTTAAAGCGTAAAGTAAATAACAATAATGAAATTGCGAATAATAAAAGTGCGATAAAATAAACTTGCGATAATTAAAAAGTACGATAATTAAAAGTGCAATTAAATATAAAATAACAATAAATAAAAGTGCTATAATTAGAAGTGCAATTAAATATGAAATAATGGAAATTAAATATGAAATAAAAGAATTATGCTTATTTAAACTTTCGTAATCATGATGTTTGACGTGTTGATTTTAGTTTTATGTCCATGGGTTAATTGTCCTTTGTCCTGGATTATTTAATATGTCCGTCTGGTTTTTGTCCATAACAGTCCATCAGTCATAAATATAAAGTGCGAGTGTCCTCGTCAAATTATCCTTATACCCGAAGTTAAATATTCCAACTAATTGGGGACTTAAACTGTAACAAGGTTTTATTACTTTGTTTAATAATTACACCAGGATGTCGACTGAGTGTAACCCAAGGTTTTAATACTTTGTTAACAATTATGCCAAGTGTCCTTGTACATAATTTCACCCCTGTTTTAATAATTCTAGTGGCTATTAATCCATTCCCGTGTCCGGTTAAATGAACGATTATTTGTACATATAAATACCCCGCCCATCGTGTCCGATCGAGTGTAAATGGTTATTTATAGGGACGCCCAATTGTAAATCTTTATATTAAAATTAACAAACTATCATTTAGTTAAACAAATATAAAGCCCATTAATAGCCCATAGTCTAATTTCCACAAGTGTCGTTCTTTTGTTCAAACCCCAATTATGGTACAAAGCCCAATTACCCAATTTTAGTAATTAGCCCAACATCATGATTATTTTGGATTAAATAAGCATAATAATAACTTAGCTACGAGACATTAAATTAAAAAGGTTGAACATAACTTACAATGATTAAAAATAGCGTAGCGTTACACGGACAGAATTTCGACTTACACCCTTACAACATTCGCTAACATACCCTTATTATTAAAATTATAATTAAAATTAAAATTAAAATATAAATTATAAATATAAATATTACGTATGAATGGAGAAGAGAAAGATATATGTTTTTGCGTTCACCAAACTGCGAATTTATAGGAGATGTGGCCTGACTTTTCATGCCATGCGATCGCATGGACTTTCTTCTTCCTGGCCATGTGATCGCATGGCCAGCTGGGAGAGCTCACATGTTGCTTGTTTCCTTGTGCCGACGTTTTATAAATATAATATAATATATATATTAATTTTAAGAATTAATTATATATTATATTATATTCATATGCATAGTTGACTTGTAATTTTTAGTCCGTTGCGTCGAGCGTTTAGAGTTGACTCTTGTCCCGGTTCCGGATTTTCGAACGTCCTTGCGTACAATTTAATATCTTGTACTTTGCGTTTTGAATCTTGTATTCTTGTAATTTTGAGACGTTTCTTATCAATAATTGGAACCTCATTGATTGTATTTTGTGCTTTTGAGCTTTTTGGTCGTTTGCATCTTCAATTCGTCGAATCTGTCTTTTGTCTTCACCTTTTATTATTTAAACGAATATCACTTGTAAATAGGACAATTGCAACTAAAAGCTTGTCTTTCTTGAGGAATAATGCTATGAAATATATGTTCGTTTTTAGCATTATCAAATATTCCCACACTTGAGCGTTGCTTGTCCTCAAGCAATATAGTCTTGAAATACAAGAATCACTTCTTTATTCTTCACACTTTGTACATCAGTGATTTCTTTACGGCGGTATAAATAATGGTAGTAACGATGTGGTTTACAGTCCCACATGACTATAAAATTTAGATCCATTAAGGAAATTGGATCTTTATGAAAACATTTGATCTTTTTAAAAATTAAATCTAGTTTTTACCCTAGATAAGTTTTCCGGAATAACCCTTCACCGGTGTTTGCAAAATATTTTTGTGGGCTTGGTGGGTTTCAGATTTGAAAATTTTAGCTCAAAACTTATGGTTTTGTGTCACCCACTTGCTAACCTTGTATTAGGAAAGCAACACGTCCAGTATACTTGCTCCGTATATTACCTTTCGATAAACTACCATCCGATTGTAAAGGAAAGCGTTGAACAAGCAATTATTAAGGCAATGTCCCCTGACGTGCTTTTAATTATGGTCTATAACGTGTCGGACGCAATTACTATCCTTTGTAGGAGCAATAGTAAAGCTCACCCTTATAATTTTTCGGTCTGGCACAAGGTCCTGTCTTCGACCATGCTATGCAACCACCGTTCTTACGGTTGACACCCGATTTGGTTCAGGTGACCTAATGAATTCCAGGTGAATTCCTAGGATTTTACGTTCAATGGTAATGAACGCATTGAAAATGGGTTTTCAGAAAACAAATCTGTTTTAATTTGATCAAAATATTTTCTCGTTCAAGCTCGAGTTTAGATATCATCGAATTCCATGAGTTTGTAATTCTCAATCTTTAAAGTCAATCTCAAGGATTGAGTAATATCAGGCTTAAATGCTGATTTTTAATCTTTAAGGAGATTATCCTTTTCTGGGGGTCTGATTCATTAGTCTTATCAAGCTAATTTGCACGGCGCCCTCCCCATTTTACGAGACAGATCCTCTCATGGTTAGGATAAGTCTGACCACTTGGCGACCCTGTTTGATGCTGAGGTCCGTGGATTTCCTGCTGATTTTAGTGATGACTTTTCTAGATTTTTCGTCAACCTACAGCTGGTCTGGACGACAACTTCTTGACCTAAATCAAGAAGCGCGTTTCTTTTTCGGAAGACTTTACTTCCTTTTAATGATGGAATTGATTCATCGTGTAGATCCATCTCTTCTTTTCTTTCATCGGGTAAAATAGTTTAGTTTAGTCCAAAGCAAAAGTATTTTCAGTTATTTGTTACAGAAATATGTGACATATGTTTAAGATAACTTGGTAATTTTTCCCACACTTGGCTTTTATTTGCCTTTTTATTGTCCTCTATTCCATTTTAAATGAATTTTAACATTTTGGTTTGTTTCTCAATTTATGTCCTTTCTGAGGTAACAATAATTTCGGTGTTAACACCTAGTTTTATCGTTCATAAATATGTATAAACATGATTTTGAGTTCATTTAATTGAAAATTTTGAAAATTTTTACTAGAATTGGGTAGTCAGTATATAAGACTAGGGCTGTTCTTTATCATCAGAGAGCACTAGATTCTAATACAACTACTACGTTACTAGTATTTTTAATGGTAACCAAGTGTTTAAGATAAAAATTTTAAAAATCCGAAAGAATTTAACCCCTTCCCACACTTAAGATCTTGCAATGCCCTCATTTGCAAGAAATCAGTAACAATTTAAATTATTGAGGGTGATTAGCGTAAAAATGATTAAATTTTACCAAAGTTTCCAAACATATTGGCGTTTGGTTGCTGAATGATAAATGGTGCATATCATTTGTTCATTTCGTCTGTTGTTACATCACATTTATTTGTCATCTTGTCGTCAAAACTAGTAGCTTTTGCTGAACTTAATGCCAGTCTTTGAAAATGCGCTGTTTTACTCTGTTTTGTACAATCAACAATATACATACATACAAATATAATCATGCATGGCAATTTGAAATGGGACTTAATATCCCACTTTCAAATTCTAAATATGAAATATTAGTACACAATAATAATAAAAATAATAAAAATTACACAAATATATCCAATAACATAAGTTTAAACATGAAAAAGTCAAAAGATAAAAACATAAAAATCATAAAAATAACCAAATGGAACTAAATCAGTCTGGATATGGGTTCCAGTTCATCTCGTCAGGTGGGTTCCATTGTTGGTTATAGGTGTTTTGATAGGTTTGGTTATAGTCATACCGGTTAAAGGGTGGTCAGATATCGGGGCTATGTGGCGGAAAATGAGCAGGTCGAGTAGGTACATAGTTATTTGGTACCTGATATGATAGCTGGCTCATGATTTGGTGCTGATGAACTAACCAGCTATCGTGTTGGCGTCGCCTATAATCCTCGTATACTCGCTCGGAGTTCCACTGCTCATACATACTATGTCTGGCCGCGTTCGTCATTGCTTCCTCATCTATACGAACGTGGACGTCAAGAATAGCATCTCGAAAGACATCCCTAATGTCTTCCGCCTCCTCCATTTCCTCGTCTAGCCTCTCTCTACCTGAGGATGAGATCCCTCATAGGGTACTGCCTGGTTACGTCTACTTTTCAATACCTTAGCACCCACATAAACTTTCAATCCTAAGGGCTCAACCTGTTCTCTACAAAGCTGTAATGGACCCCCTTGGTTCCTATCAACACCTAAATACTCTCCAATGATAGTAACAAAAATACCTCCTCCTATTATACTCCCGTCCTGCATTCCCTCTACCATTTTAGATAAATAAAAAGCAACACAGTAAGGGATATTGACAAAGCTTCTAGGATCCCGAATACATTTTAGGTAGAATAAATCATGTAAGGTAATTTTTTCTTTATTATGACCTCTCTGTGTAATCGAGTTAGCCAAAAATCTATGAATAATACGAAGCTCGGCTCTGTCAATATGTGTATAGGAGTGTCCCGCTGCTCGTGTAAAAACATCAAAATGTGACATACGCCTCCAAATGGCGTCAACGTCAAAGTTACTATCTACCCTTTCACCATAATGAATCAAATTTGTACAATCGGGTAATAGCAACTCACCAGGAGTATATATCTGTAAGGCCCTAGCCATGTCCAGCATGGACATTCTGTACATCCTACCGCCAAGGATAAACCTAAAAAATCTTCTATCATCTATTCTAACTATATTTGTATCAAGTGATACAGTACTCATCAATTCAACACACCATTCCTTATATACAGGTCTACGAATGGTGAAAAGACGTTCCCAATGTGAAGACCCGTCCTAATCCATCCGGACGAAGTCCATATCGATTATAAAAGATTCACAACAGTTGATTACATCGCGAGGTACTTGACCTCTATATGATACATTTTACAAACATTGCATTCGTTTTTGAAAAGTCAATCTTTCATTACATCGAAAGTTGACGGCATGCATACCATTTCATAATATATCTAGCTATAATTGACTTAACAATAATCTTGATGAACACAATGACTCGAATGCAACGTCCTTTGAAATATGTCATGAATGACTCCAAGTAATATCTCTATGATGAGCAAATACATAGCGAAAGATTTCTTTCATACCTGAGAATAAACATGCTTTCAAGTGTCAACCAAAAGGTTGGTGAGTTCATTAGTTTAACATAAATAATCATTTCATAATTTTAATAGACCACAAGATTTCATATTTCCATTTCTCATAAACATACGTCCCATGCATAGAGACAAAAATATCATTCATATGGATTGAACACCTGGTAACCGACATTCACAATATGCATATAAGAATATCCCCATCATTCCGGGATCCTCCTTCGGAAATGATATAAATTTCGAAGTACTAAAGCATCCGGTACTTTGGATGTGGCTTGTTGGGCCCAATAGATCTATCTTTAGAGTTCGCGTCAATTAGGGTGTCTGTTCCCTAATTCTTAGATTACCAGACTAAATAAAAAGGGGCATATTCGATTTCGATAATTCAACCATAGAATGTAGTTTTAAGTACTTGTGTCTATTTCGTCAAACATTTATAAAAGCAGCGCATGTATTCTCAGTCCCAAAAATATATATTGTAAAAGTATTTAAAAAGGGAATAATGAAACTCACCTAATGTATTTTGTAGTAAAAATACATATGACTATATTGAACAACTGAACAATGCAGGGTTGGCCTTGGATTCACGAACCTATATCATTTGTATATATATTAATATATATACTTGAAATTGAACAAATTTATATATTATAACTTATGTTATTTATTATATATATATTTAATTTTTTTTATGCATAATTAAAATGATTAGTGTTTAGTTAGTTATATTAATATATTTAATTAGTATTATATTAAAAATACCAAATTTGTTGTATACGAATATTCATATACAATTTGTTAGTATGATTTATACATACTTGTATGTAATATTACTTATAAATATATTTTTATATACGAAATATTTATTTAGTAAAATAATATTAATAATAATACTTATAATGATCTAATAATATTATTAATTATGATAATAATAACAATACATAATAATATTACTAATAATCATAGAATGTTACTAATACTAATGTTTATAAGAAAAATAATAATAAAATTTTGTATTATTTTCATAATAAAAATAATCATAATAATGATAATAACACTAAAATGACAAAATTTATAATAATTTTAATAATACTTATAAGAATATTAATGATAACTAAAGTTTCTACTGCTTATAAATATAAATATGATATTGGTAACAATAATAATTATAATATTAATAATAGCAATAATAATAATAATAATAATTCTAATTGTATGTATAATACCTATACTAATGCTAACGATAATGATAATACTCCTAATTTGATTAATAATAATGATATTTCTAAACATTTTAAATAATAACAATTATCATAATTATAATAACAATGATGGTAATAATTATATTTGTCATGTTAAAAATACTCCTAATATTAATTTTAGTGATACTAATAGCTAACACAATAATAATAACATAAATGATAATAATAAAAAAAAATGTTAGGGACTACCTTAATGTACCAGCTTCAAAAAAAATAATAAAGTGTCAGGGCCGGGACTCGAACCCGCGACCTCCAGCTCACCCGTCAATCCCCTTAACCCACTCGCTGCTGCTTACTTTCTGTTATAAGCCAAAACCCATTTTTATTTATCTTAAAACTCGACAGTTTCTATTTCTTCTTCTTCACTCAACGAATTCGATCACTAGAGACCAAAAACTCAATTACATTAACTTTAGGATTTGATATTTATTACATAAACACGTTTTGTTGGTGATTAATTGGATTAACAATCAGTAAAATAAAAAAAAAATTAGAAAGAGTGCTGCTACTGGTTACGGTTCCAGAAAAAAAAGAAAATATATATAATTTTGATTTTGAATACGATTTAGGCAAATCTTTTAACATGAAATATGTTGTATATCGTTCATATAAACCTTCCAATTCATCAATTTAATTCAATACATCAAGACAAGTTCTAATTTTGTGATGAACAATTATGTTGACCTTTTGACATGAAACTTTGACTTCGAAATTCAACATCAATACAAAGAATTGGGACGCGAAAACTTACAGATAGATTGAATACAAGATTCATAACATAACCTCATTATTACATTTTGCAATTTCGCTCAAAATCGAAGTTTTGAAAAAAAAAACTCATACCGAGGTGTCGAGCTGAACAAAAAAAAAATCAATACTGAATAATTTTGTTAAATCTTGATTTATAGAAAGAAAAAAAAAACAGAGCTATTGTGTAATTTATAATGATTGTAAAAAAAAAATAATGGAATACCTGAATGAGTATTTTGTTCGAATTATTTATGGCACACAAAAAAAATATGGTTCACTAGTCTTCCTATTTAAGAACAGATAAAAATTTAAATAATAAAAAAAATAGATTAAAGGTGAAATGGATTGGTAAAGAATTTTTGGATATATCTGTGTTTTCTAACTTTATTAGATGATTAGAGGCAAAAGTCAATCTATGCACACTTTAGTTGGTATATCAAAATGATCGGCATCTTTTTTTTTTATTTATTTATTTATAAATAGTATGGATATATCAATAATGATCATAATAATAAAATAATACTAATTAATCAATAATACTAATAAATAATAATCGTAGTATTATTTATAAGATAATAATAATAATATTACATTTAAAGATAATGATAATAATAATATAATAATACTAATTACAATACTGTTAATATTATTAATGATAATAATAATATGAATACTAATAATACTACAAGAATTTATATATCTCAGAATCATATCTATAGGTTATATATTTAAAATAATAATGTTAATAACACTAGTTTTGATTTTACTAATAATATTATTTTAACAACTATAATTATAATTAAATTTATTATATTGGTATTACATCTTATTGATTAAGTAATATAACTGTATAGTATCTATTATGTAATAACTTATATTGAGTATTAAGTTCTTATACATTTTAATACATATACATTGTACATATAATAATTATGTATAAAAATCTTATATATTTTTATGTGGATTCATTTTAATAACATCATAGTTATTTTATATATTATTTTACAGTTTTAATTCGAATGGTTAAATTGTATTTCATTAATTCAAATTATGTATACTTATATTGATGTTTATATATATGTAAATATATATCTATATACATACATCGTTTATTAACAACAATAGTTCGTGAATCGTCGGAAACAGTCGAAGGGTAAATTGCATATATGAAAACAATTCAAATTGCATATATGTAATCATGTAAAAATTAAGTTTAAATTTGGTCAGAAATTCCCGGGTCGTCACACCCAATCTGTAAAAGAAGAACTGCCATACCTTTGAACTAAAAGCTGTCTAACACGGTCAGCTAGATGGACCGTTTCCAAAGGGGCCCAATCGATTACCCTTGGCACCTCTACATTTTTTGTTACCAATTTGAATTTGTTCCTTTGATATGTCTCGTAATCTCTCCATCTCCTATCAAATCTCAGATTAGGATGCAGAGTGTGCTCAGGAATCGTTGGGAATTCTACTGGCGGCCTCATTGGGAATACTATGAATTCATCAACAAACTGTACCGGATCATAATAAGGTATGTGCTGATCAGGCTGTTGTTGTTGTTCCTGTTGTGGTTCTTGTTCGTGTTGCATTTCTGGTTCTGGTTCTGGTGCTGGTGCTGGTCGTCTAGATGATGATGCTCCTGAACCTCCAGTATCGGCTTTCTGCAAAACACATTAAACACAAAATTTGTGCATCCAAATATGCATTAGTGTTAGCAAAATAACAACTTAAAACAATCACTATAACATGTTAAATCAAAATTAAACTTATACACATTTTCACAATTTTTCACAATTCTATACTTTTAAAATAAGCACATATGAAAATGTATACAAAGTTCATAAGCTTTTAACTCAAATAACATGTCAAAATATTCATTACTAATAATTAAACAAGTCTCAAATGGCAAATATATCAAATTAATCAAGTTCATGAATTTTGGACTTAAAAAGTCCACTTTAATCTCCAAAAATCATGTTTAGGATCATTGTTTGGATCATTTAACTATCTAAACATGTTACACTACTCAATTTAGCAATAATTCATGACAAAAATCGGCCATAACCTGTTTATATCAAAAAGACCCAAATTGCTCAAGAACACAAACCCTAGATTTCTAAAAATTTTGAAGTTTGTGGCTTCAAATCATGTTAAATAGCATCAATCTAGGTTATACATGCATAAAATACTAACAATTTAACACTAATTACACTAGAAATTAACAAAATTACATTAGGTAAAAAATTGGTAATTATCACAAAAACTAGGAATTTATAGAGTTTAGGGGTGTAATTTTTACCAATTTGCTGAAGAATGAGAATCTAGGCATGATTAGAGCAAGAAAAATGACGAATTACGGTGAATTTTGGTGAAATTTGGAGAGAATTTGAGTGTGTTTTCGGGTATGTGTGTGTTTTTGTGGAGAAAAACAGACCAGTCGACTGCCTTGTATCAGGCCTGATTTTTGCCTCCATGCGATCGCATGGAGGTATAGTGAAAATCCCATGCGATCGCATGGGGGTCCGGGTACAGTGTTTTCTGCTTTTTTTTTATATATATAAAATCTTAACTTATGAAACAATTAAGTAATTAATTTTAAAATTTTGTTTCCCTTTGTTTTAGGACGAGGTCGTTTCGGATCGATGTCCTAGTCCGTCCTTTGACAAAATTTTAAAATTTGTCTTTTTCAAGCAATTGTTTTAAAAGCTTAGATTTTTGGGTTTTTTTTTTTTTTTTTGGCATACTTTAATTCAATAAGATTAAAAATAATGATAATAAAAGTTCTCGTCCCTCCCTTGGGTAAAGCAATTTCGGTTTAATGACCTAGTCTTCAACTTACGACGAATTTTAAAAATCATATTTTTAACTTAACGAAATAAAGTAAATTTTTGTTTTTAAATTCACACAACTTAAATAAAAAATTCAAAATTAATATTAAAAATTCACACCAAACTTACAATTTAAAATGTATAAAAATAAAATTCATATTTTAAAAATTAAAAATTCACACCAAACTTAATTTAAAAATTCATATTATAAATTCACACCAAACTTACATTAATTTTTCAAATATTTACAATTTTAAATATATTGTTTTTACAAAGTTTACAATATTAATTTAAGATTTATATATTAATTTTAAAAACATGGTAAAAATAAAATTAAAAATCTTTTTGGCTTTTTATCCCACTTTAATAAATCAAATATTATCAAAAATATACGCCCCTCTTTTCGGTAAAGTAATTTCGGTTCCAAGACCTAATTTAACTCAGGACGAATTTTTGAAATATTTTGTGTTGATTGATTAAAGATATTTATACCTTAAGAATAAACGTTAAATTTCGCAGTGATGTAATAAATTTTTGAATGATATCAATAATTTCGGTCGCCAAACCTAATTTTATTTAATACCAATTTAATACTTTATAGCGAACAAATTAGCGTTTATTATCAAAAGGTTAAAAATAAAAATAAAAATAAAAATTGTACAGACTTACCTGTGAGATAGTATTCTTAGTTATATGATCTATCCCATTCATAAGATAGTCGGTTTAATTGGTTTTCCATAGCTACATAGGCGTAACCTCGAGCATTCAGTGTTTTTTCTTCTAAACATATGAACGGTCCGTCTCTGCATAAAGTAACAAATTCGGTATTTGAATAGGTTTGATTATTTGAACATTTACCTCCATGTGACCATTTTCCGCATTTGTGACATCGTTCTAGGTGTCGTGCTCTTCTTTTCGCTGCGGATTTTGATTTTCCTTTACCAAATTGTAACTTATTATCTTCGCATCTGAATTCTTTTCTTACTCCGTCCAATCTTTCTCTGATTACTGATACTATTTCACTCGGTAGTGTGTCATTATTATGTTTAGTGATCAAAGCGTGTAGCATTAGACCATGGTTTAGTTCACAGGCAGTCTTCATTTCCTAAAAAAAATAAAAATTCAGAATGGGGGGAGAAGACTAGTTCTTTAGGGTCTGCTAGGGAAAGACCATTCGGGTTCCATTTTCGAGAACTACACGAAAACAGACAATCTAACTCTAACAGAAATACATATTATCCTTTAAAGACTTGATTCTCCCCACACTTAGTTAGCTGTGGTATCGAAATCGTGATTAACTTCATTGTCGAATTCCATCAGACTATCTATGTAGTGTTTAACTCTGTGACCATTAACTTTAAATTCAATCCCATTTGAATTTATTAATTCTATCGTTCCGTATGGGAAAACTCTTTTGACTATGAATGGTCCAGACCATCTTGATTTCAATTTTCCAGGAAATAGCTTGAATCGTGAATTGAAAAGAAGAACTCTGTCTCCTTCTTTAAATTCTTTTAAACTTCTGATTCTTTTATCATGCCATTTCTTCGTTTTTTCTTTATAGATTAATGAATTTTCGTATGCTTCATGTCTTAACTCTTCTAATTCGTTTAGTTGACTTAATCGTAGACGTCCAGCTTCATGCATATCAAGATTACATGTCTTCAAAGCCCAAAATGCTTTGTGTTCAATTTCTACTGGAAGATGACATGCTTTTCCATAAACAAGTCTAAAAGGTGTGGTTCCAATTGGAGTTTTGTAGGCTGTTCTAAAAGCCCAGAGTGCATCCTCCAATTTAATGGACCATTCCTTCGGATTTGATCCTACGGTTTTTTCTAGAATACGTTTTAAAGCTCGGTTGGTATTTTCAACTTGTCCACTTGTTTGTGGATGATATGCAGTGGAGATTTTATGAGTTACTCCATATCTTTTGAGAACTTTCTCAAGTTGATTATTACAGAAATGAGTACCCCGATCACTTATTAAAGCTTTCGGTGTTCCAAACCTTGCAAAAAGACGTTTTAAAAAATTGACTACAACTCGTGCATCGTTAGTTGGGAGAGCTTGTGCTTCCGCCCATTTAGATACATAATCAATGGCTACGAGAATATAGAGATTATTATGAGATTTTGGAAATGGACCCATAAAGTCAATACCCCAAATGTCAAATACTTACGTTGACTTATTTTTCCGGCCCTTTGACAAGCATCACAGGATTTGCAAAGAAGGTGTGCGTCTTTGTAAATTGTAGGCCAATAGAATCCAGCTTCATAAACTTTTCTTGCTGTTAATTGAGGCCCATAATGCCCTCCTGTTGGTCCTGTGTGACAATGGTTTAATATTTTACTGGCTTCATCTCTGAATACACATCGGCGTATTATTCCATCTGGACAACTTTTAAACAAATGTGGATCTTCCCAGAAATAGTGTTTTATATCACTGAAGAATTTCTTTCATTTTTGGTACGATAATCCTTTTTCAAGGAATCCACATACTAAGTAGTTTTCATAGTCTGCAAACCATGGTATTTCATTATAATCTATCTTCAATAGATATTTATCAGGAAAGTTGTCTTGTATGGCCGATTCATTTAGAACTTCTAACTCAGGATTTTCAAGACGAGAAAGATGATCAGCGGCGAGATTTTCTGCTCCTTTTTTATCTCGGATTTCAATATCGAACTCTAGTAAGAGTAAGATCCAACGGATTAATCGTGGTTTAGCATCTTGTTTCGAAAATAGGTATCTAAGAGTAGAATGGTCGGTATAGACCACCGTTTTTGCTAGAACGAGATATGATCGAAATTTGTCAAAAGCAAAGACAATAGCAAGGAGTTCTTTTTCAGTAGTTGTATAGTTCGTTTGTGCTCCTTGTAACGTCTTACTAGCATAATATATAGGTTGAAATCGTTTTTCAATCCTTTGTCCTAAAACGGCTCCCATTGCAAAATCACTTGCATCGTACATTAGTTCAAATGGTAGATTCCAATTTGGTGTTATCATGATCGGCGCATTAGTGAGTTTCTCTTTAAGAATATTAAAAGATTTGATACACTCATCTGAAAAGATGAATGGAGCATCCTTTTCTAGGAGTTTATTCATAGGAGTGGCAATTTTAGAAAAATCTTTTATGAAACGTCGGTAAAAATCGGCATGCCCTAGAAAACTCCTAACTCCTTTAACATTGGTGGGATGTGGAAGTTTAGCAATTACATCTACTTTAGCTCTATCCACTTCAATTCCTTCTTTTGAAATTTTATGTCCAAGAACGATGCCTTCTTTAACCATGAAATGGCATTTCTCCCAATTAAGTACTAGATTTGACTGTTCGCATCTAATCAGCATTCGTTCAAGATTAACTAGACATGATTCAAATGTATCACCGAAGACTGAAAAGTCATCCATGAAAACTTCCATGCATTCTTCTATCATGTCGTGAAAAATCGCCATCATGCACCTTTGAAAGGCTGCAGGGGCGTTGCAAAGTCCAAATGGCATGCGTTTGTAAGCAAAAGTACCATAAGGGCACGTGAATGTAGTTTTCTCTTGGTCCTCGGGTGCTATTGGAATTTGAAAATATCCGGAAAATTCATCTAGAAAACAATAGTAACTATTTTCGGCTAATCTTTCCAACATTTGATCAATGAAAGGTAAGGGAAAGTGATCTTTTCTGGTGGCGTCATTTAATTTACTATAATCAATACATACACGCCATCCTGTTACAGTCCTAGTAGGAATAAGCTCATTTTTTTCATTTGTAATGACAGTCATGCCACCCTTCTTAGGTACGCATTGAACTGGGCTTACCCATGGACTATCAGAAATTGGATATATTAAACCTGCATCTAGCAGTTTAATAATCTCTTTCTTAACTACATCTTGCATATTAGGATTTAGTCTTCGTTGGCGTTGCACATACGTTTTATGACCTTCTTCCATAAGGATTTTATGTGTGCAATACGAAGGACTTATTCCTTTAATATCATGAATCTTCCATGCAATGGCTGGTTTATGAGATTTCAACACATAAATGAGTTGTGATTTCTCATTTTCAGTAAGAGAAGACAATATTATTACAGGTAATTCAGATTCACCATGTAAATAAGCGTATTCCAAATGGTTTGGAAGTGGCTTTAACTCTAATTTCGGAGGTTCTTCTATCGATGATTTGTATCGATATCTGTCTTCTTCTTTTAGCATTTGGATTTCTTCTGTTGTTGGTTCATATCCATTAGCTATTAGTGTAGCTAACATTTCAGCTTCATCAATTTGTTCTGTTCCTTCTCCTAAAGAACATTCTCCTGTTCCTTGTAATTCTGGAAATTCTTCTAATAATTCTGCATGTGCATCTATAGTTTGAATATAATAACATGTATCATCTGTAGATTGTGGTTGTTGCATTGCTCTATCAACTGAAAAGGTAACACTCTCGTCCTCTATACTTAGGGTCAGTTTCTTACCGAACACGTCTATCATTGCTTTAGCCGTGTTTAAGAATGGTCTTCCTAAGATGAGAGGAACTTGAGAATCTTCTTCCATGTCCAGAACAACAAAATCTACTGGAAATACTAAAGTACCAACTTTAACTAGCATGTTCTCCATTATCCCTCTAGGTTATTTTATTGATCGATCGGCTAGTTGTATACTTATTCTTGTTGGTTTCAATTCTCCAAGGTCTAGTTTAGCGTATAGTGAATACGGCATTAAATTTATACTAGAACCTAAATCTGCTAATGCTTCGATTGAACTAAGACTACCCAGAAAACATGGAATTGTGAAACTTCCTGGATCAGATAGTTTTTCTGGTATCTTATTCAACAGCACTGCTGAACAATTAGCGTTCATAGTAACAGCCGAGAGTTCTTCCATTTTCTTTCTATTCGAGATTAGATCTTTCAAGAATTTAGCATATCTAGGCATTCCTGAAATTACATCAATGAAAGGAAGATTTACATTTATCTGTTTAAACATATCCAAGAATTTGGATTGCTCGGCTTCAAGTTTCTCTTTCTTCATTTTACTCGGGTAAGGAAGTGGTGGTTGGTATGGTTTAACATAAGGTTTATCCTTAGCTGTGTTATCTTCATTAACCTTCTCAACTACCAGTTCTTTTTCCTTATCTTGATCAGGTTGTGGTTCTTGTGGAGTAGGAATAGCTTCATCAGAAGTTACAGGTATTTCAGGTGGTTTAAGTGTTGTACCACTTCTTGTGGTAATGGCTTTAGCTGTTTCATTCCGGGGGTTAGCATTTGTATCACTAGGTAGACTTCCCAGTTTTCTTTCACCTATTAACCTTGCTAGGTTACTTACTTCTTGTTCCAAGTTTTGAATAGAAGCTTGTTGATTTCTAAATGCTTGAGCATTTTGTTCATTGGTTTGTTTTTGAGATGTGAAAAACTGCGTTTGAGTTTCAACTAGCTTCGTCATCATATCTTCTAAATTCGGCCTTTTATCATCGGTTTGTTGTGGTGGTTTGTTTTGAAAATTAGGTCTTTGCTGATTGTAAGTATTGTTGGATACTTGTTGATTGCTAGGACCTTGTTGGTTGTTGTATGGAATATTTCGGTTATAGTTCTGGTTTTGATTGTAAATCGGTCTTGGCGGTTGATAATTATTCTGATAATTATTTCCAGGCCTTTGGTTTATGTATGAAATATTCTCTCTTTGTTCCATTGTTAATTCAATACTGAGACAATCTTTTGTCAAATATGGTCCTCCACACTGCTCACAACTAATTCGTATTGAGTGAATATCCTTAGTCATCTTTTCCATTCGTCTCTCGACAGCATCTATCTTTGCGGAAATGGAATCTAAGTCATGGCTAGAATCGGCTCTAGCTGCTTTAGATGATCTAACGATATCTTTTTCTTGGTGCCACTCGTGTGAGTGGGAAGCAGTGTTATCAATAATTTTATAAGCAACAGTTTCGGTTTTCTTCATAATGGAACCACCCGCTGCTATATCTATGTCTTTCCTTGTAGTGATGTTGCATCCTTGGTAGAATATTTGTACTATTTGACAGGTATCTAAACCATGTTGCGGACATCCTCTTAATAACTTTCCAAATCTTGTCCACGCCTCATATAGAGTTTCATTTGGCTTCTGTGTGAAAGTAACAATTTCTCCTTGAAGTCTTACGGCTTTAGATGCCGGAAAGAATTGTTTAAGAAATTTTTCAACTAAAACATCCCATGTATCAATCGCCCCTTCAGGTAACGATTCCAACCAATCTTTGGCTTCTCCCTTTAAAGTCCAGGGAAATAACATGAGATATATCTGTTCATCCTCTACTTCTCGGATTTTAAATAGTGTGCAGATCCTATTAAAGGTACGTAGATGTTCATTTGGATCTTCCTTCGGCGCACCACTAAATTGGCATTGATTAGTCACCATGTGTAGAATTTGTCCTTTGATTTCATAATCTGGCGCATTAATGTCTGGATGAGTAATTGCGTGACCTTGGCCAGTGCGTTTAGCTCTCATTCGGTCTTCCATACTTAATGGTTCCAGATTCTTCATAATTGAATTTGTTGAATCGGAATCACTAGAGGATTCTGATTTAATGGTTCGTTCCTCAACAATCTCTGTTTGAATGATTGGTGGTTCCGGAGAAAAGTTTAGTGGTTCAGGATCTACGAATCGTCCCTGAATATTCTCCGGATTCTCAACTGTGAGGTCGGGTTCAAAAAATGGATTATCAACGGTGACAATATTAGTTAGATGTCTTGATCTAGTTACAGGTGGTGAACGTACCAAAGGTGATGAACGTCTTGCTCGGTGCATTCACTGAATATCCTATTAGTTTTTAAAAGGAAAGAAAAATTATATAAGTTATCCAATCAATAGACTTTTCTGATTTTGCCCACATTTCGAATAGCCAAAAGATGCAGCAGAGGGGCAGGATTCGTTTGGTCTCAATATAATTGAGGACTGTTTGGCTCCAATAACCCGGTCCACGTACAAATCCAACTATTACTACGAACCAGAAAATTTTGATGTCTATCAATTTAACCACTTAAAATAAATTTTCGTAATTTTAAGAAATTTAGATAAGAAGTAGAATAAAAATCTATGTCCTAAAAACTAGAATAGCGAGAAATAAGAAAGAAAAAGAGTGCGTCGAAAAAGGTCGAAAAAAAAAATGGTTGAAAAATAAAAGGTGACGGAAAAATAAAAGAAACTTATAAAATTTAAAAACACTTGACTAACCTAACCTTATTACTACAACTAACTTAAAATTATAATCGCAAATTAAAATTACTAATTGGAATGATAATTGATACATAGGTAAAAGGCGTCTAAAAATATTAAAGCTTACAAGAAAAACTATATCCCAAATGGCAATAACTTAAAAAGAAACTAAAACTTAAAAAGGCGTCGCAAAATTCTAAAGCACCTAAATCTTAGTCTAAAGAAAAAGCACTTAAGGGATTTTACGGCAAAGACTAAAAATCTAGAAGTAAAAAAAAAATAACTATGGCAAAAACTATGAATTAAAAATAAATACGAGCGAAAAATACAAAAGTTACGCTAAAACTATTAAAAAGGGACAAAATATAAAAATATACAAAAAGTTGTAAAAATTACAATTTTTATATAAATATTATTTTTATATTATTTATTTATTAAAACTATTAATTTTACAATTTAAATAAACTAATTAAACTAAAAATACAAATTAAATAAATAAACTAAACTTAAATTATATAATATATAACCCTAATTAGGGTTTAAATATATTAATAATAATAATTATCCGTAATTAATGCAGGCTGCAGTCAACTGTGGCGTGTCAGACGGGCTCATGTGATCGCATGAGTCCTAAGCTACCCGGCCATGCGATCGCATGGGCTAGGGTTTCGGGCCACAGAGTGGGCTGCTACAGTACCGGACTCGAGTTATATATATATATATATATATATATATATATATATATATATATATATATATATATATATATATATATATATTTTCTTTTGCTGTAAAATATATTTATAAAATATATTTATAAAATAAATTAAATAAAACTTATATTTTTACAAACTAAAGAAACTTTATAAAACTTAAATATTTACCAAACTCTTAAAAATATTTATATTTTTGTTTTTCTTTTAATATTTTTGAATATTTAAAACGTATTTTTACAAAAGCGTATTTTTTTTTATAAAAGTAAACTAAAAAGAAATTTTTTTTATATATATATATTAGCGTTGCGCTTCCGGCTTTTAAGCTAGATTGTCTCCCCGGCAGCAGCGCCAAAAATAACTTGATGTTATGCGAGGTGTATATAAAATAGCTTTATATTTTAGCAGGAAATACTATTAAATACGATACAATTTTACACAAGATATTTATTTATTTATAGGATGGATATACTTAAACCTTGCTACAACACTTATAGGCAGTGTACCTAATCGTACAGTAGTGTAGTTTTTAGTAAGTCCGGTTCGTTCCACAGGGAAAATCTTTAAACATAGCTTAACGCTATATTAGTTTACTTTTATAAAAATACAAATGTATATATAAGTAATATTATTATTATAAAGGAGGGTTTTTACCGTTTAATGACCGGTTTGTGGATTTTAATTCTTCAGTCGCAGTTAAAACCAAATGTAAAATATTAAATAAAAGACTTAATTTAAAGCATAAAGTAAATAACGATAATGAAATTGCGAATAATAAAAATGCGATAAAATAAACTTGCGATAATTAAAAAGTACGATAATTAAAAGTGCAATTAAATATAAAATAACAATAAATAAAAGTGCTATAATTAGAAGTGCAATTAAATATGAAATAAAGGAAATTAAATATGAAATAAAAGAATTATGCTTATTTAAACTTCCGTAATCATGATGTTTGACGTGTTGATTTTAGTTTTATGTCCATGGGTTAATTGTCCTCTGTCCTGGATTATTTAATATGTCCGTCTGGTTTTGTCCATAACAGTCCATCAGTCATAAATATAAAGTGCGAGTGTCCTCGTCAAATTATCCTTATACCCGAAGTTAAATATTCCAACTAATTGGGGACTTAAACTGTAACAAGGTTTTATTACTTTGTTTAATAATTACACCAGGATGTCGACTGAGTGTAACCCAAGGTTTTAATACTTTGTTAACAATTATGCCAAGTGTCCTTGTACATAATTTCACCCCTGTTTTAATAATTCTAGTGGCTATTAATCCATTCCCGTGTCCGGTTAAATGAACGATTATTTGTACATATAAATACCCCGCCCATCGTGTCCGATCGAGTGTAAATGGTTATTTATAGGGACGCCCAATTGTAAATCTTTATATTAACATTAACAAACTATCATTTAGTTAAACAAATATAAAGCCCATTAATAGCCCATAGTCTAATTTCCACAAGTGTCGTTCTTTTGTTCAAACCCCAATTATGGTACAAAGCCCAATTACCCAATTTTAGTAATTAGCCCAACATCATGATTATTTCAGATTAAATAAGCATAATAATAACTTAGCTACGAGACATTAAATTAAAAAGGTTGAACATAACTTACAATGATTAAAAATAGCGTAGCGTTACACGGAAAGAATTTCGACTTACACTCTTACAACATTCGCTAACATACCCTTATTATTAAAATTATAATTAAAATTTAAATTAAAATATAAATTATAAATATAAATATTACGTATGAATGGAGAAGAGAAAGATATATGTTTTTGCGTTCACCAAACTGCGAATTTATAGGAGATGTGGCCTGACTTTTCATGCCATGCGATCGCATGGACTTTCTTCTTCCTGGCCATGCGATCGCATGGCCAGCTGGGAGAGCTCACATGTTGCTTGTTTCCTTGTGCCGACGTTTTATAAATATAATATAATATATATATTAATTTTAAAAATTAATTATATATTATATTATATTCATATGCATAGTTGACTTGTAATTTTTAGTCCGTTGCGTCGAGCGTTGAGAGTTGACTCTGGTCCCGGTTCCGGATTTTCGAACGTCCTTGCGTACAATTTAATATCTTGTACTTTGCGTATTGAATCTTGTACTCTTATAATTTTGAGACGTTTCTTATCAATAATTGGAACCTCATTGATTGTATTTTGTGCTTTTGAGCTTTTTGGTCGTTTGTATCTTCAATTCGTCGAATCTGTCTTTTGTCTTCACCTTTTATTATTTAAACGAATATCACTTGTAAATAGGACAATTGCAACTAAAAGCTTGTCTTTCTTGAGGAATAATGCTATGAAATATATGTTCGTTTTTAGCATTATCAGTTTGCATGGGATGGTTTGGAACTTTTTCGTTTTTGTCCTTGTACTTTAGATTAGCTTAAATAGCTCATTAAAGGTTCTAATTTAATTGTTTGAATGCAACAAGTTTTAGAGTATTACATTTTGTTCACAAAAGTTAATTAGCTTATTATTTACATCTTTTATTAACTTGTCAATTAAGGTTTAATTATTAAGGTTTAATTATATTGTTTTGGCATTTAATATTGAAAGAAATATAGAACAGAAAAGTGAGGGTCGTTATAGTACCTCCCCGTTATTAGAAACTTCGTCCCGAAGTTTTAAGTAGATTCCTCGTTTGCATCAGCAGTTGAGAAGAGATGGGGATATTTTCGTATCATTTGGTCTTTGCGTTCCCAGGAATATGCGGGGCCTCTACGCGAATTCCAAAGGACTTTAACGATAGGTATGTTGCTTTTTCGCGTTTGTTTAACCTATCCTTCTATGATTTCTATAGGTTCTTCAACGAAGTGCATTTGCTCATCAATGCGGATATCATCCAAAGGAATAACAAGTGTGTCATCAGCAAGACACCATTTAAGATTCGAGACATGAAACACATCATGTACTTGACTAAGTTCAGTTGGTAGCTCTAATCGGTACGCCACGGGACCGATTCTTTGAGTGATTGTGAAAGGTCCAACATATCGTGGACTGAGTTTACTTCGTTTACCGAAGCGGACAACACCTTTCCAAGGGGATACTTTCAACATGACTTTATCTCTAACTTGGAATTCTATATCCTTTCGTTTCTTATCGGCATAGCTCTTTTGTCGGCTACGGGCAGTTTCTAATCGTTGCTTAATTTGGACGATCTTTTCGGTGGTTTCATGAATAATTTCAGGACCCGTTAACTGTCTATCCTCGAGTTCATCCCAACACAAAGGGGATCTACATTTTCGGCCGTATAAAGCTTCAAAAGGTGCAGCTTTAATGCTAGAGTGATAACTGTTGTTGTAGGAAAATTCAGCAAAAGGTAGATGTCTATCCCATCCTTTGCCGAAATCAATTGCGCAAGCACGTAGCATATATTCCATTGTTTGAATGGTTCATTCACTTTGACCATCAGTTTGCTGATGATAGGCTGTACTCATGTCGAGTTGAGTTCCAAGAGCAGATTGTAAAGTTTTTCAGAATCTAGAAATGAATCGACTGTCGCGATCAGAAATAATTGAGATAGGAACTCCATGACGTGAGACAATTTCTTTAATATAAATCTGTGATAATTTCTCCATCTTGTCGGTTTCCTTGATCGGTAAGAAATGTGCAGATTTAGTAAGACGATCAACTATAACCCAAATAGTATCGTTACCGTTTGAAGTTTTAGGCAACTTAGTAACGAAATCCATAGTGATACATTCCCACTTCCACTGCGGGATATCGGGTTGTGTCAACAGACCAGAAGGCTTTTGATGTTCAGTATTGACTTTCAAACAAGTGAGACACTTACTAACATAAGTAGCAATGTTAGCTTTCATGTTAGGCCACCAGTAGAATTCCTTCACATCATGATACATCTTACTGGAACCCTGGTGAATAGAATATCTAGTCTTATGTGCTTCATCCAAGACTAGTTCACGGAGATTATCGAAGCGAGGAACCCAAATTTTGTTACCAAAGTACCGTGTACCATTAGCTTTCACTTGGAGTTGGTTCTTGAAACCGATAGGTCCATCACCTTCGATAAGTGTCGGTTTAATAGCTTTCAGTTGAGCTTCACAGATTCGTGATATAAGATTTGATTTGATTTTCAGGTTTAAAGCACGAACACGTTTAACATCGTCTTTTCGACTAAGGGCATCGGCAACCACATTTGCCTTCCCAGGATGATATTCCAGCTTACAGTGATTATCGTTCAATAACTCGAGCCATCGGCTTTGCCTCATATTCAGCTGTTTCTGATCAAAGATGTGTCGAAGACTTTTATGGTCAGTATACACCGTAAATTGGGTACCATATAGATAATGTCTCCATATCTTTAATGCAAATATCACGGCACCTAACTTAAGGTCGTGTGTGGTATAGTTCTCCTCATGTTAATTCAACTGTCTAGACGCATAGGCAATAACCTTTTCACGTTGCATTAAAACACAATCAAAGCCTTGCTTTGAGGCATCGCAGTAAACAACAAAATTCTCAGTACCTTCAGGTAAAGATAGAATCGGGGTTGTGGTCAATTTATCCTTCAGAATCTTGAAAGCAGATTCCTGTTCTTCGGACCACTCAAACTTCTTCCCTTTGTGAGTTAACTTTGTAAGGGGTTTAGCAAGAAGGGAAAAATCTTTTATGAATCTTTGATAATAACCGGCAAGTCCCAAAAATTGACGAATATGCTTCGCAGTCCTTGATATCTCTCAGTTTTGAATAGAGGTAATCTTAAACATGTCCGAGCAATTGTACGGTTTTGAGCCAAAACTCGCACTTTGAAAACTTAGCGTAGAGTTGTTCCTTTCGTAAGAGTTCAAGAATCATGCGCAAATGCTGCTCATGTTCTTTCTCACTCTTGGAGTAGATCAAGATGTCGTCAATAAAAACAATGACAAATTTGTCGAGATATGGCTTGCAGACACGATTCATAAGATCCATGAACACGGCAGGAACATTAGTTAAGCCAAAAGGCATGACACAAAATTCATAGTGCCCATAACGAGTGCGAAAAGCAGTCTTAGGAATATCAGATTCCTTGACTCTGAGTTGGTGATAACCGAACCTTAAATCAATCTTTGAATAAACACATGACCCTTGAAGTTGGTCGAATAGATCATCAATACGCGGTAATGGATAACGGTTCTTGATAGTAAGCTTGTTGAGTTCGCGGTAATCAATGCACATCCTCAACGTACCATCTTTCTTTTTAACGAACAGAATAGGAGCTCCCCACGGGGATGAGCTTGGACGAATGAAACCTTTATCCCATAGTTCTTGGAGTTGGTTAGAAAGTTCCTTCATTTCAGAAGGTGCTAAACGGCACGGTGCTTTAGCAACAGGAGCAGCACCAGGAGACAAATCAATCTAAAATTCAACTTGTCGAGGTGGTGGAAGACCAGGAAGATCTTCAGGAAATACCTCAGGATAATCTCTAACCACCGGCACATCATCAATAAGCTTTTCCTTCGGTCCGACCATCTTTACATGGGCTAAGATCGCGGGATAACCTTTCATAAAGTATTTACGGGTTTTGATACAAGAAATGATGTTGAGCTTGGAACCACTCTTGTCGCCTTGAATGACTAGAGTCTCTCCATTTCCCAACGGAATGTTAACGGTCTTATCAAAACACAAGATTGCAGCATGTAATGGACATAACCAATCCATTCCAATTACGACATCAAAACTTCCTAGCTCGACTGGAAAAAGGTCTATCTTAAATTCTTGGTCGGCTAAGATTAGGTTGCAGTTTTTATAGATTTTATCGACTTTCATGATCTTTCCATTGGCTACTTCTACTAATCGTTTAGTTTCTAAGGGTTGAGGCTTTTCAGTGAATAAGGTGCAAAATTCACTAGACACGTAACTCTTATCGGCACCCGTATCGAATAAAATAGTTGCATAATAATTATTGACAAGATACGTACCCGTGATGACCTCATCCTCTTCTCGGGTTTCAGCAGCAGTAATCATACGCCCATTTGCAGCAGTAGTATTGGCTCCAGTAGCTGGAGTATCTTTCTTCTTAGGGCAATTTGGACTAATGTGTCCCTTTTCCCCACATGTGTAACAAGTAGGAGGAGCTTTAGCAGGAACCACAGCTTTATCCTTCGGAGGAGTCTTACAAGTCTTAGCTACATGTCCCACTTTCTTACACAAAGAACAAGTAGCAGTGCACCGCCCCGGGTGGTGCCTTTCACAACGAACACAAAAAGGATAGGTACCTTTATAATTCGTCCTTGTACTATCCGCAGGCCTCTTACTAACATTTTGAGTCGAACTTTGAGATGGTTCAAATTTCCGCTTACCATCACTACTCTTAGTATCAATTTGCTTACTAGCCAAAGCTCTTCTTCTTTTGGCCATCATCAGATTTTGAGCCATGAGGATCACAGCATCAAGGGTAACCTTCTCAGCAGCGATAACATTTCCCTGTACATTCTCAGGTAGACCTTCAATATACCTTTTGATCTTTCTCGGCTCGGTAGGAAACATTTCGGGACACAAGGTAGAAAGCTCAAGAAAACTATTAGTGTAGCTTTCTATGTCAGTACCCTTAACTTTGAGTTCCCAAAACTCAGCTTCAAGCTTTTAAACGTGACTTCTAGGATAAAACTTGCTAACCATCATCCTTTTAAGTTCATCCCATGGAGTTGAATTAGCATTATTGATTCCCACGGATTTAGCATAAGCGGTCCACCAAGTCATAGCATTGCCAGCTAATGAACTAGTGGCATATTTGACTCGATCATTGTCCCCGCAATTGCAGACACGGAAGATGGACTCTAGCTTCTCGAACCATCGGACTAGTTCCACGGCCTCTTCACTTCCCTTGAAAGTGGGAGGGTTGCAGTTCGTAAAGTCCTTGTAAGAACAAGGTTTCGGTTGAGTATTAGCATGATTAGCTTAGGCGTTGCCTTGGGCGGCATCTAGTAACTATTGGAATTACTCAGTAGTTAACACAATGTTGTTAACGGTAGGTGCAGATGGATGAATCATGATGTCACTACATTAAAGTGAACATAAGTTTGATAAGTTGACAAGTTATAAGTTTGAGCAATTACAAGTATGAATAAAATAAAGCATTGATATCAACATGATATAAACGAAACACTTTATATTATTAGAACGGGGCATTAAATAAGCCTTTTTAATACACGATTCGGAAATAGAAATAGTTTAAGGCATAGCCTATACATAGATGGTAAAATAGGAAAAATATCTAGGAAATATTAAGATTGAAGTAGTCTTCATATTTCTTCTTCTCGTCCTCAACCTTCTTCATGCACACCTCAACTTTCTAGTTCTTCACCTTTTGTTTCTCATAGAGATACTCGAGGTTACAATAGAGGTTAGTAACACGGCTGTTGACTGCGTTATTGTCGTACCCCTTTAGAGCAAGTTGCTTATCAATTCGACTTCTTTCCATATTCATCTAGAAATCAATATCCTCCTTGAGATAAGCAAGTGATTGTTTTCCCCAGCGGGTGTTACGTTCTTCCTCATACCTCAGCATTGTTAACTCTTTTTTTAGCTTAGCATTCTCTTCCACCAGTTTCTTAACTTCTCGATCTTTTTCGTCCATTCGAACCTCAATTCTCGCCACATGGCGAAGCAAACCTTCCAAGTTCTTCGCATCATTATCACAAAAGGAGATCGGACTCTTTTCCTGGATGGACCAGTTTCCTCATGACGTTTCCCCTTGTCTTTAGTTCTCGGGGTCGGGTAGTGATCGGGAGAATTAGGTAAAGTATCCGGACTATAGTTTGGTGAACGAGGACCACCAAAGCCATAAGGTGGACTTTGGGCTAGTTTTTCAGTGGAAGACCCTTTAGTATCTTCTTTGGTCGGCTTGAAGAGAGTCATTTTGTTCGCTTGATGAAAATTAGACATCCTAACATTAGGAAAGAGATTTCGATTAGATGAATGTTAAACCAATGTTTTAAGATTATAAGGAAATCCTAAGTGCTTTAAGTCTAAGGCAGGAAAGGTTATAGTTTTCTAGATTGCTAAGGCACCCTAGCTAACAAGTAAGGCACACATAAAGATGCAATCCTGATTCTCTATAACAGTCTGGTTTGCTCTGATACCAATCTATCACACCCCCAGTTAGGGCCTGGGCGAAATGTGACTTAATATCAAATAAACCAACATATTATAATATACGAGAACAATACTAAATGATAATAACAAACTTTATTGAGTATGCAGCGGAAAATGAAATGTCGTTACAAGAATCGAAATTACAATAAAGTAAATGTTTCAAATGCAAGAATATTAAATGCGATATCTCTTGATCCTAAGTCCAAATAGCATCACATAAGCAGTAAGTAAGTAAGCTTGATCAATCAGCACCTGAGACAAAACATGCTAAAGTGTCAACCAAAAATGGTTGAGTGAAATCATAGGTTTAACAAATATGTTTGACCGTTGATTTAGACCACAAGATTTTTGTTTATAAAGTTGAGCTCGCAGATCAAAAAGTTATGCCAGTTCGTGATATTTAGACTAAACGTTCAAGTTTGCCCCAATGACAAGTTGTACTATCCTTGTCGGTTTAATTTCATTATTAAGTAATACAATGACTTGGTCAAATGTATCGGGGACGTTACTCCCGATAGGCCTACCCCCAATAATTAAAAATGCATTTAACGAGCAATTAAAAATATCACTGTAGGGAATTGGTTGGACATATCCAGGTATAGCATAGTTTTACAGTTGGTACTTGTGTCTAAATTGTAAATAGTAAAATTAGCACGTGTCTCACCCCAAGTAAGTTAAAATAAATTACTAGCAATAAAGAGTGGGGCTATGAGTTCACCTTAGTAAGTAGGAGAGAGTTGTTATTCCTTGGAATAGAAGTGTTGGATGAATGTGAGCAGAAAGTCAACCTAATGACATTTAAGAGTAGTTAAATGTTTTTGCCCAAGTTTAAGTTTAAGTATGCAAGTGTTTAAGTGTAGTTCATTTTACTAAGTTCTAATTCTTAGTAAGTTTCCACTTTTAGTAAGTTTTCCATTTTTAGTAAGTTAGTGTTGAACACTAGTGAGTTGTCCTTAATAAGTCTACCACTTATTAAGTATGAAAGTAACTAAGTGTATGATTACTATAGTCGGGTTTGACATTGTGCACCATACCCAAACATCTATTCCACCGCCGAGTCACCAGAATGACCAATTGTTACCGGTTGGCCTAGGATTTCTTGATCAAAATCTAAGTTTGGCATTTGTAATCCAGAAGCGTCCCATAGTGGTACCAAGGATCACCCTAGGCCTTAAGTAGCGTTGACGTTCGAGTAATCCTCACGTTATTGTGGATGACTATTATAATCGTATGTTATACTATAAGTGGTATATTATAAGTGTTAGTAGTAGTATAAGTGTATAAGTGTTAAGTAGTATTAGTAATTGATAATGCTAAAAATGAATATATATTTCATAGCATTATCCTTTAAGAAAGACAAGCTTTTAGTTGCAATTGTTCTATTTACAAGTGATATTCGTTTAAATAATAAAAGGTGAAGACAAAAGACAGATTCGACGATTTGAAGACGCAAACGACCAAAAAGTTAAAAAGTACAAAGTACAATCCAAGTGGTTCAAATTATTGCTGAGAAACGTCTAAAAGTTACAAGAGTACGAGCCGCGAAACGCAAAGTACAAGATATTAAATCGTACGAAAGGACGTTCGAAAATCTGGAACCGGGACATGAACCAACTGTCAACGCGCAAGTCAACGGACCTAAAATTATAAGCCAACTATGCACAAGAATATAATATAATATATATATAATTATATATATTATATTATATATTATATTTAAATGCAGCAGCCTACGTTTTATTTGCTTGGTGACCAGGAAAAGGCTGCCATGCGATCGCATGGCCTGGAAGCTGTAAACCCATGCGATCGCATGGATGACTGTAGCAGGTCAGGTTCTATAAAAAGGCAGTTTGCTCAACGAATTATACGCACCTTATTCAATCTTATCTGTTACTCTCTCAATATATATTTATATTTTAATTATAATTTTAATTTTAATTTTAATATTAAGTTAATAATAATAAGGTTATAGTGGCGAATATTTTAAGTTTGTAAGTCAAAATTCTGTCCGTGTAATACTACGCGATTAATACTCATTGTAAGTTATGTTCAACCTTTTTAAATTAATGTCTCGTAGCTAAATTATTATTATGCTTATTTAAGCCGAAGTAATCGTGATGTTGGACTAAATATTAAGACGGAGTTATTGGGTTTTGGACCATAATTGGGGTTTGGACAAAAGACCGACACTTGTGAAAATTGGACTTTGGGCTATTAATGGGCTTTATATTAATTAAATGATATCTCGTTGATTTAATATAGAGATTTATAATTTGACGTGTTTATATATAACCACATACGCTTGACTGGCTACGGTGGGCGGGATATCTATAAATACTAATAATTATTCATTTGACCGGACACGGGGATGGATTAATAGTCACTGGACTCATTAAAACAGGGGTGGATTACATTCAAGGGTAATTGGTGTAATTGTTAATAAAGTATTAAAACCTTGGATTACACGCAGTCGATAACCTGGTGTATTCATTAAACAAAGTATTAAGACCTTGTTACAGTTCGAATCCCCAATTAGTTGGAATATTTGACTTCGGGTATAAGGTTAATTTGGCGAAGACTCTCGCACTTTATAATTATGACCGATGGACTATTATGGACAAAACCAGATGGACATATCGAATAATCCAGGACAAAGGACAATTAACCCATGGTAATAAATTAAAATCAACACGTCAAACATCATGATTACGGAAGTTTAAATAAGCATAATTCCTTTAATTTATATCTCATCGAACTTTTATTTACCGTCATTTTATTTATCGTCATTTTATTTATCGTACTTTTATTTTATTGCACTTTTAATTATCGTACTTTTATTTATCGCACTTTTATTTATCGTCATTTACTTTACGCTTTAAATTAAGTTATATTTATATTTAATATTTTACATTAGGTTTTAATTGTGACTTAAGACATAAAATTGACAAACCGGTCACTAAACGGTAAAACTCCCCTTTTATAATAATAATAATAATAATAATATTACTTATATATATATTGATACAAATATAGTTTAAAATAAATATAGCGTTAAACTTAGCTGACTCCCTGTGGAACGAACCGGACTTACTAAAAACTACACTACTCTACGATTAGGTACACTGTCTATAAGTGTTGTAGCAAGGTTTAGGTATATCCATTCAATAAATAAATAAATAACTTATGTAAAATTGTATCGTATTTAATAGTATTTCGTAGGAAAAATATAATCTATTTCGTACTACACCTCGCACAAATCAGTAATATAGTATAAGCAGTATTAGGGTTTATTAGTTAAGTAGTATTAATAGTTAGGGTTTATTAATTAATTAATGATTAGGGTTTAAGTAATAAATGTTTAATAGTATTAAAGTAGTATTAGGTTTAGGGTTTAGTAATTAATTAATGATTAGGGTTAGTAAAGTAATGATTAAATGATTAGGTAATATATATATATATATATATATATATATATATATATATATATATATATATATATATATATATATATATATATATATATATATATATAGTTTTTATATATATATATTTTTTATATATATGTGTCAATGTATATATATATATATATATATATATATATATATATATATATATATATATATATATCCTTTTTACATATATGTATGGTGTATCTATATTTAATATGTATATATCTTGTTACCTTTTTAAACACTAACAAAATATTTAGCAAATCTCTAGAGTTTTTAAGATTTAACAAAATCTTTTTTTTATGAACCGTATATATATATATATATATATATATATATATATATATATATATATATATATATATATATATATATATATATATATATATATATTATTGCATGCATGTACTTATATATGGTATGTATATATACTTGTTACCATTTTTAAACATTAACACAATCTTGGTGAATCATTAGAGTTTTCAAGATCTAAATCTCTTTTTTTTTTTTTTTTTTTAACCGTAGGTATATGTATGTATATGTCTATTATATTTTTTTTTACATGTACAATATAGATATTAAGATCATGCATGAATAATTATGAATATAACATGAATTGAAAGATAGAATTTAAAACTTTGGATCTAGGGTTTTTACCTTGATGAATGATGATGAAGATTAACAAGAAAAGATGAAGAAAACTTGAAGATGAAGATCAAAGCACTTGAATAATGAAGAACACACTTGAAGATCTTGATGAACACGAAGAACGCGATGAAGATCCTTGAAGATAACTTGAAGATTGCTTGAAGATCTCTTTGAAGATGATTGTGGTGGGTTTCGGTTTTCTTGGCCAAATTCCAAGAGAGAGGGGGAGAGAGATTTGTGATTTTTGGGAGAGAATTGTGAGAATGATTTGGTACAAAAATTGCTCTAGCCTAGGTCCCTATTTATAGGTGAGATTAGAGAATTCTAGAATTAGGGTTTAACAAGTAATACTTAGGGAACAAGTTAGGGTTTAGGGAGGAGCTTATGGTGGCCGAAATTTTGAGGGCAAGAGGATCTTTTTACCCTTTAAATTTTCGGCTAGGGTTTGCATGGGATGGTTTGGAACTTTTTCGTTTTTGTCCTCGTACTTTAGATTAGCTTAAATAGCTCATTAAAGGTTCTAATTTAATTGTTTGAATACAACAAGTTTTAGAGTATTACATTTTGTTCACAAAAGTTAATTAGCTTATTATTTACATCTTTTATTAACTTGTCAATTATTGTACAAAGTTAATTAATATGTTTTATAATTCTTAATACTTAACAATTATTGATTAAGGTTTGATTATTAAGTTTTAATTATATTGTTTGTGCATTTAATATTGAAAGAAATATAGAATGGAAAAGTGAGGGTCGTTATACGCCCACACTCCGTAAGGCCACTTCTAACCGTCCGTTACTCTCCTCCCGGTCAGTCCAGTTAGCAAAACTGACGAAAACTGACGCCTCAAAACTGACGAAAACTGTCGGAAAATAACGAGGCGTCAGTTTTCGTCAGTTAAAGGCGTTAATTGGGTCAGTAACGCAAAAAAATGTCAAATGGAAGTGGCGCGAGCCAATTGGTCCACGTATTCTAGCCGTTATTAAACGGCTTTATAGCTGTTACCCCCTTTTATTTATTTTGAATATTATAATTTGTATTATAAATACCTCATTTCTATTCCGTTTTTACACAATAAATCTTCTTTTTCTCTCATTTGTTATACAATTTAATATAAAATTTTATATAATTATGACATCGTTTTTATTTGGTTCTGATTCCTATTCGAAGTATGTTAAAATTATCCAACTTATTCAACAAATGGACGAAGAATCCGAAGTCGAGTATGTGCCTTGTATTCCTAGTGATCGAGGTTACATTCCGAGATCGTGAGTCAACTGCGGAACGATTGTGGAATGATTACTTTGCTGACTCACCAATTTATCCGCTGAGAAAATTTAAAAGGCGTTTTCGTATGCGAATAAATTTATTCCTCTGAATTGCGCAAGATATAACTACATTTTCTAGTAAATCTAGTAATTCTATTCCGGAGCATTTAGTTTTTTTATAGAAAATATTGATGCTACCGGTAGGCAGTCGTTTACTACTTTACAAAAATGTACTTCGGCTCTACGTCAATTGGCTTATGGAACCACCCCCAATATGTTCGATAAATATTTACATATGAGTGAGCAAACATCAATAATACATTTAGATAACTTTTGTAAATGTGTCATCGGCTTATATAAAAGTTGATACATGAGATCTCCCATAGCAATTGATGTTGCACGCTTATATAGTGCACACAAGGAGACACATGTGTTCAAGGATATGTTCGGGAGTATCGATTGCATGCACTGGAATCTTCCGGCTTCATCTCGACCTATGTATTAGTGTTTATTTATGTAATCTTTATTTTTATTATTTTTTAGTTTATCTGTATTTTTTTTTTTTTTTAAGTACTTTTTTTTTTTCATTTGTAGTTTGTATTTTTTTTTAATTTAATGAATATTATATTATTAGTTTTATTAAATAATGTGTTAATTATATATAAGAAAATGTAAAAATAAAAAAATAGTGGACCCTACACATAAAAAACTGACATGTGGACATTGCGTAATCAGTCACTTTGCATTTTTGGCAAAAAGTACACAAATTGCGCGTAATATCACAGACAGAAGCATTGGTATAGTGAAATTTTCATCACTCAAAACGTCTTTTTTACTACTTCACTAATGGTGTTAGTAGTAGTGTTTTACATAAAAAAAATAATTGCATGATTTAATATAGTATTAAACTATACTCCGTATTTGTTTAGTTAATGTATCTAAGTTATGTTCCATACGGAAGCTTGGCCGGCCGACGTCGGCAGTATAACATATTATAAGCATTAAGATGTCATCAACTTTTGCTTAAAATGAAGTTATTTGTAAATTAGTTAAAGCAATTATAGTAGTCTTGGGAATTAAATAAGTTTCTTAATAAGATTCATGGGTTCCTCTTTCAGTTGTTGTGATTCAGAGAAGCTTGATGAAGGGTACGCCAAAATTTGGTTTCGGTTATACCTTTTTTTTCTTTTCTTTTTTTGTGTATGCTAAAAAGGTGAAGTTTGTGGTTTTAGGGTTCCATCAGGAAATGGTCATTCTCCATGGCGAATATTTACGTTCAAAGAGTTGCATACAGCCACTAATGGTTTTAGTGAAGATAACAAACTCGGAGAAGGTGGGTTTGGTAGCGTTTACTGGGGTAAAACGTCCGATGGTCTTCAGGTGAGTTTATTTTTAGTTTATTTATTTATTTATTTTTTACTTTTGATCTATATATTTTTTTGATTTGATATGTCAATCTGGGTCAGGTCCTGAATTCTATGATGCACCATGATGCCTTGACAAAACTGCCCTTATTAAATAAGCAATATATATATATATATATATATATATATATATATATATATATATATATATATATATATATATATATATATATATATATATATATATATAGTGGTAGGATAAGAGGGAAGTAACCATTCGGGGGAAAGCAAAAATTTTTTTTTTTCGTTTTTTGAAAAAACTTTGTTCACGAACATTATAGATGAGATGAAAATATGAACATTTAGTAGAGACACTTTGTGATAAATGTTTTTATTTTGGCGGAAAAATGTCGAAGAAGTAATATATAACAATTATCGTGTTTTTGAGCGTATTTTGAGATTTTAGCTACTGGGATTTAGATATTAGGGTTTAGATTTTAGGGTTTATATGGTTTAGATATTAGGGTTTAGAAATTTAGGGTTTAGGGTTTAGATTTAGGGTTTAGATTTAGGATTTAGATTGAGTTTTTAACACGAACGGTTTAGAGTTTAGGGTTTAGGGTTTAGGGTTTGGTGTTTTGGGCTTATGGAATAAGCCCAAAACACCAAACCCTAAACCCTAAACTCTAAATCGGGCTAAATTTTACTTCACAAAACATGAAAAAAAAAACGTTCGTATTCTTCACGAACAATATTATCTTGAATATTATTTTTGTCAATCGTCCCCTATATATATATATATATATATATATATATATATATATATATATATATATCGGGGGGAAGTGGGGGGAGCAAAAAAAAATTCGTTTTTTGAAAAAACTTTGTTCACGAACATTATAGATTGGATGAAAATAAGAACATTTGGAAAAGACACTTCGTGATGAATGTTATTATTTTGGCTGTAAAACGATCGACAAAAATAACATTCAAGATAATATTGTTCGTGAAGAATGTTAACGTTTTTTTTTTCATGTTTTGTGAAGTAAAATTTAGCCCGATTTAGAGTTTAGGGTTTAGGGTTTGGTGTTTTGGGTTTATTCCATAAACCCAAAACACCAAACCCTAAACCCTAAACCCTAAACTCTAAACCGTTCGTGTTAAAAACTCAATCTAAATCTTAAATCTAAACCCTAAACCCTAAATTTCTAAACCCTAATGTCTAAAACCTCAACATACGCTCGAAAGACACGATAATTGTTATATATTACTTCTTC